>NC_134354.1:582938497-583245088 GCF_048569485.1 Anomaloglossus baeobatrachus | reverse complement strand
CTAAAGTCATGTAAAACACCGCAAGGTGACTCCAAGCGGAGTCTCCCTTTTTTCCAAAAATTGGGCCCCACACACCCACCCCTTCAGTGGCAGCAGTTGTGCCCCAGTTGTACACTTCACAGCTAGATTTGCATCAAGCACATTCAAAAATACGCCATTCTTATCCGTCCCCAGGATGACACCGGGGTAGGTAGCAAAGTCTTTCCTGATCCCAGCTCTGTTCATCTTGGCTTCTTTTAAAAACACAGCAAGCAAGGGTTACTCCAAGCGGAGTCTCCCTTTTTTCCAAAAATTGGGCCCCACACACACCCACCCCTTCAGTGGCAGCAGTTGTGCCCCAGTTGTACACTTCACAGCTAGATTTGCATCAAGCACATTCAAAAATACGCTATTCTTAACCGTCCCCAGGATGACACCGGGGTAGGTAGCAAAGTCTTTCCTGATCCCAGCTCTGTTCATCTTGGCTTCTTTTAAAAACACAGCAAGCAAGGGTTACTCCAAGCGGAGTCTCCCTTTTTTCCAAAAATTGGGCCACACAGACACCCACCCCATCAGTGGCAGCACTTGGGCCCTAGTTGCAAACAGGATGTTTTGATTTGCATCAAGCACATTCAAAAATACGCTATTCTTAGCCGTCCACAGGATGACACCGGGGTAGGTAGCAAAGTCTTTCCTGATCCCAGCTCTGTTCATCTTGGCTTCTTTTAAAAACACAGCAA
The DNA here is from genome assembly GCF_048569485.1 of Anomaloglossus baeobatrachus. NCBI lineage: Eukaryota > Metazoa > Chordata > Amphibia > Anura > Aromobatidae > Anomaloglossus > Anomaloglossus baeobatrachus. The sequence goes on along the minus strand of NC_134354.1, from coordinate 583,244,369 downwards.
GCAAGGGTTACTCCAAGCGGAGTCTCCCTTTTTTCCAAAAATTGGGCCACACAGACACCCACCCCATCAGTGGCAGCACTTGGGCCCTAGTTGCAAACAGGATGTTTTGATTTGCATCAAGCACATTCAAAAATACGCTATTCTTAGCCGTCCCCAGGATGACACCGGGGTAGGTAGCAAAGTCTTTCCTGATCCCAGCTCTGTTCATCTTGGCTTCTTTTAAAAACACAGCAAGCAAGGGTTACTCCAAGCGGAGTCTCCCTTTTTTCCAAAAATTGGGCCACACAGACACCCACCCCATCAGTGGCAGCACTTGGGCCCTAGTTGCAAACAGGATGTTTTGATTTGCATCAAGCACATTCCAAATCCACAAGCATTTACTCTCCCCAGGATGACACAGGGGTAGTAAATTCCTTCTGGATCCATGACTTGTTCATTTTGATGAACGTCAGTCTGTCCACATTGTCACTGGACAGACGCGTGCGCTTATCTGTCAGCACACACCCAGCAGCACTGAATACACGTTCAGAGACAACGCTGGCAGCTGGACACGACAAAATCTCCAAGGCGTAAGTTGCGAGCTCTGGCCATTTTTGTAGGTTTGAAGCCCAAAAGGAGCAAGGCTCCAGTTGCACAGTCATGGCATCGATGTTCATTTGGAGATACTCCTGTATCATCCTCTCCAGCCGTTGACTATGTGTCAGACTTGTTGTCTCTGGTGGCCTTGCAAAAGAGGGTCTAAAAAAATTATGAAAAGATTCCATAAAATTGCTGTTACCGGCACCAGAAAAGGTCCTACTGGTACGGGTAGACTGTTGAAGATGACGAGACCGTCCCATGTTTGTCAAGTTACAACTGGGAGATTCACTCCCTGCACCTGCACGGTTGTTTGGTGGAAAAGCCGAGCTAAGATCTAGTAACAGCTTCTGCTGATACTCCTGCATACGTGCGTCCCTTTCTATGGCTGGAATTATGTCACAAAATTTGGACTTGTACCGGGGATCTAATAGTGTGGCAATCCAGTAGTCATCATCACTTCTAATTTTGACAATACGACTGTCATGTTGGAGGTAGTGCAACAAAAAGGCACTCATGTGTCTTGCGCAGCCATGCGGACCAAGTCCATGCTGTGTTTGTGGCATAGAGGTGCTACCCGTTCTTTCTTCCTCTGACATCTGACCCCAACCTCTTTCAACTGAAATTTGACCAAGGTCTCCCTCATCCGCTGAGTCTTCCATGTCCATGGACAGTTCGTCCTCCATTTCTTCATGTTCTCCTGCACCTTGCTCAACATTTCGCCTGCTACTATGCGCCCTTGTCGATCCCTGTCCCCCATGGTCCCATGCCTGCTGCGTTGGTGATGATGAACGTCTGGACCTTCGTGATGTTGTTGTCCCTTGCGCATATGAATCCTCCTGTAGTTTCTCCCCTTCATGTTGTCCCACCCCCTGACTCCGAATAGTGTTTAGCGTGTGCTCCAGCATGTAAATGACTGGAATCGTCATGCTGATAATGGCATTGTCAGAGCTAAACATATTCGTCGCCATGTCGAAACTGTGCAGAAGGGTGCATAGGTCCTTGATCTGAGACCACTCCATCAGGGTGATCTGCCCCACCTCTGCATCTCGTTGGCCCAGGCTATACGTCATGACGTATTGCACCAGGGCTCTGCGGTGCTGCCACAGTCGCTGTAACATGTGGAGAGTTGAATTCCAGCGTGTCGCCACATCGCATTTCAGGCGATGAACCGGCAGGCCGAAAGACTTCTGGAGCGATGCAAGTCGCTCTGCTGCGGCGCTTGAACGGCGGAAGTGAGCTGACAGTTTTCGTGCCCTGTTCAGAAGGCCATCTAGGCCGGGATAGTGTGTTAAAAATTGCTGCACGACAAGGTTCAACACGTGAGCCATACAAGGTACGTGTGTCACCTTGCCCAGGCGAAGTGCCGCACCCAGGTTTGCAGCATTGTCGCACACGGCCTTACCAGGCTGCAGTTTGAGTGGAGACAACCATTTATTAAACTCGGACCGCAAAGCTGACCACAACTCCTCAGCTGTGTGACTCTTATTACCAAGACATGTCAAGCTAAAGACCGCCTGATGCCGTTGCGCTCTGCTGCCAGCATAGTAATGAGGGGTGCGTGATTCCTTCTGCGCAGTGAGAACGCTGGTGGCCTGACCAGGCAGGCTTGGGGCGGAGGTGGAGGACCCAGATGAGGTGGAGGATGCAGAAGCAGTGGCGGAACTTGGACAGACAGAGGATTGACACACAAGTCGTGGGGACGGCAAGACTTGTGCAGCAGACCCTTCACCATCTATCACCATAGTTACCCAGTGCCCAGTCAGCGACATGTAACGTCCCTGTCCATGCTTACTGGTCCAAGTATCGGTGGTGAAATGCACCCGTTCACACACAGAGTTTCTCAAGGAAGCGGTGATGTTGTGTGCGACATGCTGGTGTAGCGCGGGCACACCTTTCTTAGAGAAGTAGTGGCGACTAGGCATCTGGTACTGGGGCACAGCGACAGACATAAGGTCTCTAAAATCCTGTGTGTCCACTAGGCGGAAAGGCAGCATTTCGGTAGCCAACAGCTTACAGAGGGATAGAGTCAACCTCTTAGCTTTGTCATGGGTCGGAGGAAGTGGCCTTTTATTTGACCACATCTGAGGGACAGAGATCTGGCTGCTGTGTGTAGACGGTGTTGAGTAGGGTGTCCCTGGAAAAATGCAGGTTTGTGAGGAAAGTGCAGGCGGAGACATGATGTTGCCTTCATCCAACGTTGGTGCTATCGATGTCTGAGAGAGCTGTACACACTCACTTGTTTCCCCTTCCAAACCAACTGACGACCTTACAAGCAAACTGCCTGTTGCGGTTACAGTGGTGGAAGTTTTGCGTGGAAAAACAGGTGTGGCAGCTGTCCCCACAGTCCTAGAAGATGAAGAGCGCGCGGATGCAGTGGAAGGGGCGGGCGGTGGATGGTTCGCTCCGCTAGGCCGCATTGCAGCACGGTGAGCTTCCCACCGGGACTTATGATATTTATTCATGTGACGATTCATGGAAGAAGTTGTCAAACTGCTGAGCTTTTGACCTCTACTAAGAGAATCATGACAAATGTTACATATCACATGAGTTGGGCGATCTTTTTCGATGTGAAAAAAGGACCAGGCTAGGCAAGGCTTAGAGGCCATGCGACCTGTTGATCCACCCCGAATAATGCTCATAGGCAGAGTGGTGGCTGAGGATGCAGTTGTAGACGTGCTACCAGTGCTCCGACTCTGTCCAGGAAGGCGCAAGGTAACTTCGTCGTCGGTTGCATCCTCCTCCACCGCCTCTGTTGACCTCCTCGAGTGCCTGACTGGGGGTTGACAGTAGGTGGGATCTAGAACGTCATCATCAATTGTTGTGTTTGCACTCCCCTCCCCCTCAGACCGAGCCTCTTCTTGCCCTGACGGAATATTTAAGTTGTCATCCCAATCGGGTATCTGCGTCTCATCTTCATCAGTATGTTCCTCATTGTCTATAACCACAGGTGTTACAGTTTGTGACAAAGGGTCAACATTATGCTCAGAAACTTGGTCCTCACGGCCTGAATCTGAGTCACAAAGGTTCTGGGCATCACTGCAGACCATTTCCTGTTCTGTACTCACTGTAGCTTGGGAGCAGACCTCTGATTCCCAGGCTATAGTGTGACTGAACAGCTCTGCAGACTCAGCCATCTCAGTTCCACCATACTGTGCAGGGCTGATGGAGACTTCAGAGCTGGGAGAAATCAAGTGTGATTGGGATGACAACTCAGAGGACTGGTGTTTTTTGGATGCGGTACTTGAAGTGGCTGAGAGGGCACTTGTTGGACCACTTGAGATCCATTCAAGCATTTTCCTTTTTTGCCCATCATCTACCTTTCTTCCTGTTGTTCGTGTCCGTAAAAAAGGGAGCACATCGGATTGTCCACGGTAAGTAGTAGACATCTTACTTTTGCTGGTAGATGGTCTATCTTCAGCAGATGATAATGGAGCTTTGCCACCTTCCCCACGGACAAAACCTTTTTTGCCTTTTCCACCACGCCTCTTCCCCTTTCCACCAGCATCTGTCATTTTGCCACTCATGTTGATTGCGACAAGATTGTGGACTGAAAATGTGGTAGTAAAAATTGAGAGGTGGTGAAGATTGCAGTGGTGGTCTAGCTTTATTAACAGCAGAATAATAAAGAATAAATATCCCTGACAATGCAACTTAGTTATAATTAGTTGGAGTGTGCAACGCAGGCAGACGTGCTGCAAATGTCTTTGCACTAGTGGGACTATAGCAAAGTCCAATAGCCACGTATAGGATGCCACTAGGTACACTGAGTGTTTGCTAGTATAATGGCTTGGTTAGAATGAGTTGTAGTGTGCAACGCAGGCAGACGCGCTCTGCAAATGTCTTTGCACTAGTGGGACTATAGCAAAGTCCAATAGCCACGTATAGGATGCCACTAGGTACACTGAGTGTTTGCTAGTATAATGGCTTGGTTTTAATGAGTTGTAGTGTGCAACGCAGGCAGACGCGCTCTGCAAATGTCTTTGCACTAGTGGGACTATAGCAAAGTCCAATAGCCACGTATAGGATGCCACTAGGTACACTGAGTGTTTGCTAGTATAATGGCTTGGTTAGAATGAGTTGTAGTGTGCAACGCAGGCAGACGCGCTCTGCAAATGTCTTTGCACTAGTGGGACTATAGCAAAGTCCAATAGCCACGTATAGGATGCCACTAGGTACACTGAGTGTTTGCTAGTATAATGGCTTGGTTAGAATGAGTTGTAGTGTGCAACGCAGGCAGACGCGCTCTGCAAATGTCTTTGCACTAGTGGGACTATAGCAAAGTCCAATAGCCACGTATAGGATGCCACTAGGTACACTGAGTGTTTGCTAGTATAATGGCTTGGTTAGAATGAGTTGTAGTGTGCAACGCAGGCAGACGCGCTCTGCAAATGTCTTTGCACTAGTGGGACTATAGCAAAGTCCAATAGCCACGTATAGGATGCCACTAGGTACACTGAGTGTTTGCTAGTATAATGGCTTGGTTAGAATGAGTTGTAGTGTGCAACGCAGGCAGACGCGCTCTGCAAATGTCTTTGCACTAGTGGGACTATAGCAAAGTCCAATAGCCACGTATAGGATGCCACTAGGTACACTGAGTGTTTGCTAGTATAATGGCTTGGTTAGAATGAGTTGTAGTGTGCAACGCAGGCAGACGCGCTCTGCAAATGTCTTTGCACTAGTGGGACTATAGCAAAGTCCAATAGCCACGTATAGGATGCCACTAGGTACACTGAGTGTTTGCTAGTATAATGGCTTGGTTAGAATGAGTTGTAGTGTGCAACGCAGGCAGACGCGCTCTGCAAATGTCTTTGCACTAGTGGGACTATAGCAAAGTCCAATAGCCACGTATAGGATGCCACTAGGTACACTGAGTGTTTGCTAGTATAATGGCTTGGTTAGAATGAGTTGTAGTGTGCAACGCAGGCAGACGCGCTCTGCAAATGTCTTTGCACTAGTGGGACTATAGCAAAGTCCAATAGCCACGTATAGGATGCCACTAGGTACACTGAGTGTTTGCTAGTATAATGGCTTGGTTAGAATGAGTTGTAGTGTGCAACGCAGGCAGACGCGCTCTGCAAATGTCTTTGCACTAGTGGGACTATAGCAAAGTCCAATAGCCACGTATAGGATGCCACTAGGTACACTGAGTGTTTGCTAGTATAATGGCTTGGTTAGAATGAGTTGTAGTGTGCAACGCAGGCAGACGCGCTCTGCAAATGTCTTTGCACTAGTGGGACTATAGCAAAGTCCAATAGCCACGTATAGGATGCCACTAGGTACACTGAGTGTTTGCTAGTATAATGGCTTGGTTAGAATGAGTTGTAGTGTGCAACGCAGGCAGACGCGCTCTGCAAATGTCTTTGCACTAGTGGGACTATAGCAAAGTCCAATAGCCACGTATAGGATGCCACTAGGTACACTGAGTGTTTGCTAGTATAATGGCTTGGTTAGAATGAGTTGTAGTGTGCAACGCAGGCAGACGCGCTCTGCAAATGTCTTTGCACTAGTGGGACTATAGCAAAGTCCAATAGCCACGTATAGGATGCCACTAGGTACACTGAGTGTTTGCTAGTATAATGGCTTGGTTAGAATGAGTTGTAGTGTGCAACGCAGGCAGACGCGCTCTGCAAATGTCTTTGCACTAGTGGGACTATAGCAAAGTCCAATAGCCACGTATAGGATGCCACTAGGTACACTGAGTGTTTGCTAGTATAATGGCTTGGTTAGAATGAGTTGTAGTGTGCAACGCAGGCAGACGCGCTCTGCAAATGTCTTTGCACTAGTGGGACTATAGCAAAGTCCAATAGCCACGTATAGGATGCCACTAGGTACACTGAGTGTTTGCTAGTATAATGGCTTGGTTAGAATGAGTTGTAGTGTGCAACGCAGGCAGACGCGCTCTGCAAATGTCTTTGCACTAGTGGGACTATAGCAAAGTCCAATAGCCACGTATAGGATGCCACTAGGTACACTGAGTGTTTGCTAGTATAATGGCTTGGTTAGAATGAGTTGTAGTGTGCAACGCAGGCAGACGCGCTCTGCAAATGTCTTTGCACTAGTGGGACTATAGCAAAGTCCAATAGCCACGTATAGGATGCCACTAGGTACACTGAGTGTTTGCTAGTATAATGGCTTGGTTAGAATGAGTTGTAGTGTGCAACGCAGGCAGACGCGCTCTGCAAATGTCTTTGCACTAGTGGGACTATAGCAAAGTCCAATAGCCACGTATAGGATGCCACTAGGTACACTGAGTGTTTGCTAGTATAATGGCTTGGTTAGAATGAGTTGTAGTGTGCAACGCAGGCAGACGCGCTCTGCAAATGTCTTTGCACTAGTGGGACTATAGCAAAGTCCAATAGCCACGTATAGGATGCCACTAGGTACACTGAGTGTTTGCTAGTATAATGGCTTGGTTAGAATGAGTTGTAGTGTGCAACGCAGGCAGACGCGCTCTGCAAATGTCTTTGCACTAGTGGGACTATAGCAAAGTCCAATAGCCACGTATAGGATGCCACTAGGTACACTGAGTGTTTGCTAGTATAATGGCTTGGTTAGAATGAGTTGTAGTGTGCAACGCAGGCAGACGCGCTCTGCAAATGTCTTTGCACTAGTGGGACTATAGCAAAGTCCAATAGCCACGTATAGGATGCCACTAGGTACACTGAGTGTTTGCTAGTATAATGGCTTGGTTAGAATGAGTTGTAGTGTGCAACGCAGGCAGACGCGCTCTGCAAATGTCTTTGCACTAGTGGGACTATAGCAAAGTCCAATAGCCACGTATAGGATGCCACTAGGTACACTGAGTGTTTGCTAGTATAATGGCTTGGTTAGAATGAGTTGTAGTGTGCAACGCAGGCAGACGCGCTCTGCAAATGTCTTTGCACTAGTGGGACTATAGCAAAGTCCAATAGCCACGTATAGGATGCCACTAGGTACACTGAGTGTTTGCTAGTATAATGGCTTGGTTAGAATGAGTTGTAGTGTGCAACGCAGGCAGACGCGCTCTGCAAATGTCTTTGCACTAGTGGGACTATAGCAAAGTCCAATAGCCACGTATAGGATGCCACTAGGTACACTGAGTGTTTGCTAGTATAATGGCTTGGTTAGAATGAGTTGTAGTGTGCAACGCAGGCAGACGCGCTCTGCAAATGTCTTTGCACTAGTGGGACTATAGCAAAGTCCAATAGCCACGTATAGGATGCCACTAGGTACACTGAGTGTTTGCTAGTATAATGGCTTGGTTAGAATGAGTTGTAGTGTGCAACGCAGGCAGACGCGCTCTGCAAATGTCTTTGCACTAGTGGGACTATAGCAAAGTCCAATAGCCACGTATAGGATGCCACTAGGTACACTGAGTGTTTGCTAGTATAATGGCTTGGTTAGAATGAGTTGTAGTGTGCAACGCAGGCAGACGCGCTCTGCAAATGTCTTTGCACTAGTGGGACTATAGCAAAGTCCAATAGCCACGTATAGGATGCCACTAGGTACACTGAGTGTTTGCTAGTATAATGGCTTGGTTAGAATGAGTTGTAGTGTGCAACGCAGGCAGACGCGCTCTGCAAATGTCTTTGCACTAGTGGGACTATAGCAAAGTCCAATAGCCACGTATAGGATGCCACTAGGTACACTGAGTGTTTGCTAGTATAATGGCTTGGTTAGAATGAGTTGTAGTGTGCAACGCAGGCAGACGCGCTCTGCAAATGTCTTTGCACTAGTGGGACTATAGCAAAGTCCAATAGCCACGTATAGGATGCCACTAGGTACACTGAGTGTTTGCTAGTATAATGGCTTGGTTAGAATGAGTTGTAGTGTGCAACGCAGGCAGACGCGCTCTGCAAATGTCTTTGCACTAGTGGGACTATAGCAAAGTCCAATAGCCACGTATAGGATGCCACTAGGTACACTGAGTGTTTGCTAGTATAATGGCTTGGTTAGAATGAGTTGTAGTGTGCAACGCAGGCAGACGCGCTCTGCAAATGTCTTTGCACTAGTGGGACTATAGCAAAGTCCAATAGCCACGTATAGGATGCCACTAGGTACACTGAGTGTTTGCTAGTATAATGGCTTGGTTAGAATGAGTTGTAGTGTGCAACGCAGGCAGACGCGCTCTGCAAATGTCTTTGCACTAGTGGGACTATAGCAAAGTCCAATAGCCACGTATAGGATGCCACTAGGTACACTGAGTGTTTGCTAGTATAATGGCTTGGTTAGAATGAGTTGTAGTGTGCAACGCAGGCAGACGCGCTCTGCAAATGTCTTTGCACTAGTGGGACTATAGCAAAGTCCAATAGCCACGTATAGGATGCCACTAGGTACACTGAGTGTTTGCTAGTATAATGGCTTGGTTAGAATGAGTTGTAGTGTGCAATGCAGGCAGACGCGCTCTGCAAATGTCTTTGCACTAGTGGGACTATAGCAAAGTCCAATAGCCACGTATAGGATGCCACTAGGTACACTGAGTGTTTGCTAGTATAATGGCTTAGTTATCAGTTGGAGTGTGCAGAGGACAAGAGGGTACAGTGGCAGGATTGTGGTGCTCTGGGTAGAGGAATGGAAGACTGCCTTTCTATTCCCTCCTAATGGTGAAATGCAGGTAGGAAATCCCTGACCTGGGCTACACAGACGCTGTTGCTGTTTGCAGGACCTGTCACCTATGGCTCTCTGACCCTGCCGGTTGGAGCCCTTAAAAGGACTGCTATAAAGTGCTCTCCCTAAGCTGTCTAACGCTGTGTATGCAGCGCATACAGCTGTATCGGCTATAGGACTCAGGAAGACGGAGCTGCGACAGTGATGTCTGACACCAAAGACGCAGAAGGCAGATAATGGCGTCCGTGAAGAAAATGTCCGGTTTTATAATGCAGGGACATGTGACATGCAGATCCTATCACACATGCCGTTGCTTCTCTGGCTCAAAGTCCACTTAGCTGTGTGTGTGTCTGGGATTGGCTGACATGCTGGCCCGCCCCACAAGACGCGCGCGCTTAGGGAAGGAAGACAAGAAAAAAAAAAAAAAAAAATGGCGATCGCCATTATAGAAACAGCAGTGATCTGAAGGCGCTGTTCACGCACACTATACACTGAAATGTGATAATAGTTTGATTCACAGAGTGACTTACACTATTACAGCAGAAACCAAGCTATGATTTAGCTGTTTTTTGGCTGCTAGAACCGTTCTCGAACGTTTCTAGAACTACCGAGCTTTTGCAAAAAGCTCGAGTTCTAGTTCGATCTAGAACATGCCCCAAAATCACTCGAGCCGCGAACTGGAGAACCACGAACCACGAACCGCGCTCAACTCTAGTGGCTGCAGACTGCAATTCGCAGCAGTGGGGCCCAGAAAGCTCAGGCCAACCGGTGGTGCGGATTCCAATCCCAGCTGCCTAGTTGTACCTGGCTGGACACAAAAATGGGGCAAAGCCTACGTCATTTGTTTTCTAATTATTTCATGAAATTCATGAAATAATAAAAAAAGGGCTTCCCTTTATTTTTGGTTCCCAGCCGGGTACAAATAGGCAACTGGGGGTTGGGGGCAGCCGTACCTGCCTGCTGTACCTGGCTAGCATACAAAAATATGGCGAAGCCACATAATTTTTTCAGGGGGCAAAAAACTTCTGCATACAGTCCTGGATGGAGTATGCTGAGCCTTGTAGTTCTGCAGCTGCTGTCTGTCTGTATGGAGAAGAGCAGACAGCAGCTGCAGAACTACAAGGCTCAGCATACTCCATCCAGGACTGCATGCAGAAGTTTTTTGCCCACCAAAAAAATGACGTGGGCTTCGCCATATTTTTGTATGCTAGCCAGGTACAGCTGGCAGCCACGGGCTGCCTCCAACCCCCAGTTGCCTATTTGTACCCGGCTGGGAACCAAAAATATAGGGAAGCCCGTTTTTTTTAATTATTTCACTTATTTCATGAAATAATTAAAAAACAAATGACGTGGGCTTCGCCCTATTTTTGTGTCCAGCCGGGTACAACTAGGCAGCTGGGGATTGGAATCCGCAGCACAGGTTAGCCCGAGGTTTGTGGGCGCCTCTGCTGCGGATTTCAGTCCGCAGCCGTCCCAGAAAATGGCGCTCTCATAGAAGCGCCATCATCTGGCGCTGTATCCAACTCTTCCAACAGCCCTGGAGCCGGGTGGCTTGTTGGGTAATCATGAGTTAATACTGGCTTTGTTTTACCAGCCAGTATTAAGCCAGAGATTCTTAATGTCAGGCACGTTTGACCCGGCCATTAAGAATCTCCAATAAAGGGTTAAAAAAAGACACCACACAGAGAAAAAATACTTTAATAGAAATAAATACACAGACACATTAGAGACTCCATCTTTATTACCCCCTGTCAGCCCTCCACGATCCTGCTCTTCTGTCTTCTTTCTTTCTAGTGTAGTAGTAGTGACGATTGTAGTGAGGGGCATCACTTGGGGCTGGGGAACCTCCATCCTAACTACAATGCTCACTACAATCGGGAAGCAGCGTGCAGCCTTCACTCCGTGAGTGATCACTGCTGGCTGCTAGCGGTAACAGCGGTAACGCTGACAGACGCGTTACCATAGCAACGGTGCTCCCGGAGCCGCGGTTAGCGGTGACGTCACCGCTAACTGCGTTGCTATGGCAACGGTGATCTCCGTTAATGACCGGCTGTGTCAGCCGGTCCCTAACGGAACGGGGAGTCGACCGTGTGCTAGAGCATGTCGCCGGTACACGGCGATACACATATGTGCACCGTGTACCGGAGAGATGCACTCGCAGGTCCTACATGACGTGTCATAGTCATGTGACCAGTCTGTAGCCAATGAGATAATAGCCACGTGACTGGTCACATGGCTATTTTGACGTCACGATAGGTCCTGCTTCTCTGCTGGCAGTGCAGGTCACCGGGAGGATTCAGCGATCATCGGATGGAATAGCGGCAGGAGACAGAGTGCAGAAGGGATCGCGAGGACCGGTAAGTGTTATGGCAATGTTTATTAACTGTTTGTGTACATTTATAATGCATTTTTATGTGTTTGTGATTGCCTCCCATTATAGCCTATACGTTCGAGTTCGGTTCGTCGAACGTTCGACGAACCGAACTCGAACGGGACCCCCGTTCGGCGAACCGGCCTCGAGCCGAACCGGGACCGGTTCGCTCATCTCTAGTAAAGTGATGACCCACCCCTGTCACTGTCAGGACATGTTTCCTATGAATGTCGGAAGAGTGCTGGCACTCACAGGAGAACAGCATTTCTTCTGATCAGAGAGATGCTGAGGCATTGTTCTTATCAGGAGAAGAGATCGACTAGTGCAGGCATACATTTTCCTAGGGGGACTAGTAAAATCAATAAAAAAAGTTTTTTTAAAAAAAATATGAAAAAACAAAAATAATAATAATAATTACACATATTTGGTATTGCCGAGTTCAGAAATGTCTGATCTATCAAAATATAAAATCAAGTAATCTGATTCATAAACAGTGTAGCTAGAAAAGAAATCAAAATTCCGGGATTGTGTTTCTTGGTCGCTGCAACATTATGTTAATATGCAATAACAGGTGATCAAAACGTCACGTCTATCCAAAAAAGGTTAGATTAAAAAGGTCAGCTCAAGATGCAAAAAATAGGCCATCCCTGAGTTCTTGACCCCAAAAAATTAGAACATTACGGGTGTCATAAAATGGCGACAAAAGTGCAATTTCTTTTTTTTTTTACAATCTTCTGAATTTTTTTTTCACCACTTAGATAAAAGTAAAACGATACATGTTTGTCAACAAAGTCGGACAGAACTGAATCAGACAGAACTAATCATAATCAGGTCAGATCAGTTTTACCAAATGATGAACATGTTATATAAAAAAAAACCCAGAACAATCATGTAATTTCACTGCACTTGGATTTTTTTTTCCCGTTTTCCAGTATAATATAGGACAGAATTAATGATGTTGTTCAAAAATACAATGTCGCACAAAAAACAAGCCCTCATAAGGCTTTATTGATTGAAAATATAAAAAAGTTATAGGTGTTAGAAGAAGAGGAGGAAAAAGCGAACTTGAAAAACGGAAAAATCGCCCAGGGGTGAAGGTGATAATGATATGGAGTGGCAAAACCTCATTATTAATAATGCTGTTAAGGATGTGAAGATCAGTGAAGATATTCAAAATGGCACAAGCATCCTTGGACCCCGCTTGTTTTGCACCAAGAGGCAACATGATTCAACAGAAAATTTTAGATATCAAAGCATCCAAAGGTAAGAGAAACATGGGCACTCACCGCTTGCTGCTGTGTAGAAAAATACTTTTATTCAAGCTTCGGAGTTACATGCTGTGCTGAGGGGGAGTGAGAGGGAGCAACCAGCACGTTAGACGACGGCCGTTTCGCACACTTGCGGTGCTTCAACGGGTCTAAGCCGTTAGACCCGTCGAAGCTCCGCAGGTGTGCGAAACGGCCGTCGTCTAACGTGCTGTCCGCTCCCTCTCACTCCCCCTCAGCACAGCATGTAACTCCGAAGCTTGAATAAAGGTATTTTTCTATACAGCAGCAAGCGGTGAGTGCCCATGTTTCTCTTACCTTTGGATGCTTGGATTATTGTGGACTTTATACAGGAGCACCACGCAGCTGTATAGTTCCTGGCAGTATATGCATGACTGGTAGTAATTTAAGTGGTGAAAACGCTTACTGTGAACTTTCTCCGATCCTTCAGAGTAGTGCCCTGCATTTCCTTCTTCTTCAAACTATTTTAGATATCAAAGCTTATTGGCGCAGCTTCAGAAATCAGAACCATATAAAGGCATATATTATACCTCAGGCTATAGTAATTAAACACGCACCCTTATGGAAAACCACCAAGAGACAGCTATATATGCTCATACTTCCCTAATAATTAACAAGTTCTGCTTTGATCCAATAATGTATGTGTGGTTCTTCCTTGCACATAATTTCTAAGATCAAATTTGGCAGCAGACAATTTAGATATCTGCAATACCCTTGGAGTGTGCACACAAAACAACGCAAAGAAAAAGGAGATAATAGGATAATGAAAGACAGCGATGGTGGAAGAAAAGAAATAAGTGGAGGAAGTTGGGAAAGGATGGATGCAAGTAATGATATAGCTTATAAAATCAAAGCTTCCGTCTAAAGCAGTGGATGGGTGTACAGAGTCTACCCATGAGCAAAAAGGTAACAATGTTTTGAACTTTTGACTTTTAGGCTTCATATGTCACCATCCACTACAGCTTAGAGCGTGAGTATACCTTCATTTTATAGACAATCATATTGGCAATCTCATACATAAGTTTGATTTGAAACTATTTGGCATATAATTTGTTATGCAGATTCTTGTCATGACACTGCATTGTTACTGTCTTGCTCATAAAAATCTACATTTACATTTTTATTATTTTCTTAATATTTTGAAATCCAACTTTTACTTTGATACTGACTGAATCCCTCTGTGCATGACCTCTATCTGTCACAGGTGACTCTCATGGGGTTTCTAGCAGTAGAAAGTCACAGCATTTCACTGCACAAAATGCTCCCTGATTTTCTGTTGTTCCTGCTGTTAGTATTCATTGAACTAGGTAGCTTTCCAGCTGGATTTTTTTCTATTCCCCTTTAGGACCCAAGAGAGCTAAACTTCTGTCCAGCTGCTGATTATCTCCTTGTGCTTAAATATTGCCATCTTCCTTGGACTTGTGCTGGTGATATTATTCAAGCTCTGGTTGCAAGCAGGTGACTTGTACTCATCTTTGGTATCATTGCTGAAGCTTTCATGAACTTCTGCCTGAGTCATGTGTGGATATGTAGTTCATACATTTTACAAGTGTGTCCTCCTTGTGTCTTCCTTTAGCGTTTAGTGGAGTTGGTGAAGAGCTCATACCACCCATTCCCTATTTGGGGCTCAGCACTAGGGATGCCTAGGGTCAGGTATCCGACTCGGTGCATAAGTGCGGAACCTATCTAGGATGGTGAGGGACCTATCTAAGTATTAAGAGCATGATGAAGGCACATTAAATGCCGAAACACGTTGTCTGATGCTGACCGCTACATGAAAATAACTTGTTGTACATATACATGGTGGCTTGCTTTTAAATGAAGAATAAAAGTTATGTTTTATGGACATTGGATTATCTGGAGTAACATGCTGGAACGGCTCTTCTATCCCTTTTCCTGAACTATTAGATTCAAGTATTTCTCATTCAAAATCTGATTCCAGTTCTCTTCTACATGTTCCAAATGTTGGTGCATATTTATTGACTTACTTATGTATGTATATAGCTGTTTCTTCAAGTCTACAAACAAGAGTTTGGTTGCTTTGTGGTCTGAGGACTGTGGTAGCCAATTCAGCATCTCTACTTAATTGTCATTGAACCATTTCTTTGCCAATCTCGACCTATGTTTTGGGTCATTGCCCTACTGGAATACTATGATGTCCTTTTATTACCCATAGTACTCGAGTGTATTTAGTAACTTGTCTTGTAGGATGCTCACATATACCTCAGCATTGACATCACCATAAATTCTGGTCAAGTATCCAATGCCTTTGGCTGTGAAATAACGCCATATCATCAAGTTTTTAGCCCTTGTTTCTTCCAAACCCATTCCTACCCATCAGATCTTAGTGTATTGACTTCTGTCTCATTTCTCCCACTGATTTCCAATCTTCTACTGTCCACGTTTGTACTTTTTCCAAACTCAAGCTTGGGCTTCTTATGACGATAATGTAGTCAAGGTTTCTCCACCTTTTTTCAGGCCAGCATTCTAGATTTGTGTAACATGTGTTATGGATGATGCTTTCATGGATGTCTGTGATTTTGCAATTATGAAGCATATGAGCCACCTCCACCGCTGTGTTTGCTTCACCAGATCTGATAGCCCTTGTGATGAGCCAATTTGTTGACTCTGATATTTGCTTGGACATTCACCTTTTGGATTTTGAATGGGTGGATGGACTTCATTTCATATTCTTCCAACTCTCGTGGCACTCACATGATGCAGTTCGACAGTTATCTTGAGACTGCTATTGATTTGCTGGATGATGCTGTCTCTCTTTTTTTGGGAAATCTTCTTCATGGCTGCTCCTCGATTTGAAGCAGTAACCTTTTGCTTGGGAATCAACTTAATAAAACACTGAGCTATTAGGGAATGTGAGAATACATTGTAATTTATAGTATACATGAAGAAACATATTATTCCACCAAAAGGAGCAAACAGTTAAAATGCAGGACATGACAAGAATCTGCAGAACTAATCATATGCCAAATAGTTTCAAATCAAATTTATGTATGAGGCAGCCAAAATGAATGTCTATAAAATGAAAGTAGTTTCATGCTCAAAAATGTAGTGGATGGTGAGATATGGAATCTGAAAGTCAAAAGCTCAAAACATTGATACTCTTTTGTCACTATATATGTCTAGTGAATGCATATCCTTGACCAGAATTGGCTCCCCGTACTCAGATCGCTGTGATTAGTCAATCTGACTGACTAATCAAGGCATGCTTGTGCAGGAGATCAGCACTTCACTGCACCATCACCACTGGAGCTCGGCACAGGTGACAGTTGAACTCTGGTGAAAGCAACCAGGTACAGTGCCTGCTTCACCCCTGGCTGACTAACCCTCCGATTCATAGTGATCGCAGCATTTGGAAGGTTGTGGGAGGGGGCTCCCTCACACACCTCCATTGACACCCCAGTAACAAAATTATAGGGAACCAATGGTTGTTATGGTTCCCAGAGGTCAAACCATGACCTCCTGGTTTGCCAGGTATTTTGGCCTGATAGCTTTAACAAGCATTCTGTCTGTGTAGGTCTCAAGTATTGCAATACATGTCTATTGCAATACTTGACACTACGGATCAGAATAATAAATGTTACACATATTTGGTATTGCCGTGTCCAGAACAACATGATCTATAAAACTATAACACTATTTACCTACAGTGAACACCATAAAAAGTATAGCAACAAAATTGTGCTTTTTCATCATACCTCTGAAGAAAAGATGAATAAAATCCAATCAAAAAGACGAAAGTAATCAAGAATGGTATTGCTGTAAACAGAATATTGTCTCACAAAAACAAATCACCATACAGCTGCATCAGTGGAATATTTAAAAAAATACAGCTCCCAGCATAAATTGCTGCAAAAAACACTTTTCTATAAAATTGTTTTTATTCTGTTAAAGTAGCAAAACATAACAAATGATATAAAGGTGGTATTATTGTAATCATACTGACCTGAATAAAGCTGTTTTGAAATTTTATCAAAGAGTGACAGGCATAAAAAACTACAAAAAAAAACCAATTTCTTCTGGTGTTTGTTCATTCTGCATCCCAAAAATCAGAATAGAAAGTGATCAAAAATATTATGTGCCTAAAAATTATACCAATAAAAATGTAAACTCATCCTGCAAAAAACAAGACCTCACATGACTCATGGCAGAAAAAAGAAGTATTATAGCTCTCAAAATAATGTGATGCAAAAACTTTTTTGGGGAAAATAGCACTTTTCATTGTGTGATAGTTTCTAATCATAAAAAAATATATAAATCTGGTATTGCTCTAATCGCAAGAATAAAGCCATCTAATCCCTTATACCTCACAGTGAATGACGTAACCAATGTTTATTCTTCCTCCCAAAGATCATAGTTAGGCTCTGTTCACATTTATCCTGTGCTCTATGCCGAGCACTTACAGCGATGTTTATGTGTAAATCTCTGAAATACGCTATGCAGATGGAACCCCCAACGAACATTACCGATAATGAGTCAAATGGAAACACCTTGGACTCTCTCTGGCGTATGAGCCACTAGTATCCTTCTTTATGCCTGCATAAACGTGCAGTTGACCACCTTTTTTGTGCATAATTTAAAAGAAGGATACCGATGAACAGAAGCCACATAAAGTAGAGTATCTCTGCTTTCTCATTAGTGAATGGATCCAACTGGGGATTCATCTGAATGACGTATTTTGTAGCTTTGAATGGAAACCTTGATATAAGTGCTTATCATAGAGCACAGGATACATTTGAAACTGATCCAAATTGGTGTGTACCCCAAAATGTCACAAATAAAAGCTTCTACTCAGACCACAAAAAACTAGTCCCCTCTCAAATTTGTCATCTGTTAGCAGAAGAATATGGGACTTCCACATTATTAATTACAAGATTGAGGACAGGCTGTGACATCATATTCAATAGTTATAAAAAACTACACCCTACACAATACTTATCATAGCAAGAGAACCAAGGGTAATGTAGTCATGGTCACAATGTGACCAAATAATCAAAAATAATTCCAAAAACAACTTCTTGAAAAAGTATAAAGAGATTTATTAAATATATTCAACAAGGGAGGGGCGTGGTCTGGCCATGGAGGAGAGAAGACACGGGTAACATTGCTCCTGTGCTGAAATCGGCCCCAGGCTCACAAAACCCCACAGTACACAGCCAGAAACACCCTCAATGTCGGCCAAAAGGAGGGGGAACAAAAGCAGACGAGCTTCAGACCTCCCGGTGCCCTGCAGCCCTGGAATTACGCGATTTTTGAGAAGCGCGTCCGGCCCAAGGCAACAGCAAACTTACTCTAAGATGGCGGCGGCAGCTTCCCCTGCAAATCTTCCAGCGTGGAGGGACAAAGCGGGTGCAGGGCAGGACGCTGGAGCTCACAGCACTGAACATGCAGCTGAAATCCCAACACCATCCAGGTCGGAGCAGGAGCAGGGAGGGGGAGGGTTGCTCCAGACTGAACGGCACACAGATAACTCAGGCAAGACAGCAGCAGGGGGGCAGGAGGGACCGGAGCCACGAGGCATGAAACAGCCGGAGGTAGGGGGAAGGCAGCGATGCCCCGGCGGGGGGGAGGTGAACACAGGCAGGGGTCCTCAGGGTCCAACCGCAGTAGAGGCTGACATAGCCAGCATACCACAGACGGATTCCAGGCATATATCCTCGGGCCTGCAAGGGAACACAAGAGGACAGGCATATGGAGCTGTGACCATATCACACAGCTCAGATAATGAGAGACACTGCTGTCCTTCTGAAAATAATATCACTTGGAATTCACAGCAGGAGAATGGTGATAAGACCCTCTTGGCCCCAGATGCTGATATGAATACCACCACCCACACCATGTCAAATGAGCAGAATATAAAAACATCCATAACATCCATAATATCTCTGCCACCCTCCCCTGAAAGAGGAATGCTCCCTCATTTACTCAGGCCCACTGCTGCCACCAGTCTAACAGGAGAAGCCTCACAAAGTGGTTCTCAACAAGTTGATGGTGTCTGGGAAGATTTAAAGGCACGGATACGGACCATCCCTACCAGGGAAGAGATGGAGAATTATATTGCAAAAATGGAAGCTACATACAAGGCGGAGTCGTCCGCAATAAGAGGAGACATGCAACAATTGACAAAAAGAGAGGAGAAATCTGAACACCGCACAGAAACGGTTTCACAACAAATCACCACGCAGGAGCAGGCGCTATCGGAACAGGCCTCACAAATTGAATACCTGACAGATCTCCTTGACGATTTAGAAAATAGAGGAAGGCGTAACAATATCAGAGTAAGGGGTATCCCTGAATCGGTGAGCCCACAAGACCTAGACGGAACACTGCGCCATCTGTTCAACTCGATATTAGATCTTCCTCCAGATGCTAAACTAGAATTGGACAGAGCTCACAGGTCGCTAGGCCCAAAACCAATGCAAGGTGCTAACCCGCGAGATGTCATATGCAAAGTCCATAAATTTAAAAAAAAAGAAGATATCTTATTTAAAGCACGTCAGAAGGGCCAAATTATACTCAGGGGCACTCCTATTCTGCTCTTGCAAGATCTTTCTCGCCATACTCTACAAAAACGACGAGCATTGAAACCTCTTCTTGACGTCTTAAGACAAGAAAATTTTCTCTACTCATGGGGATTCCCCTTCAGACTACAGGTACGCCAGGCAGGCTCCCTGCGAGTGCTCCGTAACTTGGATGATCTCCTGGAATTCTGCTCGGCTCTACAGATTCCCTTGATCCACATCCCTCCAGCGGACTGGCCTAGGGTACACAGAAGGGGGGAGAGTTTACCTGCCCGGATGCTTTCACTCCCACAACGATCTCGTATCCAGAGAAACAGAGATACCTTCCAGAGGGGAGAAACCAGAAGGCCTAACGCCTCATCTTCACCCTAGAATTGAACTACACCACTTTGAACCCCGCTGAGTTTCCTCTGAGGAACTTTCCACGCAGTAAGATCCGGAGGAGGGTCTTCTTATGGGCCTCCCTTATTCTTTGCTTCTGTGGACAAGCTTCTGATCATTAGCATTGAGCGACGGAATATCGATATGATGGTGGTATCTACATGACTCCTACACTTCCTTTTGGCTTACGTAATATGTTTTTGTAAAATGTATAATGTTAACATACACGTATATGAATATTATCAGAACAGGCCGCCTGGCCTGATACTTCATATTTCATATTTCATGTTTATATCTATGTTTATGCATTTGCTTACTTCCTGGTTGTGGATGTTCCTGGGTGACCGGTTAAAGCTTGAGGGTCACCGTATTAAGCACTTGGGCCTGGGGCTGGTTCGGCAGGGAACTAATCCCTAGTGGAAAGACAGTCCCCCCTTTGGGTCTCTACTCACTGCAGGCAGGAGTAGAAATTAGTGACCCCCCTTTCTTAATTTCTTAATTTCTTAATTTCTTAATTTCTTGATTTCTTGACCTATGGTCAAACATCCTTAATATATCTCATATTCTCTATCCCCTACATTTCTTTTCTTCCCCCATACCGACCCATCTGTTGAGTACTATACTTAGATATATTCTTATATATCTTCACACAGTCTCCTCTTCCTCATCACTCCCTCGCTTTTCCTTTCCTCTTCTCTTCCCCCTCCTCTCCCCCCCTTTTTTTTTTTTTATTCTCTCTCTCTCTCTCTCTCTCTTCTCCTCTTCTCTTCTTTTCTCGATCCCCCATATTGTCAGTCCTACTTTCCTACTTTCCTACCTGAACTCAACTCTCTAGTCTTCTCCCCCTTTTCCATTTCTTGGCGTCCTACACATACCTTTTGCCTACACTTGACTCCCCTCCTTAGACCTCTGAGGTCCCCAGAGCAACATGACTACACTTAACTGTTGTTCAATTAACATACGAGGCTTTAACACCCCTCAAAAGCGTTCACAGGTCCTGTACTCTATGCATAAGAAACAAGTCCACGTCCTTATGTTACAGGAGACACATTTTAAAAAAGATCATGTACCCACATTTCGAGACAGATTTTTCCCTGTGTGGTTTCATAGTACCAACCCCGAATCCAGATCAAAAGGGGTCTCGATTGCACTCCATAAACAACTGGTACACACTATAGTAGACTCAAACATTGACGAACAGGGTCGATATATTTTCCTTAAATTGAAAATAGCAAACTCTCTGTTCACACTGGCAAACTGGTACCTTCCTAACACTAATCAGATCTCTCATTGCAGAACCCTTTTAGCATTACTCGCTGATTTTGCAGAAGGAACAACAGTAATTGGAGGTGACTTCAACTTCACAATGAACTCGGCCTTGGACTCCTCATCTGGACGGAACACCACTCGTATCAGAGAATTTCGTGCCTTGAATCGGACCCTCCATGCCCTCCGGCTGATAGATGTGTGGAGAACTCTAAACCCCCAAGGTAGAGACTACACATATTATTCCCCACCACACAATACATACAGTAGAATAGATCTCTTCTTGGTGAGCCATGGGGCCTTGGCTTGGAACCCAAAGGCGGACATAGGGGAAATTCTCTGGTCCGATCACGCCCCAATTTACATATCCCTTCAGGTCCCATCCTTTCCCCAACGCTCTTGGACATGGCGATTGAATAACAATCTACTTAAAGACACTCTTTGCCTAGAAGAACTGAAATCCTCAATTGACTCCTTTACACAAATACATGGCTCTGATCCGACTTCTTTGCCTACCCAATGGGAAGCATTGAAATGTGTCCTTCGTGGAGTACTAATCAAACATGGCTCCAGGATTAAAATGGAAAAGACGAAGGAGGTAGAGGAGTTGCTGACACAAATCCACGAACTAGAAAATTTACATAAATTAACACGCACTTCTACGGTTCTGGCCGAACTGGTCCTTAAGAGGGTTACGCTTAGAGACCTACTGGATCAGAAATACTCACGACACAGAGAGACTCTGAGGTTATTATTATACATCCTCCGATAAATGCGGCCGCCCCCTAGCGCGACTCTTACACCCCCGGGCCAACACCTCTTATATTCCTTGTATTACCACTAGAGGCAATAAAAAATCTCATGACCCGACAGTAATACTGGAAACCTTCCGGTCTTATTACGAGGACCTTTATAATATCAAAGGGCAATACTCGGAAATACAGCCAGCGGCTCTGATAGGGAAAATTGAGAGATATGTGCAGGAGACGGCCCTACCCCCCTTAGATAGCCTCACTGTAGAGGCACTGGAGGGAGATTTCTTAGAATCTGATATCTGTAATGCAATTCAAAACACACCCTCAGGAAAATCTCCAGGCCCAGACGGGTTTACCCCGGCCTTTTATAAAATACTCAAAGATCAATTAACACCGATTATGACCAAAACGTTCAACTCAATCGATGGAGAGTCACGGTTAACACCACAATCCTTAGAAGCCCACATTAGCGTGATCCCCAAACCAGGGAAGGATCCATCTCTAGCTTCAAACTATAGACCCATATCTATTTTGAATATAGACCTTAAACTTTATTCCAAGTTATTGGCCGACAAGCTGGCACCACTCCTGCCCTCCGTTATTAACTTGGACCAAGTTGGGTTCATTAAGGGTCGGGAGGCAAGAGATAATACGATCAAAACTCTATCCCTTATTGCTAAGGCCAAGAAAAAATCAATCCCATTGGGTCTTCTGAGTATTGATGCAGAGAAGGCCTTCGACAGGGTCCATTGGAGCTTTCTGAAGGCAGCTCTGGAGCAATTGGGTTTGGGACCCCGGTTCTTACAGAGAATTAATGCTCTATATGATAATCCATCGGCCAGAGTGAGAATTAACGGGACATTATCTTCTTCCATTGCGGTGAGAAATGGGACTAGACAGGGTTGCCCCTTGTCCCCTCTCTTATACGTAGTGGTCATGGAACACTTAGCCAACGCACTTAGGGGAAACATAAACATTAAGGGGATTCAGGTCGGGGATAAACACCATAAAATTGCATTGTATGCGGATGACCTACTAGTATATGTCTCCCAACCCCATATTTCGTGCCCAGCCATAATGAAAGAGTTCGAAAGATTCAGCCTCCTTAGTAACTTTAAAGTTAACCTCACAAAGTCAGAAGCCTTAAATATTTCGCTGTCTCAGGAGGACGTTACAAGGGCAAGGGACAACTTCCCATTTAAATGGCGACCTTCCACCATCAAATACTTGGGCATCCACATACCGACAGACATCTCGAAGCTCTACACACTCAATTACCTACCACTGCTAGAGAGCACAATCAAAAACTTTAAATCTTACAGGGGTCTAAAATTATCATGGATGGGTAGAATGAATGTGGTGAAAATGGACATTCTGCCACGTTTTTTATATTATTTTCAGACTATCCCCATTTCCCCCCCCTCCAGCTTCTTTTGTAGCCTTCAATCAGCCATCATTCGTTTCGTATGGGGTAGGTTGAAGCCTAGAATTAATCTCCGCACCCTGACCCTCCCTAGGGCACTAGGTGGGGCCGGTCTCCCCAATTTTAGGGGCTACATGCAGGCTGCGGCCATGTCCCTCCTGGTGGACTGGCATTTTAACAAGGTCTCCAAGCAGTGGATACAGGTGGAGCAGGAGGGGCTGGAGATACCACTTAGTCACCTTCCATGGCTGCCCATCACTGACCTCTCGGAGGTGGGTTCATACTCAGACTTCACCAAAGACACTCTTAGGGTCTGGCATACAATATCCAATAAGTTATCCCCTACACAACATAGTGGTCCTCTCACACCTTTATTCTCCACTCCATCGTTCCGCCCAGGATATCAACAAAGTAGCTTTCTCGGCTGGAGGGCAGAGGAGGACACCCGGTTGGGGAGCATCCTGATTGATGGCAAGGTTCCGTCCCTCCAATTTCTTCAAGCTCAGCATCTGGGCGGGGGAAGGAAGTGGTTGGAATTTTTCCAGCTGCAGGCCTTTGTATCCGCGCTGGGGTCCAGTGGCCGAGTTCGAGACACATACAACGCCATTGAAGAACTGTTTACGAAAAAAGATCAGCCTGAACGCCCGGTTTCTCAGCTGTACAGCATTCTCAATGAAATTGGGACCTCAGGCAAACGAGGCTACCAGTTGGCTTGGGAAAGTGAGCTGAAACATATCTCACCAGCTGAATGGGAAAAATGCTTTTTATTCACACATAAATTATCAGCTACGTGCGCCACACAGGAAAAAATTTTTAAAATCTTAACGAGATGGTACCAATTTCCAGCTAAGCTTCATTCAATATTCCCTACGGTGTCAGCAATGTGTTGGAGATGTGAACGGGAGGTTGGCACAATGACTCACATTTGGTGGGAATGTGAAGGAATACAGCAGTTCTGGCAAAAAGTACTCTCGAACTACCATCTCATAACTGGGAAAACAGTTGAGAACTGTCCCAAGATAACACTTCTCTCCGTCTTACCTCACGCTATCACATATCATAAGCGAGATATTCTGCGGTTCTGCCTTGCGGCGGCACGCTCCACCATTCCTAGATACTGGAAAACTTCCATAATCCCTCCTATTTCCGAGTGGTACATGGAGATGGCAAATATTTGTAGGATGGAGGAGCTTGCAGCCGAGGGCGTGGACACCAGAGATAAATTTTACAGGACCTGGAACGATTGGATAATGTTTAGGGATTCACCTGACTTCCATAAATTGTTTTGAGAAGTAGACCTCAGAGGAACCCCCTCCCCCCCCCTTCCTCCCCCTCTCCATCTCCTCTCTTTCTCCCCATCTCTTCCCCACTTTCCTCTTCTCTCCTTCTGCTTTCTCCTCCATATCCTTTTCCTTTCTTATTTTTTCAAACTCTTTATGCCTATGGTATTTTCTGCTGATCTTATATTGGAATAATGAGAGATATGTATATATTATTGCAAAAAAAGGGAGAACCTGAGCAATTGCTGAAAAACAGTTTAAAGTTTTATTGCACAAAAATATCAAAAATACAAGTATAGTACAATTGGTCACATTAATAGTCATACAAAATGGAGGACAGATGGAAGGCAAATAGTAACAAGCAAAACAGTGGCCTGGTACGGACACCAGGAAAAAAGTGTACCAAGGATGAACTTATAAACCCCTAGATCACTGGCTTGCAAGCATGCAGATATATTTCACCCAAATCACTGGCATGTAAGCACTATGGAGCTATTGTGAGGGAATATATCCGGATACATGGCCCTAAATCACTGGCATGCAAGCACAATGGGGCTAGTAAAAAAGGGGGGGGGGGGGAAGGGGTTATGTAAAAGATGGTGAAAGCATCAGGCTTGGGAAGAGCTGGGCAATAGTAACCCCGAGAGGGAGCAGACTTAACCCCAGTCCACATTGGCCAGATGTAGGCAATGGGGAAAGTGAGAATCCCACTCAGGGATAAAAATCCCAGTAAATATACAGTAATGTCAGAATAAGTGAAGAATTCCCAAGCAGGGATGCACGTCCCAGTAAATATGCAGTGATGTCAAAATAAGTAAAGAATTCCCAAACAGGGATGCACATCCAAAATCACTGGCCAAAAAGGGTTAACCCCTATCAGTACCCGCTACAATTAGTGCGACCTCGGGCAGCCCCATGAGAAACATCATTATATAGGAAGGCTAATGCTAAAAATGTAAAAATGAGGGTGCCCAGCAAAACGCTATTATGTAAATTACATGGCAGCAGGACTGAGGGTGGAAAAATTTGATCCGGACAAAGGGGATAACCAGTGCCCGGAAGCACTATAGTGCAAAAAAGCCCCCCTGTGGAGAGTATGGGGGAAAGAGGGGAACCAACTAGTGGTTCAACCCCGGGAAGGGAACACAATTTACCTGGGTGCGGTGGTGGAGAAGGCCCGACGTACGTTTCGCGGCTTACAAGCACGTCGCTTGCCGCTTCGTCATGGGGAAGTTGAGGAGTGGCCCAATAGCGTTTTGCTGGGCACCCTCATTTTTACATTTTTAGCATTAGCCTTCCTATATAATGATGTTTCTCATGGGGCTGCCCGAGGTCGCACTAATTGTAGCGGGTACTGATAGGGGTTAACCCTTTTTGGCCAGTGATTTTGGATGTGCATCCCTGTTTGGGAATTCTTTACTTATTTTGACATCACTGCATATTTACTGGGACGTGCATCCCTGCTTGGGAATTCTTCACTTATTCTGACATTACTGTATATTTACTGGGATTTTTATCCCTGAGTGGGATTCTCACTTTCCCCATTGCCTACATCTGGCCAATGTGGACTGGGGTTAAGTCTGCTCCCTCTCGGGGTTACTATTGCCCAGCTCTTCCCAAGCCTGATGCTTTCACCATCTTTTACATAACCCCTTTCCCCCCCCCCCCCCCCTTTTTTTACTAGCCCCATTGTGCTTGCATGCCAGTGATTTAGGGCCATGTATCCGGATATATTCCCTCACAATAGCTCCATAGTGCTTATGTGACGCCCTAGCAGCAGTCGGACTGCTCGGCAGACACTTTGATGAAAAACAAAAAGGTTTTTTACGGGGGAGAATATTTGTGACGCCACCTGCGGTGTGCGGTAATAAGGAATACCGCCGCTGCTGTATGGGAGTGCCGGGGCTGATGGTGTTGGGGCAGCCTGGTGGTGATTCCCTCCGCAGGTAGGGGCCCCGGGACTCAGGGTAGGGAATAGGTAGGAACAGCCTATATTGATATAGGGCCGGCAGGGCGCTGGGGAGCCAGGGTACTCACTCAGGGGTGATGACGCATTCAGTGGACACAGACTCTGAGGTAAACAAAGTCTCTTGGTACTGCTGCACTCGGTGACTGCACGTGCGGTGGTCTCTTTCAGTGATTCTGTGGTGGACTGGAGCCTTCCTCCATACACTGTATACTGTGTGTGTCCCTGGCCCCGTTGGCTTGAAACCTTCGGGTCCCGTCCCTCTTTTTAATTGGGACCTGCTCTTAGCAGCTGGCACGTGGGATTTTCTGTGACTGCTCTGTGTGGGAAGTCCTATCCCTCCGCTGTGCTGACGCCGCTAATCTCTGAGCCGTCAAGTACAGGCCACTGTCTGCGACCCAGCCAGGCTCTCCTCAGGGAGCTCTTAATCCCCAGGTCCTCTCTCTTTTTCAGTTACTACCAACTGTCTAACTGACTCCTCCCACCAGCCTGTCTGACTCATAGGTGGGCGGTTCCTTTCCCAGCTGGAACCACGCCCCTGGTGTGCCTGACAAGTGTAGTGTTTGGGTGACTAGGATTTGTGCTGTTAGTACAGAATCACTGTTGCGGACCCCGGAACCAAGGAGGGTGGGCCCTGCACCAAGGATAGAGAATAGTGCAGTTCCCTGTGACACCCTGGACTAGTCCAGGGGCGTCACATTCCCCCTTGGTTAAACGTAGCTCGTCCCCGAGCTACAGTGCACCCAGAGTGTTTATTTTTATCTGCAAAAAGTGAACATTTTAATAAGAAAAACATATCTATCCATCCCACGCAGGGGAGGCACTTGAACCCAACGTTTCGCTTTCCCAATCCTTCATCCCACCCCCAAAGTTCCAAAAGGAGGCAAGCCACCGCTCCTGTTGGTGGCCAGACCTGGGCCATATGTCTCCCAGGTCTCTCCTCCACCTGTGTCTTCTCCTGTAGGTGGGGATGCAGTCCGTGGCTATGAATGGGAAATAACCATTTACAATAGCACCAGTTTGTGCTGGCTACCACCAGTCCTGTAGCCAAAGGTCCATTTTCAATAAAACTTATCATTGGTCGTCAATCAGGTCATGAATCCAGGTAATTAAAATAAAATCAACATTCTTCTTATCAACACTCTATATCAACATGTCTTACATGACTATCTTTAGCGTGGAAAATAGTAGAATTAAAAGCATGGAAAATACTAAACATTTTTAAATTTACTCTATATTTAGACTATTTACATTAGGGTAGAGTAGCCGGGTTCCGCTACCATTCCTCATCTCTGAACCTATGTGGGGGCTGACCAAAGTTCACACGGGTGGACCTTCTCAGCTCCTGGCTTCCCTCTAACCCTTGTACTGTGGTGTTTGCTACTACCTGTTCCCCACTACTGGTGCTAGGTGTTGTAGGTGGTAATCTACGTGTTCGTGGTGCTGGTATGGGTACTTCTCTAGGTGCAATGATTTCAGGCCTCCTTGGTTCTGGTTCTTCCGCGGGTTGCGGGAATGTGAGTACAGGCACAATCACTGCTCCATTGTACATAGGCCAATCTTCCGGGAAGTCACCTAGGATGGTGTGGATCACTCTCTTCTTTTTCTCAGTCACTTGAGGTTGGGGCTGTTCTTCCTTCTGGATGTTCAGGGGTTCAGGGCACTTTTTCAAGTGGTCACGGGAAATTACAGCTGTGGTTCTTCCTTGGTCCTTGCTGACAAGACAGGTCTTCTGGTTGTTGAAATTGGAAGGCTGGACCACATATGGCTCTCTTTCCCACTGGTCGTCCAGTTTATGCATCTTTCTTTTTCTTTTTAAGACCACTTCTCCTGGTGAAAATGGAGGGGCTTGGGCTTGCTTGTTAAAGCTTCTTTCTTGCTTTTCCCTACTTTGGTCCAGATTCTCCTCGACATACTCTTGAATTTGCCTGTATTGAGCTCTACGCTTGGTATCCCAATCTGCATTTGGGGAATAAACTTCAGGCATCTCAACTTCCATCTCCAGATCCACGGGCAGTCTCCCAGGTCTAGCCCTCATGAGATAAGCGGGTGTGCATTTAGTGGAACTCACAGGAATACTATTGTACATGTCCACAAGATCTGGCAATTTTTCAGGCCACTCGTTCCGCTCCTCAAGGGGTAGAGTTTTCAGCAGGTTGATGACTACATAGTTCATCTTCTCACACATCCCATTTGTTTGTGCGTGGTAGGGGGCAGTGCGTATCTTCTTACACCCATACAATTTACAAAATTCCTGGAAGATTTCTGCTTCAAAAGCGGGACCTTGATCTGTTAGGACGTGATCTGGGTAACCGTGGGGTCTGCAGAAATGTGCCTGGAAAGCCTTCGCCGCAGTGCTGGCAGTTAGATCTTTGACAGGTACCACCACCAGGAATCTTGAATAGTGATCTACTATGGTGAGTGCATAGGTGTACCCATTCCTGCTTGGTGTGAGCTTGACGTGGTCTAAGGCAACGAGTTCTAGAGGCTGGGTAGTTACTATTGGTTGCAATGGCGCTCGCTGACTGGTGCTATCTTTTCTCCGCCGGCTTGGTCTTGGGCTTGAGCTGCATTGCCTCTAGGATCCTTGCAACATCACTGCTCAGCTGCTGCACCTGTAAAGACAAATCACTGGTATCGCCTGCAGGCGCTGCTGGGGTCTTTGGCTCTGGCAGTGCTCTAACAGGAGGTGGCACATGTAGAGGAGAAGTGCCGGCTTGCCAGGACGTAGCAGGAGAATCAGTTGGCTCTGGGGTTTGCAAAGCCTTGATGGCTCGGTCTTTTAAAACAGCAAAGTCCATTGCAGGATATTCCAGAGTCCACAGCCGTAGCTGCTTGCGGTCCTCCACTGACCCCAGGCCTTGCAGAAACTGTTCAACAAGCACCTTGTTTCCTTCAGCTTCACTGATGGGAATGGTTAGTTTGAGAGTCCGTAGCGCTGATTGCAGCCTCAGAGCATAGTCTCTAATGCTTTCTTGTGGGCGCTGCTTGCAGTTGTAAAACTTTATCCGGAGTTCTGCCTCAGTGCGGTTTTCAAAGGAAAGTCGCAGACGTTCAAAAATGGCAGTTACTGAGGCCCGGTCCTGATCTGTCCAGGTCTCCGCCTCCAGCTCTGCGGCGCCTGATAACTGGCCGAGTAGTACAGACGCTTGCTGCCGGTCATTCATCCCAAACATATCCAGGAGTGTGCGGATTTTTCTTTTGAATCCTTGCAGAGTGTCAGGGGAACCATCATATTGTGGTAGCCAGGTAGCGCCTGGCACATACGGTAAAGTCATTGGCATTATCTGCGCGGTCGCTCGTGCGTCCATGTCACCTTGATCTTGAGGGGGAACTGCCGCTGCGCTCGCTTCACCCGGCGCCGACATCTTTCTATGCCCCCTTGGTTTTCAGCAGCAAGATGGCGGCAACTGAATTTTTTTTTTTTTTTATTCACTTTGGGCTCAACAGTTTTGGAGAAGGCGCACGTCACCCAGGTTAGTGGGTCCAGTCCAATCCTGTTCGTGACGCCAAAAATCAATGTGTGACGCCCTAGCAGCAGTCGGACTGCTCGGCAGACACTTTGATGAAAAACAAAAAGGTTTTTTACGGGGGAGAATATTTGTGACGCCACCTGCGGTGTGCGGTAATAAGGAATACCGCCGCTGCTGTATGGGAGTGCCGGGGCTGATGGTGTTGGGGCAGCCTGGTGGTGATTCCCTCCGCAGGTAGGGGCCCCGGGACTCAGGGTAGGGAATAGGTAGGAACAGCCTATATTGATATAGGGCCGGCAGGGCGCTGGGGAGCCAGGGTACTCACTCAGGGGTGATGACGCATTCAGTGGACACAGACTCTGAGGTAAACAAAGTCTCTTGGTACTGCTGCACTCGGTGACTGCACGTGCGGTGGTCTCTTTCAGTGATTCTGTGGTGGACTGGAGCCTTCCTCCATACACTGTATACTGTGTGTGTCCCTGGCCCCGTTGGCTTGAAACCTTCGGGTCCCGTCCCTCTTTTTAATTGGGACCTGCTCTTAGCAGCTGGCACGTGGGATTTTCTGTGACTGCTCTGTGTGGGAAGTCCTATCCCTCCGCTGTGCTGACGCCGCTAATCTCTGAGCCGTCAAGTACAGGCCACTGTCTGCGACCCAGCCAGGCTCTCCTCAGGGAGCTCTTAATCCCCAGGTCCTCTCTCTTTTTCAGTTACTACCAACTGTCTAACTGACTCCTCCCACCAGCCTGTCTGACTCATAGGTGGGCGGTTCCTTTCCCAGCTGGAACCACGCCCCTGGTGTGCCTGACAAGTGTAGTGTTTGGGTGACTAGGATTTGTGCTGTTAGTACAGAATCACTGTTGCGGACCCCGGAACCAAGGAGGGTGGGCCCTGCACCAAGGATAGAGAATAGTGCAGTTCCCTGTGACACCCTGGACTAGTCCAGGGGCGGCGTCACACTTACATGCCAGTGATTTGGGTGAAATATATCTGCATGCTTGCAAGCCAGTGATCTAGGGGTTTATAAGTTCATCCTTGGTACACTTTTTTCCTGGTGTCCGTACCAGGCCACTGTTTTGCTTGTTACTATTTGCCTTCCATCTGTCCTCCATTTTGTATGACTATTAATGTGACCAATTGTACTATACTTGTATTTTTGATATTTTTGTGCAATAAAACTTTAAACTGTTTTTCAGCAATTGCTCAGGTTCTCCCTTTTTTTGCAATGTCTTTTGAGTTGCTGTGAGCCTTTGGTGGTTTTCCACCAGGCTCTCACTTTGTTCTGAATTTGTTTTTCATGGATTTTTCCAAATTGCATGTATATATTATTTTATAAATATTTTTGTTGTTTCATTCACAATTTTAATGGCTCCGGTCAGCAAGTTTTTTCCATTGAGCGAGGGAATATAAAGTATTAACTTACTAGGCTTGCTTGATCCCCGCTTCTAAATTTGAAACTTGACATTTCTACTCCTGAGCTTGCTTCTCTTAATACTAACAGTCTGAACATCGGCATAATCTTTAAATTTTTAAAGTTTTGAATAAGAATACGTTCTTTGCATATATTCTCTGAATTTCAATTTTGGTACTGCAAATCCACGAACTTGTTGTGTTCATCATTACATACGCTTCAAAGGTTTTGAAAATGCCTAAGAATCGATATGCTGCTTGTACGGGACACCGGCAGGCTGCTCTCTGCAGGTTGCTTTCGTTGCATAACTTGTTATATGACTCTATTTTGGTTTTTCTGTAATTCTGATAACTTCCAATAAAAATAGATTGAACATAAATATATTCAACAAGAAGTGACATATAAACAAAGAGTCAAAACAGGTTAAATAATCAGGCATTTGAGGATCCTAAACTGCAGTTAGCGTCCACACATTTGGCATTTCTGTAGTGAAGAGAACTCGATAAATCTATGGGGTGCAAGTCTCTAGAAGATTAACAACAATAGCAGATTTTAATTTTAACTCTGCAATATCTATTGCTGCTTGTTTCTGGAAAACAGCCATGCAGACAAAATCATCACTATAGTCATAGATTAATTCCCAGAGAGGTATAATTTACCAACTGCGGTCACTTGAGGGAGGCTTATGCTATTTTGGCACTTAGACGCTCTGCATATTGAGTCTTCAAATTATTCTAGGAAATGCTTTGCTCCAAAAGTCAAATAATGCTCCTTCCTGCCCGAATCTTGCCGTGTAGCTAAACAGTACTGTACAGTCACATATGAGGTATTGTCATGTTCATGAGAAGTTGTGCGGTAATTTTTATCAATTTCCCTTTTGTAAAATTTTAAAATCTATGACTAATACAACATTTTAGTGGTAAAATATAATTATTTTATCTTCACTGCCCAATGGTAAAAACTTTTGTGAAACATATGTGGTGGCAATATGTTCACTAATTTCATTTAGAGGTGTAGTTTGAAAACTTGGGTCAGTTTTGGTAAGTTCAGATATCCTAGCACCTCAGAGGCTCTGCAAATGTGACATAGCACTCACAAACCGTTCCAGCTAAATCTACACTCTGATGTGGTGCACCTTACATTCTGAGCTTTGCACTGTGGCTGAAAAGTAGTTTCCAATCACATGTTAGGTATTGCCATTTTCTGGAAAAATTGAGTAAGAAATTTCATGTTCCATTTTCTCCTGTTACCCTTGTGAAAATTAAAAATGTGGGCCTTCAGCATTATTTTAGTTGAAAAAAAAATGAAATGTTTCATTTTCACAGCCCAATATAAAATTTTGTAAAGTACCAATGGGTTTAAGATGCTCCCTACAACTCTACATAAATTCCTTGAGGGATGTAATTTACAAAATAGAGTCACTTGTCGGGGATTTGCAATGTGTAGGTACATCTGAGGCTCGACAAACAAGACATTGTGTCTGCTATCTAATCCAAGCAATTTTGCACTCCAAAACTCAAATAGTGCTCCTTCCTGTACAAGCCCAGCCGTGTGTCCAAACTATGTGCCCAAACTTTAGTTTTCAACTATGTATAGGGCAAAGGCTTACTCATGAGAAAGTGCACAACAAATTTTCTTCCATTTTCTCCAGTTACTCTTATGAAAATGAACAATTTGGGGCTAAATCAAAATTTTAGATAAAATGTGATTTTCTTATTATTATGGCTCAACGTTATAAAATTATGCGAAGCAGCTGGGGTTCAAAATGCTCATGACACATCTGCAAAAAATTCCTTGAGGGGTCTAGTCTCCAAAATGTTGTCACTTGTCGGGGATTTGTAATGTCCATTAGGGACTCTGCAAATGCAACATGGCATCCACAATTGATTCCAGTCAAATTTCCCTTTCAATCCCTGCTATGAATATATGCCAAAACAGCAGTTTTACACCATGTATCGGGTATCGGCATACTTAGGAGAAATTGCACAACAAACTGTATTGCGCTTTTTCTCCTGTTACCCTTGTGAAAATGCAAAATTTGGGATTTAAATAACATATTTTCAGAACAAATAACATATTCATTTTTTCCTTCCATATTGCTATAGTTCCTATGAAGCACCTGAAGGGTTAAAAAACTTCTTGAATGTGGTTTTGAGCAGTTTGAGGGTTATGGATTTTAGAATGGTGTCACTTTTGGGTATTTTCTGTCACATAGGCCTCTGAAAGTCACTTCAAATGTGATGCGGTCCCTAAAACGTTTTTGGTAAATTTTTTGGTGTAAAATGAAATATTGATGATAAATTTTGAACCCTTTTAACGTCTTAACAAAAAAAATTGTGTTTCAACAATGATGTTAATGTAACGTAGACTCATGGCTTTTTATTAACTTTTTGTGTGGTAAAACTATCTGGTTTAAGGGCATAAAAATCACAAGTTTAAAAGTTGTGATTTTTTTTAATTTTTGGCCACACTTTTGATATTTTCATAAATAAACACAAATAGTATTGTCCAACATTTACAGACACATGAAGTATAACATGTCACAGAAGAAAGTGATCAGAATCATTTGGATATGTTGAAGTGTTTCAGGGTGATTACTTCATAAAGTGATGCTGATCACATTTAAAAAAATTAGGCTCTGTCGTTAACATACAAAGTGGCCCAGTCCTTAAGAGGTTAAAAAAGAAATTGGTCTATAATTGTAGACATCAAGGGAATCATTACTAATTTACTGACTGGGATGATATCAGAATGTGGAAGTCCAATCTCATAATGATGAAAAAGCAGGTCGAGTAAGGAGCCAAGATTTTTGATAATTTCTTGTAATTTAGAGCTGAAAAACATTTAAGCCCTTGGCCCTTTGAGGTCTTCAATGACTTGATTGCTTGAGAGATTTCCAATTAAAAATATCCTGTCCGGTTAAGGAGTTTTGATCCACTATCAATTTTGTGATAGTAAGAGTGTCAAATAGAAAATTAGCTAAATTGGGAAAGACATTAGTAGGTTTAGCGTACAATATTCACAAATAAGATTAAAAAAGATTGATTATTTTAGTATTACGTGTGATTTCATAATTGAAATGTTGAAGTTTAACCTCTTTGTGATGCAGCCAATTTTAATTTTTGCGTTTTTGTTTTTTTCCTCCTTTCCTCCCAGAGCAATATATTTTTTCATTTTTCTGTCCATATAGACATATGAGGACTTGTATGTTTGTGGGATGAGATGTACTTTTCAATTAAAGCTATTCATTTAACTACATAGTGTACTGTAAAACAGGGAAAAAAAATTTGATGTGGAGAAATTGCGAAAAAAATAATTCTGACTTTGTTTGGGAATTTTCTGTACGTGCATTTTATGGTAAAAATGAACTCAACATATGATTCTCCTCATCAGTAAGATGATGGTGATACCAAATGTCCATTTTTTTAAATTATTTTAATAGGTGAAGAAAAAAAAATCAGAAATATGGAAAACAAAATGGAGGGGTTATGTCACCATCTTCCAAGGCCTATAACATTTTCATTTTTTGGATTATGGAACTATATTATGGCTTATTTTTTACATAGTGAGAATTAGTTTTTATTGATATTATTATGGACTAGATATGACTTTTTAAATCGTTTGTTACATCATTTTTTTTGTGGTATTGCAGCGACCAAAAATACTTAATTTTGGCATTCTTAAATTTTTTTTCTGTTTACAGTGTCTACCAATCTTGTTAGTCATTTTATTATTTTTATAGATTGGACTTTTCTAAATGTGTCGATACCAGATATGTGTATTTTTTTATTATCTTTATTGCTAATGGAGCAAATGGAGTGATGATTTGAGATTTTATATTTTTTTATATTTTTCAAATTTTTTAACCCCTTCAGCCCCCGGGCACTTTCCGTTTTTGCGTTTTTGTTTTTTGCTCCCCTTCTTCCGAGAGGCATAACTTTTTTATTTTTCCATCAATCTTGCCATATGAGGGCTTGTTTTTTGCGGGACGAGTTGTACTTTTAAATTAAACCATAAGTTTTACCATATAGTGTACTGAAAAACGGCAAAAAAATTCCAAGTGCGGAAAAATTGCAAAAAAGTGGGATTGTACAATAGTTTTTGGGATATTTTATTCACCGTGTTCACTATATGGTAAAACTGATGTGTGGGTATGATGCCTCAGGTCGGTGCGAGTTTATAGACACCAAACATGTATAGGTTTACTTGTATCTAAGGGGTTAAAAAAAATTCACAAGCTTGTCCGAAAAACGTGGCGCACATTTTGCGCCATTTTCCAAAACCCGTAGCGTTCTCATTTTTCAGGATCTGAGGCTCAGTGATGGCTTATTTTTTGCGTCTTGACCTGACGTTCTTAACGGTACCATTTTTGCGCAGATGCTACGTTTTGATCGCCTGTTATTGCATTTTGCGCAAAATTTGCGGCGACCAAAAAACGTAATTTTGGCATTTGGAATTTTTTTGCCACTACGCCGTTTACTGATCAGATTCATTGATTTTATATTTTGATAGATCGGGCATTTCTGAACGCGGCGATACCAAATATGTGTGTATTTTTTATTATTTTAACCCTTTAATTTTCAATGGGGTGAAAGGGGGGTGATTTGAACTTTTAGGTTTTTTTATTTTTTTTTAATTTTTTAAAACTTTTTTTTTTACTTTTTTTTTTATTTTACTAGTCCCCCTAGGGGGCTATTGCGATCAGCAATCCGATCGCTTTGCACAATCTGCAGATCTCAGCTACAGAGCTGAGAACTGCAGATTTGCTGCTTCACTTTCAATGCCGGCTGTATTCCGGCATTGAGAGGAAGTGACTCATGTTAGCCACAGGCGTCATCACATGACCCTGTGCTACCATGGCAACCGCCGAAAGTCACGTGATCATGTCACGTGACTTCCGGCGGGGGCGGGGTAAGTCACTGTCATGGCGGCGCCCATATACATATCGCTGCCAAGACTTTGGCAGCGAAATGTAAGGGGTTAATGGCCGCGGGTGGAAGCGATTCCACCCGCGGCTAGCAGCCACACATATCAGCTGTTGATAACAGCTGATATGTGCGCGTCTCGCCGCCGCCTGCCGTACTGTATCTAGTACGTCATGGGTCGTTAAGGGGTTAAACTTTACTTTCTAATTGTTTTAGTAGTCTCTTAGAGGACTATAACTTGTGATCGTCTGATTGCCTGTGCTATATACAGCAATAACATAGAATGTCGGTATATTGGAAAAATCACAGTCTCATTTGAATCCCAGACAAAGGCAGAGTTTCAAAGGAGCGCTAGTATCACAAGTAGGGAGATCGTCAGCAGACCCCCCGCTGTCATAGTATTCTGTGAGCATGTCACAAGTGCGCTGATGGGTGCTAAACTTGGCATGCCCCCATGTCGGGGCGTATTAAATCCTCCTGTCAAAGATTGACAGCAGGATTTAACAGGTTAACCATCACGGGTAGAGCTCTGTTTTAGCCAAAACTGTTAACGTTATGTCCTGGCTGTAACACATAGCCATTACTTGCCAGCTCACCTCTTCAGCCACCACCAAACAGCTGCTTTGAAATGCACTGTACATGTACGGTGAATGTTGTAATAGGGTTTCTGATAGCAAGTGTTTGAAAGATGTAAACATGTTTATACACTGTATACATAAAAGTTAGAGAATAATTCAATTCCTTGGAATGTTCTATGGTTTTATTGATTTTCAAACAATTTACTTTATCATAGATAAAAAAAGTTCTTAAGCGGGCTTTACACACTGCGATCTTGCTAGCGAGGTCACAAGCGATCGTACCCGCCCCCGTCGGTTGTGCGACACAGGCAAATCGCTGCCTGTGCTGCACAACCTTGCTTACCCCCGTCACACGGACTTACCCACCCTGCGACGTCGCTCTGGCCAGCGAACCGCCTCCTTTCTAAGGGGATGGTTCATGCGGCGTCACAGTGACGTCACACGGCAGGCATCCAATAGAAGTGGAGGGGCGGAGATGAGCGGGACGTAACATCCCGCCCACCTACTTCCTTTCGCTTTGCTGGTGGACGGAGGTAAGGAGATGTTTGTCACTCCTGTGGTGTCACACATAGTGATGTGTGATGCCGCAGGAACGAGGAACAACATTTCTAATAAGCAGAAAATGATTTTTTGTTTCAGGACAACCTCTCCATGGCAAATGATTCTGACTCCTTTTGCGATCGTTTAAGGTCGCTCATAAGTGTCACACACTGCGATATCATTAATGACGCTGGATGTGCGTCACAAACACTGTGACCCCGACGATAATTCATTAACAATATTGTAGCGTGTAAGGCCCGCTTTAGTTTTCGTTCTTAAAAGTTGTCCACTGGAGGGTCTCTTTATCTTCTCATATAATGAACCTCATTATGAAATGAAAAATGTATGTTTTTGCAGTGGTATAAAAAACTGCATAGAACACAAACTATGTATGTCTTTAAGAAATAATGCATATACTGTGAGCCCGCTCCCTACACCCACTTCTGACATGTTAAGTACATGTAAGGCAGATTTTGTAAAGTAGGTAATTTTTGAAAAGGGGGTGTTTAGAGCATGGGTTTCCAATTTACACATTAAATTATATTTCAGGGCATAGAACCTCCATTTATCCCAGTGTACAATTTTTCTATATACAGCAATCCCACTGTATTTTATAAGATAAATATAATATGGACATATACCCTTCTGTAAATAAGTAAAAATCAATAGTGCATATAAATAAATAACATAGCGTAGATAGTAAACACTGTTTTTGATCCAAAAAGTATAACTCGATCTCACAGAATCAAGGTGTACCTAAATTGGGATGGTACCTAGACATTGTAATATTAAAACTAGAGATGAGCGAGTACAGAAATATTCAGAATCGCTATACTCGTAACAAGTACTTTGTAATACTTGAGTATTCATTCTGAATAGCGAGTACAATGCAAGTCAATGGGAAATGCGAGTAATTTTCTTCTAGGGAAAAGGCTGAAATGGATGGGAAAGTGATGAAACTGAATGGGGAGAACTTGGAGAATATGTCAACAAATTATCTGTCTCTTTCTCTGATAGTGAAAAAGGACTTTTATGGACACTATGATGCTGGGCGGCCAGCCAAACAATCAAGATGGCTGCGGTATTACTGTGATTGGTTAAGAAGCCCAGTATATAGTAGGTGCAAATCAGGTGCCAAACCTTCTGGGCGGAACATACAAATATCACGAGGCGAGTACACAAATGTAACAATTAACCTGAATACCATACTATCCGTTCGAGTAGCAAACAGTACCGACTACACTCACTCATCACTAGTTAAAACCTTACCATGAGTAAGACAGAGAGTGACTGATCCTGACCATGGATACCCAGTCATGGGGAGCATTAAAAATGAACTGTCTAGCTCAGTGCAAAGGGGAACACACCCTATTTGTACTGAGTTCAAGAGATTAAAACGAAACCAAAAGAATGAGCTTGAGCATGAGTTGGTACACACCACGTGTGTCCATGCAAGGTACTGCAGCTGCAGAAGCCTTGGACCCTAAGGCCAGATATAATGCACAGGAAGCAGGAGGATAGAGTTGCTGGAAATAGATTAAAAAAGCCAATACACTATATAAAGTTGAAAGGTGGTTTATTTATGAACACGTTTCGATGTGAATTGCCACTTCTTTAGTATAGACATCGAATCACAAAGTATTGCCAGTAGTAATGTTTATATAGAGTACAGATTTTCAAAAAATGGCACTAACTAAGATAACTAACTAAGGTAATTATAAGCCATGTCAGAGGTCAAAGGGTTATCTATGATGGTGTTGAAACCACAACACTTCTAAAATAAAATAATTCATGCAAAGTCTATTATTTAAAAACAAAGAACATAAAGAAAGAAAAAAAATAAAAAGTATAATGTTGGGGAAAGAAACAACAACAACAACAACAAAAAAGAAAAAATTAAAAGATGAAGGAACAAAAGACAGTTTCAAACTGAAGATGAGGGGTGTTATATTGCCTATGTATCGGTAAATAAGCAGTGTTTTTTGTGAAAGACATTCTTATGGCTGTACAGTGTGCAAAATGTATCATCAAATGGAAATAATCCAAAATAACAAAAAACAAGACTAGAATCTGTGGCCAGGTATATTGTGTATATTGGGTTTGTTAATGTTTGAGGAGTTAATCAACACTAATTAGATGGCTCTATTTTGAAACAAAATGCTTTTTCACAGAATTAGCCCACAAAACCTGGTGTACAGTGTCCACACAGAGCTTGATATAGATTAGCCACATAGAGCCCATACAGTGATCCAAAAGCTATATCAGAGATTGAGCCCACAAAGCCTGGTGCACAGTCACAACATAGAGCCTTTTATAACAGTATACCACACTGTAACCTATCACTGTCCCTCACAATAGCAGCCTATCCTGCCACTTTTCACAGCAAAATGGCTCCACAAGCTGTCATCCAACCTTTATATACGCTGTGTCACGTTGTGCGCTGGCTAATCACAGCTATGCCAATAATTGGCATGACTGTAATGGCTCCGGAATTACCATCAGCCTAAAATCTTTGTAATTAGCTATACTTCAGTTTTTCAACAAGCTTTATTCGGATGAAAAACTGAGTATCATGATTCTTCTGTGCAGGGCATCTTGCACACTAGGAGATGCTTTGCTGCACTTTCCTGGACTACTGAGCTGGCAGTGACACAATTCCTCTGTGCAGAGCATCTTTTGAGTCTTCTTAATTTCAAACAGGTGGAAAATCTTAATCCTCAATGGCCAGTAACTCCATTATTCCACGCCCTGCCCAAATTCTGTAAGGATCAATTCCCCCACCCCTTTGTTCAGACCTATCATCTTGGAAATAGGTTCTATTTCAGAACATCTCTCCGAGTGGCTGGATGATAGGTTGTAAAATATGGCACAAATTTCCCCAGTTTTGTGCATGACTTGAAACTTGTTCTGAAAGTTTTAAGACAGATAAAGTGGCAGCCCAAATACAGCTGGATGACTTGTGATACATGATCGCTGTATACATTAATCTCCCACCAATTAGCTGTCCTAGCGTTGAGGTGTCAATTAAAAAAATATTCGAACTATGCTGAAAATCCACATGAATTTAATCAATGTTACATTTTTTTTTTATTAAAGAACAACTATTTTATGTTTCTAGGGGAATATTATTTACAAGGTCAGGGCTGTTCTATGGCAGCATGTTTTTCACCATCCCTTACTAACATATTTATAACATGGTGAGAGGAGAACTATATTTTCACTGACATTAACCACATAGCTTCTGACATCTACATTTTTCTTAGATACTTAGATGACATACTTATTGTTTGAAGGGGACCTGGTAAAAACATCGGGAGATTTATGTTTTACATCAATAATAATCCCTGTCACCTTCAATTTATCCACCAACACAATATTGAGAAAATACCCTTTTTGGACAGTATGCTAGGTGGAAATGCACTTACTAACAGTGTACCAATTGTAACCTGTATCGAAAACCTTTTGCGGGAAACTCACTGTTGTATGCCACAAGTTGTCACCCGAGGCAAATAATTAATAATATACCTACAGGAGAATATAGTCATGCCAAAAGGTGCTGTACAAATCAAGCACTATACGAAAAATCCCATAAGATCATAGACAATAGAATTGTGAACAGGAGATATTACCTAAACATTATTCAAAGGCTAAAAAAAAAGTTGATTTGAAGAATAGAATCCAATATCTTGAAGACAAAAAATTCAATTGATCAGGGTAACTTACTAGTGGTATTCTCTACCACATATAGTAATAATTATTACAAAGTGGTTGACATTGTTAAAAAAAATCTCCCTCTCAGCGGATGAAACCCTGAAAAGTATTGTAGACCAAGGTGTAAAGTTTATGTCCAAACAGAACATAACATTGGGAGGAATTATTTCCCCAAGTGACTATACGAGTAGATCCAAAATAGAGGATAATAATACTAACAATTAATTACCATATTTAGGATCATTCAAATGCGGCAACAAATCATGTGGGTTATGCTGTGATATGGTTAATGCCACAAAAACTACATCTTGTGTCTCTAACAGGAAATTTAAAATCACTTCAATGATTAATTGTGGTACCAGTAATGTCATAAATGTGATTTAATTGAATGTATGTAAATTGCAGTACATTGGGAGTACTACACGTACTTTGAGAAGGAGGAGTTCTAAACACATTTATGATGCCAATAACACAACATCTAGGAGCATGTCAGGAGTGTCATAGCATTTCCTGAACAATCACAAAGGTAGCTGTGGTAGTTTATGGTTAATGCCACAGAAAAGGTCTGTTTGCTTAAAAGAGGAGGGGATATAAAAGATAATTTGCACCGCAGAGAAAATAAATGGTTCCTGTTAATGGAAACACAAACCCCTTTGGGCATGAACATCAAAAATGAACTTATGTATATTTATTACCGTTGTTTCTCTTAGTCTTGTATATGTATCCGCGTAATTAAGTTTGACTCACCTGATTTCTACTTGTCTCACATACGGTTTCATGTCTTTTTTACCTGTGATCCATTTTGTAACAAACTGAGATTGAATAAGAACTCAATGTCCAAAACGTATCCTTGTCATATCTATCAAACTAGATTTTCTGGATTTTATCATGGACTGTATATACAAATGGATTTTTTTAATATGAAGTGAATAAATTTTTCGGTTTTATTATGATTGGGATGTCTTTGCTGGATATCTCCTTCCCCTAAGCTATATGTGAGTATCCTACAAGCTGAGTTAATTTGTACACTTAAGTTCTGTGGATATGAAAAGGACAACATAGTGTTCCAGCACGACAATGACCCAAAGAGTTGAGATCGATGAAGAAAATTTTTAATGACAATGAAGTAGAGGTGCTGAATTGGCCCCCACAGTCCTCAGATCTCAACCTCATTGAACACTTAAGGGTTGAATTTAAGATAAATCTGGGATCAGATTTCAGTCACAACATGCTTGAATCTGATCAAGAGCATTCCCAGAAGGATTCAAGCAGCGTTGAAAGCCAAAGATTAATTTACGAAATACTAACAAAATAACAAAAATTAAAATTTTGAATTTTAGGAACAAAACAGTAAGAGTATCATGTCAAGAATCTGCTTAACTAATAATATGCTAAATTCTTGCAAGTCAAATTTATGTATGAGATAGCCAAGATGATTGTCTATAAAATGATGGTAGTCTCACTTTCGAAGCTGTAGTGGTTGGTGAGGTATGGATCCTGAAAGTAAATCATTTTAAAACATTGT
The DNA here is from genome assembly GCF_048569485.1 of Anomaloglossus baeobatrachus. Taxonomy (NCBI): domain Eukaryota; kingdom Metazoa; phylum Chordata; class Amphibia; order Anura; family Aromobatidae; genus Anomaloglossus; species Anomaloglossus baeobatrachus. The sequence goes on along the minus strand of NC_134354.1, from coordinate 583,201,777 downwards.
TACCCTTTTGCCCATCAATGTATTATTTCCAATGAAGGTGTGGAAAATCTGTTGCAAGTAGCAACATCAATACCATCTAACATCACATGCTTCACTAAAGAGAAGCAGCTCCAGACATCACAATAGGTGTGACTTAATTAAATGTTTCACCAAAAGTAGCAGGCTAATTTTTAAGTTGATAATTTTGTACAGCTCAAAAACGATGATGGTATAAATATGCACATGGAACTTGGCAGAAAAAATGTTCCTCATCCTTGCGTCAAGGCCTTCAAGCTTTGTAATTAAATAATGTTTTTTTTTATTTCTTAACATGTTATGGTAGAAGACAATACAATATGTTTACCTTGAAGGGAAAGCTTATTGGACTTTGTGAGGAATATTATAAGGAATATGACATTCATACATGTCAGTCAGCCACTTTTAATTTACACACTCCTTCTCCTGCAACAAGGAGAAATCACCCAGATCTGGTCACCAAATGGCATGTGACAGAATCCAATTAAGACTAAGGAAGCAGCTCTGGCCCCCAATAAGCCACCCTACTGACAAAGTAATTCAGCTGGGGAAGTGTGCGGACAACTGAAAAATTCAGGATAACTTCAAAGAAGAATTTCAGACGTTAAGGCTCCTATGTAAGAAGTGCAATATTGGGGCATGCATAGCAACCACATATAGGGCAGGCATATTTCCAGTTTCATGACAACGAGCGCATGTTACACACATTTTTATTTAATTGTGAGCTGTGCGGATCAGCTTAAAATTAATTACTCTCTGAGGACACACAGGCCAATCATGTTTCATAACTATGGATAGATTAAACCATAACTAGAAAGATGATGGTCATATCTTCTGTGTGGGACACTCAGAGGCTGAGATGAGGGGAAAACTGATACTTAATAACTTTCTGGAAACTGAAGGCTCAGCCCATGTTCAGCCCAGTCTTAGGCCACAAAGGTGGCAGTACATAGGAGGTATGTAGGTTCATAAAAATGAGAGCAAACATTTGAGTGTGTCTTTTCTCTGGGAGGTTGCGTCGTGTAATGTGTGGGGAAAGTCCAAAGGAAACCAATGGCTCCCCAGTGCCTCCCCTGTGCCAAGCTAGCACCAGGCCATAAGAATCATAATCATCGCAAACAAGATAACTTCCATCTATGTATCTGTCTGCAATCATAACTTGTAACTGTATTTCTGACAGAATCTGTAAATCTTATCTTATATATAGTGTATTATCTAGTGTGCCCTTAAGGAGATTAAATATATAATTTAATCTTGGGCTGTTTCTTTTATCTTGATCCCTGAGTCCCAGGTCCATGAACTCAGTTTACAATTACACGCTACCTGGTCTGGTTTCTGGCCCAATATAGTCCTGCTAACGGACCAGGCCTATTTCTAATGAGGAACTGGTGGCAGACTAATGTATTGCACTTGCAGAAGTGTGGTATATCGGTAACCATTCTACTGATGCTGAATTAAACAGTGGTTGTCTTGTGGCAGTAGGTTTGTTCCAGTGTGCCATAATTGCTTTGTGCACTGTGAGTCAGGCCATATGATTGCACTGTATTACAACGTTCATACACTGAGGATTTTTAAATGCATTTTGCTGCCATCTAATAGTCAATGTATGCGGATGAAAGTCAGGTGTTCATTCTCCTCACAACAAGCTGCCATGGTAACAGCTGGAAGAAGTCTCCCACCTCAGAGCTGACACTCCTAAAAACTGGATAAAACAGATCTAGTCAGGGGACAAAGAAGAAGCTCCAAGAATCTCTCTCACAGTCCATGCTGAGGGGACATCTTTCTCTCCATATAATCACTCCACAAAGGAGTGAAGCTTCCTACAGTCAGGAAAGATAAGGCTGAACCTGAGCTCTCCTGCATACTGGTGTCTTGTGTGCTTCCAGCCATAACCAGTGTAATGCGCTGTCACCAGGACCAAATGTTGATGTTGATATTAAAGCATCTCTTTATTGACCTCACCTGTGCATAGAATAAAGATATGCTTTAATATCAAAATTGTTTTTCTCCTGGTGATAACGTGGCAAAAAAATCAGATTCTCCTTCCTCACGTTCTTATTGGTTACCTCCGGGGCTGGGGCTGTTCGCCATTCCACTAAGTTATTTCCAGGAGTTGTGACCTTCACAACCCTACCAGGTGAGTGTATACACCTGCACTTGTGGTTTTTTTTTACTGGATAAGACCCTATTGGCGCTTAACAACCATTAATACCTTCATTAATAGCATGCCAATGCATGTGTTTCTGTATGTGTTGCTCACTCTCTATACTGACTAAATAAAGAAGTCTTGAAAATTTTGTTTCCAGTTTTTTCATCAATGGTATATCAATAAAAAGTATATTGATCCTGTGATTTCCATTATTCCATTATTTTTTCTTCTTGATGCAATTTTAATATGATGAGGTGCATGTGTGTGTATAAATGACAATCATTATTTAAAAAAAATAAACAAAAACCTATATTAAGAGGCTAAGGTTTTGCAGCTTCTTGAATAGTCACATTTAACAGTTGTAGGTGTCACAGCAATATTGCTGACTTAATATTACCACACACTACTTTCTGTGCATGTACTTAAGCATAACCTCTTTATTTTCTGGTAAGCTTTCTTGTCCTGGATGGGAGCATTATCAACCAAAAATTGGTTAAGTTTCTTAAAGTTTAGAAATAAATTGACCTCATACTTTTGTCCAGAATATATGCTTCTAAACCCAAACATGATATGGGCAGCAAACAAGTCAGGGAAATAGGAAAAAAAAAATCTAATATGAATATAAATGTTGTGACCACTTTCAGTAGCTCAAACACCACTGGTACTGCTGACAGCAACCATATCGGTAATAGTACCAAACACAAGTCCCATTTGGACACCTTTGCAAACTCTGCTAAGCATCTTAGTGGGGAGAAAGTGGAGGGCAAAATATACATTGGCATTATCCTGCTATCACTCATTGAAGTCACAGCAGGATTATGTAGCCTCTAACAGTGTCTAACATAATCTAGTGTCAGAGTTCTGCTCAGTCCACTCATATCATTACACTTAGTGTTGCAGAGAGCAAAATTTCCAATCCATCAATCACACCTGTATCTTTTTTTATCCAAAGTCTACTAACCACAATACCCTGGGGGCTAGGAAAACACTACTGTAAACCAGAAAAACTTACTCCAGTTTATAGATTTTGTGTTATACCATGCCTGATGAAGAGACCTGAGTAGTCTCGAAAGCTTGCAATTATTACCATCTTTTCAGTTAGCCATTAAAAGGTATCAACCACTGAGGACTCTCAGTTCTTTTAAACAATTTTTTTTATCTCTACTGGCTAACACGGTACAAAGATATATTTTACTTGTATCCAGTTTATAAGGAAGACATAAACAGCCAGCCTTTCTTGTTTAGAAGACACCTCGCTGGAGGAGATGGACAACATGATTCAAATGGCAATCTGTGTTGCAGGCTCTGCAAGTCATGGTGGTAGGCACACTGTCCATGGTAGTGAAGGTCAGCTCTGGAGCAAGTAATGCCACACACGCTGTTGGTGAAAGAAGCTATTCAGCTTCAGAAAGCTCTTGTCATGGTGGTGGCAAGCCATATTTGCAGGCTTCTCATATATGGGAATTGTCTCCACATTGCAGGAGGGCCAAACTATGGCATTTGTGCAGGCTGGGATGCTGGAAATAAAGCTGGTATATACTGGTACACATCAAACAGGAACTAAATTACTTTGTCTGCAAATTAAATGTCATACCCTGTACATTTGGAGAAAGTAAACTGATAAGCAAGATGAATAATGTGTAAGATGTCCTCATTCCTCTATTCATGATCATCTTTTTGGTAACCAGTCTCCACCCACAAGTAGCGCCTTATTGTTGTCATCAGCCCCATTATCATACCCCTCACTTGCTTTCAATACACATCCTCCTTGACCCTCATTGCTATGTCAGTTCTCATTTTGGGTACTCAGGTAACATGCCTTTTATCATCCAAAATCTCCATGGAGATTTTACTCCCACAATGTCCAAGTGCACCACAATTATTGCCATACTGGATTATATTTACTTTTGTAAAATAATTGCATGTACTCATACTCAAGATATCTAATCACCCTTTATTTATTGAACCAAAAACCATCCTTGCCAAGTTTAGGCAAAAAAATACAACTTTTTTAACCAAAGTTTATCATACTACGTGCATCAATTTTTCAATAGAACAAACTTACCTTCCTTCCAATTTTGGGTGAAATGAAATATAACTGTTACTGCTTATTAGTTTAACTTTCCCAGTAGCACCTTGATCAGGATTGTGAGAAAGGGCAAAATTGTTGAAAATTAGCAAACCAACAAGTGTTTTTTTATTTTGAATTATCACTTTTTTTCTAAAATTATTTACAAATGTTTAGGCTGTATTAATTGGTATTTGAGCAGGACAATTTTTGTGTCCTATTCGGTGAAGCTATTGTACACTTGGCGGTTGGAAAATTCATGTGTGACTAGGTGACCACTATATGCTCGTTACACAACCAGCACTTTTCCTATGTGCAGCACCAGCATGGATCTGGTCAGAAAAGGTAAAATAGTTTTTCAAATTATTACACCAATTTTTTTTTAATTAAATCTTCTGTCAAATAAAGATGTCACAATTATTAAGACATTATTTGGACAGGTAATTGGTGTATTAACAAGGATATAGCACCTCCATATGTGGTGACGTTTTTGCACAGTGAACGGATGCCAACAACATGTTTGATTAGAAGACCACTCTGAGCTTACTTCAGGGTAACCACTTTCCCCAAGTGTTTAAACCTTTGCTTAGGTCAGGCTATAAAGGGAAAAATGATCAGAAAAGGACAAATTGTTTTAAAATTTTAAATCAAAATTCTTTCAATTTGATAAGTGCACTTTCCTTTAAAAAATACCATTTTGACACATAACTGAGTCAGAAGCAGCAACAATGACAATATAGGACATGATGATCCAGATAGTTTATCTGCCTGTGAAAAAACTGATGCATATTAGCCAACAGACCTGAATGGCCAGGTTCAATCCTACCTAGGCTGTGACCTTTCTCAAGCAGATACCCTGAGTTCCAATCTCATAGATATCTGGGTCAACAAATTGGACTAATGGCAAGCATTGGTTTACTTTGCAATCAGTGAGCTATCATGTCGAGTCCCAGTGTAAAATATAAGAGGGTGTTTAGGATGACTGGTGCATTTGATACGTGTTCAGGTTATTTGCTATAAGAGTGAACATGTCAATATTTTTCACAATGAATGAGGTATAGATTAGTGCAGACAGCTGATGCCAAGATAAAATTGGTTGTACCATTTGTCTGCCTGCCTGTAAATTAACTGTTATTGATACCATTCTGCTGCCACCATGGCTGATGGACAACACTGTATGGGACATCATAGTCCTGTCCATCATGTCATCAATACTGTAGTACTGCTGTTGCTGGCCCTAAACCTCCAAGCATTTTATGGTCTGCCCCATCTTATCGCTCTACCATTCTGCACCTGCTGCTCGCCACTGCTTGATGCTCAATCAAGCATCAGGGTGCTGGGGTACTCTCAGTACTCGGCCGAGTATCACAGGAGCTTGGCTGTGTCATTAGTGAATAATCCAACAGAAAGAGCAGACCACCACTATGTAAACCACTATTTTTCTCTGTAGGCACCAACCATATGTGGGGATGCATGTATGCTTCTTGTGTCAGGAAGCTACATTTAATTGATTATATCATGAATTCACTGATATACTGCTCTAACAGAAAGAGCAGATACTACCCTACCGTCACTCCCTGCCCTTGGTAGACATGCATTTTTCCAACATAACAGTAGTCCAAAACAAGCACATGTTGCAAGTGAAATTGATTCAGTGGCCAAGTCTGTCTACTGATTGAATCCAACCGAAACAGCTATGGGGCATTCAGAGAAGACAGGTTGAGCATTATTCTCGATTCAACATCAAGGCTCTAGAAAAGATCATTCTTGAAAAATGGAAAAAGATGTTACAATATGACACCACTTGTTCATTTGATAACTAGAAGACTTAGTGCTGTCCTTAAACATCATTGAGGTCATAAAACACACTAGATGTAGTAGCTTTTGATGTGGGGTGTATTCATTTTTGCATTGGAATGAAAGTTAAGTTATTAACTATACTTTCATGCTATGAGTTAAAAAATGTTCTACTATACAGGTCAGACTTTTGGAAATTGCCCCTGTATTCAGTGATTAAATTCTTACTTTTGAAAGGGAGTATATATATATATATATATATATATATATATATATATATATATATATATATACTGTGTGCAGAATTATTGCATAAATGAGTATTTTGATCACATGATACTTTTTATACACGTTGTCCTACTCCAAGCTGTATAGGCATGAGAGCCAACAACCAATTAAGTAAATCAGGTGATGTGCATCTCTGTAATGAGGAGGGGTATGGTGTAATGACATCAATACCCTATAAAAGCTGTGCTTAATTATTAGGCAACTTTCTTTTCTTTAGCAAAATTGGTCAGAAGAGAGATTTGACGGGCTCTGAAAAGTCCAAAATTGGGAGATGTCTTATAGAGGGATGCCGCAGTCTTCAAATTACCAAACTTTTGAAGCGTGATCACCAAACAATCAAGCGTTTCATGGGAAATAGCCAACAGGGTCGCAAGAAGCGTGTTGGGCAAAATAGGCGTAAAATAACTGCCCATGAATTGAGGAAAATAAAGCGTGAAGCTGCCAAGATGCCATTTGCCACCAGTTTGGACATATTTCAGAGCTGCAACATTACTGGAGAATCAAAAAGCACATGGTGGGCAATACTCAGGGACATGGCCAAGGTAAGGAAGGCTGAAAAACAGCCACCTTTATACAAGAAACACAAAATAAAACATCAAGACTGGGCCAAGAAATATCTTAAGACTGATTTTTCAAAGGTTTTATGGACTGATGAAATGAGAGTGACTCTTAATGGGCCAGATGGATGGGCCAAAGGCTGATCAGTAAAGGGCAGAGAGCTCCACTCCGACTCAGACACCTACAAGGTGGAGATGGGGTACTGGTATGGGCTGGTATCATCAAAGATGAACTTGTGGGACCTTTTCGGGTTGAGGATGGAGTGAAGCTCAACTCCCAGACCTACTGCCAGTTTCTGGAAGACAACTTCTTCAAGCAGTGGTACACAGAGAAGTCGGTATTGTTCAAGAAAAACATGATTTTCATGCAGGACAATGCTCCACCACATGTATCCAACTACTCCACAGCGTGGCTGGCCAGTAAAGTATTAAAAGATGAAAAAATAATGACATGGCCCCCTTGTTCACCTGATCTGAACCCCATAGAGAACTTGTGGTTCCTCATAAAATGTGAGATCTACACTGAGGGAAAACAGTACACCTCTCGGAACAGTGTCTGGGAGGCCGTGGTGGCTGCTGCACGCAATGCTGTTCGTAAACAGATCAAGCAATTGACAGAATCTATGGCTGGTAGGCTGTTGAGTGTCATCATAAATAAAAGTGGCTATATATGTCACTAATTTTTTGGGCTTTTGTTTTTGCCTGTCAGAAATGTTTATTTCTAAATTTTGTGCAGATATATTGGTTTACCTGGTGAAAATAAACAAGTGAGATGGAAATATATTTCGTTTTTATTAAGTTGCCTAATAATTCTGCACAGTAATAGTTACCTGCACAAACAGATATCCTCCTAAGATAGCCAAATCTAAAAAAAACCCACTCGAACTTCCAAAAATATTCAACTTTGATATTTATGAGTCTTTTGGGTTGATTGAGAACATAGTTGTTGATCAATAGTAAAAGAAAATCCTCTAAAATACAACTTGTCTAATAATTCTGCACACGGTGTAGTGCTCAGTATAGCTAAACATTCACTTAGCAGGTATTAGTAAGTTTGTGCGGGGCTGAAGAACATGAATGATAAATTATGGTCTCCTATTCTGTTATTGAGGAAAGGAAGTTCTGTGCCAGAGTCATGGAGCAGTTTCAAAGAAGAGCCCTGTCAGAGTGTAGTGGAAGCCTCAGAGGAGTTTGTAAAGATTTTAGAGCAATTATTATAGAAACATGATACATATATTCTCTTTCATGTGCTTGTGATTTTTCTTCAGTACTTTTTTACTGCAATTCTTGCTGCTTATTTTTTTATTAGGTTCTGCACCCTTGTCCAACACCTTTGTATGCTGCACTTTGCATTTGATTGATTAATCATGCGACTGATGTGACCAAATATATTCTATTGTACTGCAGCTGTTGCTCGACAGTTAAAATCAATCAGTAATGCTGCAAAAAATCTTCATCCACAGCCAGACCTCGTTGGAAATATGCCTCTATACACGATAGAGATGCTGATCCCAGATGTATCAAATTTTATGCAATGAAAGTTTCACTCATTTGACAGGTGACTGGTGGACTGCTTAGGTCTCGGGAACGCTAATTCCTAACTATCGGCCACTGTAAATGCAGGAATCGCTATCTTACCAGTGACATCACAATAATCTGTAGGGTGCATAAAAAAACTTCACTCCTTACAGATTATTGTGATGTCACTGGTAACATGGCGATTCCTGCATTTACAGTTTGGGAAGAAAATAAACTCTGAACAGTTAAATGTCTTTGGTAAAATAAAAAATGTTCAACATAGTTAATTTAAAAAACTTAGAAATAGGCTGTAAAAGCATGGGACAGTGACAACAGAAGTCAGGACAACATGCTTTGTTATGTAGTTTTAAATTGGAGACATAAAAACTTTCCTTCATTAATGGAAAGAAACCGATGGCACAAATTCACACTAGAATAAATGTGTGCATCTCGCAATCACAAATCATCTCATTTTTAACAAAAACTGGCTTCAACGGACTGTCTATCGTGCAATGTTCTCATCCTAAAATAGTTGTTCTGTACAAAATGTAATGACTTAGTCTGCAAATTAAACTGGTTGCAGATGTGAGAATGGGAAAATCTTTATAAGTCATTAAAATCTTGTCTTAATTGGATCTCTTCTCTTTCCTGCTTCCACAAGCAACACAGATAATGTATGAGTTGTAGACAATATTATATATATTATAGAGTTAAACCTTTATTTCCGATTCTACATCTTCTATGTATTTTTTATTGAATATTATATTAACTGTCATTTTTTCCTGTCCTTTTTGGTATATTTTAGTTTCAATAATACAAGATAATCTTGTATGAATCCCTTACTGTATCATTATTTTTTTCATGATTGTATAAACTTCTCTAAAAATTATTTTGCAAGATTTTTTATCCCTCACATAGTTAAATTTATTTAAGGTGCATTCAGATGACCCAATAATTGGATAATGGTCATTCACAAGAATGCTTATTCCCAACTTTTGACCATTCTAAACATTGTGGCCAATGCACAACAATTGAGATCTGAATGGTTAGCCTTAAAATGATAATCTCAGAATCTCAGTTGTCTTCTGAGCAGCTCGGAGTTATTACTATATTTCAAAATACAAGCAAAAGCGCATTTGATCAAGCACACCAAGCTTTTCCAAGTTTTAACTGTGTGAAACCTGCCTAAACAGCATTGGCCTAACCTCTTGTGATTATCAGGAAATTTTGTTCTCTAATCAGTTGCCCACTACTTGGATAACCCTTTTTAAATACTCCCGGTCTCCCAGGGCACACGCGACATTGATATGCATTCATTAAGCGCTGCATTCAATTGGTGGCCACTAATGGGCTGCAATTCTCACATTTTCTTTGGCCATCCAAGGTTCCTCTGAAGGAAGGGTGGGTGAAGCAGCCCATTAGCAGCTACTAAAAGTAGAGATGCTAAGAAATACGGGTCACATGGACAGCTGCTGCTGTCTCCACTGCCACCGCTGCTCCAGCACTCCATGGTCTCCAAGCAAGCGTCCTCTCCTCTTCCTCCTTGCCTCTGTCTGTGTTCACCATACCACCACCACCTTGATACCGCATACTGCTGAATGTGATGCCCTGCATGTTCTCTCTACCCTGACGGCTGTCCTTGTGACCCGTATTTCTTAGCATCTCTGTTATGAGCAACTACCTTGAGAAAGGTCTAAAAGCCGAAACGTTGGTTGTTGCTATGTGTCAGGGTTCACTTTCTGCTGTTTGTCGATTGTAAATAAAAAACACTTGCATCTAAATACCTTTCTCCCTCCTTATTGAGTGCTCGGGTTTTTCTACTTTTTGACTATTACATTACCCGCAAGTTCCTAGACTAGTAGCAGTTGCAGCAAGACTTTCTCCTTTGTCATTAGAAGCTACTGACTGACTGCTGTGCTCAAAAAGAATTACATTGATATGGGGGACCCTAGGAGAGCTGAGCCAAAACCACAGGAATAGTGCCAGTCTAGAAGGTGAGTATCCCACTGGAAAATACAGCATTTAACCCCTTCACGGTGATTTTCCATTTTTCACTTTTACCTTTATCTCCCCTTCTTCTGAGAGTCATAACTTTTTATTTTTCCATCAATATTTCCATATTAGTGCCTATTTTTTGCAAGACAAATTGTAATTTTTAATGAAACCATTAGTTTTACTATATAGTGTTCTGGAAAAAGAAAAAAAATCCAAATATAGAGAAATAGTATTAAAAGTGCAATTGCACAACTGTTTCGGGGGCCTTTTATTTAACACGTTTACCATATGGTAGAACTGGGGTGTCCGTAAGATGCCTCATGTTGGTACGAGTTTGTAGATACTAAACATGTTTACTTTTACTTTTATCTAAGGGGTGAAAAAAATGCTGAAATTTGTCCCAAAAAATCCTACTACTTTTGTCACCAGATCTGTAATATTGTCATTTTTCAGGATCTGGGGCTCATTGATGGCTTTCTGTTTACTTCTTGAGCTCACATTTTTAATTATACCATTTTTGTGTAGATGCACTATTTTGATTGCCTGTTATTGCATTTTACAGAAATCTTGTGGCAACCAAAAAAACATAATTTTGGGGTTTGAAATTTTTTTCTTGCTATGCCATGTACCAAGCAGATTAATTGATTTTATATTTTGATAGGTTGGGCATTTATGAACTCGGGAATACCAAAGATATGCATTTTTTCATTTGTTTTATTTTCAATGGGGCAAAAGAGGGGTGATTTGAACTTTTACTTTTTTTTTTCATATTTTTTTAAAACTTTTTTACATTTTTTATTTATGTTACTACTCCCCCTAGGGGACATTATGACTGTACAGTCCGATTGCCTGTGCATTTCTGCTGAATAAAGCAGCATCGCTCTAATGAGCAGAAGTGCTGATGTCTTGTGAGTGACGGCAACTGTCGGCTCTCACAGGAAGTGAGTCATGGCAGCATCAGGGGTCAACAACTGAGCCTGTGCTACCATGACAACACATTGGTGCCCTGTGATCGTGTAACAGGGCTACCGATCATGGCGGGGAATGGCGCAAAACTTGCCCCAGCCATTTAAATTGTGCTGTCAGTGTTTCACAGAGTGATCTAAGGTGTTAACAGGCATGGGTGGATCTCTGTTCCACCTACACCTGTTATCCACACATGTCTGCTGATCAAAAAGGGCTTAAAGCGACTCTGTCACCATGTTTTTGCTTTGCCATCTGAGAGCATTATGTAGAGGCGGACATCCTGATTCCAGCGATGTGTCACTTACTGAGCTGTTTGCTGCAATTTTGATAAAATCAATGGTTTCTCTACTGCCAGTCTAGAAGTTATACAGAGCTCATGAATATGCTGAACTACCTGGCAGCAGACCAAGTAATCCTCTAATGATAATTGCTGATTAATCGGTGATTTTATCAAAACTACACTAAGCAGCCCAGTAAGTGACACACTGCTAGAATCAGGATCTCTGCTCCTACGTTATGCTGCTCTTAGATTAGGTGGCAAAAACCTGGTGACAGATTCCCTTTAAGAAAGGGTTGAACGAGCAGTGGACAACTCATTTTCCTTGTAATTACAATAGATCAGGTACTGTTTAGGCAGGTTTCACATATCAGTGTTTCATGGTCCAAGTTCAGACTTTGACCCTCAGCTAGTCTCCTGACCCAAACTCATCAGCTTTGTACATGCCTTAAAACGTTGTTAAGCTTAAGTTAGGAGTCCCACTGCCAGGTTGAACACCATAGTCCATACTCTGAAAGTGAATCAGATGTGTGAAGGAAAACTTTACAATTGATTCAAAAAAATGTTTTAAGTATCTGTTTTTTGACAGTCAAATTTTAATTTTACGTATACATAGTGATAAGCAAAATGTTAACAATGTTTTGAAATTTTGGCTTTCAGTCCCCATATCTCACATCCACTGCAGCTTTCAGCGTGAATGTTGAGATATGGAGCCTGAAAGTCAAAAGGTCAACATATTGTTCCCCTTTTGCTTGTCACTGTATTTCAGGTAAGACAGTTTGCGCAGATGTTTTACTGTTGTTGAATCACACTTAACTACAGTTGGGTGCATATATATTTGAACAGACACAACATTTTTCCAATTTTTGTTCTGTACATTACCATAATGGATTTTGCACAAAACAAGTCAGGTGCAGTTGAAGATCAGATTTTCAGATGTAATTCAGGGGGTTGAACAAAATGAATACATAAATACGGGAGGAGCGAAAGCATTTTTTTAAACTCAATCCCATCATTTCAGGGGCTGAAAAGTAATTGGACAAATTAAATATTTGGAAATAAAATGTTAATTTCTAATACTTGGTTGAAAAAATTGTTTAAAAGAACAGAAAGTCCTCAGTGGTTGATACCTTTTAATAGCTAACTGAAAAGATGGTAATAATTGCAAGCTTTCGAGACTACTCAGGTCTCTTCATCAGGCATGGTATAACACAAAATCTGAAGAGTCACATATTTATACACAACAGGACTTAGAATAGTGCATCTTTTCAGTTAGCCATTAAAAGGTATCAACCACTGAGGACTTTCTGTTCTTTTAAACAATTTTTTGTATAAATATGTGACTCTTCAGATTTTGTGTTATACCATGCCTGATGAAGAGACCTGAGTAGTCTCGAAAGCTTGCAATTATTACCATCTTTTCAGTTAGCCATTAAAAGGTATCAACCACTGAGGACTTTCTGTTCTTTTAAACAATTTTTTTATCTGTACTGGCTAACATGGTACAAAGATATATTTTACTAATACTTGGTTGAAAACCCTTTGTTGGCAATGACTGTCTGAAGAAGTCTTGAACTCATGGGCATCACCAGACGTTGTGTTTCCTCCTTTTGATGCTCTGCCAGGCCTTTTCTGCAGTGGTTTTCAGATGCCGTGTGTTTGTGGGCCATTCTATCTGAAGTTTAGTCTTGAAGAAGTGAAATGCGGCTCTATTGGGCTGAGATCAGTTGACTGACTTGGCAATTCAAGAATATTCCACTTCGTTGTTTTACTAAACTCCTGAATGGCTTTGGCTTTAAATTTTGGGTCACTGTCCATCTCTATTATGAAATGTCAACTAGTCAGTTTGGCTGGACTTGAGCACACAGTATGTCTCTGAAAACCCCAGAATTCACCCAGCTGCTTCTGTTTTCTGTCTCATCATCAATAAACACTAGGGACCCAGTGCCACTGGCAGTAATGCATGCCCGGTCATCACACTGCCTCTGCCGTGTTTTACAGATGATGTGGTATGCTTTGGATCATGAGCTGTACCATACCTTCACCATACTGTTTTCTTTCCAAAAGTCTGGAAGAGGTTGATCTTGGTTTTATCTGTCCAAAGAAGGTTCTTTCAGAACTGTGCTGTATTTTTAAGATTTTTCTTAGCAAAGTCCAATCTAGCCTTCTTATTCTTGAAGCTTATGAGTGGCTTTCACTGTGCAGTGAACCCTCTGTATTTTCTTTCATGCAGTCTTCTCTTAATGGTAGATTTAGATATTGATACGCCTACATCCTGGAGAGTGTTGTTCACTTGGTTGGATGTTGTGAATGGGTTTCTCTTCACCATGGTATTTATTCTGTGATCATTCACCACTGTTGTCTTCCGTGGACCTCCAGGTCTTTTTGCATTGTTGAGGTCACCTGTGCTTTCTTTCTCTAAATTGTAGATTTAGACTCTCCTAATATTGTACCAATTATTCTGATGTTTTTTTCTGTTTTCACAGTTGAAGGATGGCTTGTTTCATCTGCATGGAGAGCTCCTTTGACTGCCTGTTTACTTTTCAGCAAAAACTTCATAATGCAAGCACCAGACTGCAAATCAACTTCAGGCATTTACATGCTTAATTGAGAATGAAATAACAAAGGAATTGCCCACACCTACCCATGAAACAGCATTTGAGTCAATTGTCCAATTAATTGTTGGCCCTTTAAAACCAGGGTGGCACATGCAAAGGAGCAGAAACTTCTAAAGCCTTCCTCAAATTTTAATCTGGATACCCTCAAATGAAAGTTAAAAGTCAGAAAGTTATGTCCATATCCATTATATAACTATATCTTGAATATGTTTCAGTAAACATTTAAAAAAAAATTGTGTTAATGTCCAAAAATATATGGACCTAACTGTACCTGCAGATCTGTGTATGTAAGATTGGGGATGGTTTTGTTATTGTTTATTATATATATATATATATATATATATATACATATATATATATATATATATGTATATATATATATATATATATATAAAATGGGAAAATTAAAGTTTCTTACCTATATAGGTTATCGTCATAATTTTGTCTTACAAATAGTTATGTAAAATACTGCTAAGAATACTACTGTGTAGACATGGTCTAAAGGCCTCGATACATGCAATGACATGACTAACGAGATATCGCTGGGGTCACGAAATTCGTGATGCAGATCCGGCCTCCTTAGTGACGTTGTTGCATGTGACACCTACGAGCAACCGCTAACGATCCCAAATACTCACAAAATCGTTGATTGTTGACACGTCGTTCATTTTCCTAATATCATTGCTCGTTCTGGATGCAGGTTGTTCGCCGTTCCTAAGGCAGCACACATTGCTACGTGTGACACCCCGGGAACGACGAACAACAGTGTTCCTGCGTCCTCTGGCAACGAGGTAGGAGTGACGTTAATGCGGCTGCTTTCCGCCCCTCTGCTTCTATTGGTGGCCCGCTGTTTGACGTTGCTGTGACGCCGCACGAACCTCCCCCCTACAAAAGAGTTTTTTCGCCGGCCACAGTGATGTCGTTAGGAAGGTAAGTTCGTGAGACGTGTACTAGCGATATTGTTCACCACGGGCAGCAATTTGCCCATGACGCACGCACAACGGGGGCAGGTGCAATCGCTAGCAACATCGCAAGCAATGTTGCAGCGTGTAAAGCGGCCTTTAAAGTAGAATATTGCTGAATAGAAATGACAATATCTTAATCAGTATTTGATCCCTTCTTTTGTCCGTAGTATAGGGTTAAGCCAGTTTTATAAGCTTTTTGATACATTAACAGTGTAATTACAACATAAATGTATTTATATGATTCTGTTACATTTCCTTTTTGGTGAAATGTACATGTTAGATGATTTCTGAATTATTGGGAATCTGCCATATAACAAAGTGTATCTCTGCTAGAAAAGTATTCTTTTTCACAGTAAACTCTTAAAACTTAGCAATTCCACAAATTCCAATATTTGGTGACGATAAGCAATACATAAGAAATGTAATGTTATGTGATCCTACCCCAATGAAACCTAGTTGTGTGCCACGTCTAGCCACATCCTGCCATAGCTTTTTTTAATGTGTAGGGAACAATGTATTATTTTCTCTTGACTGCACAAAGCGTGTTCAGAACACACAATTACTAATGCTGTAATTGAGAGCAGTCAAACAGGGCTTCCCTGTTTCAGAAATCTGCCCACAAGTTCTATCACTTTCCTCAAATTATGGTTAGAAACCCGCAGCTGAAATTATGCCCTAGCTTCACTGAGGAAGTATTAATTACACAACTACATGTGTAAATTAGGATCAGATGTAATTACAGGGCTGCCTTTGTATGCATCCTGTAGAATTAGGCAGGAAGTTTTCATGGCGCTGACATTTCAGGTGGATTGAAGCTCTTTGTTTCTGTTAGCTCAATCTCCTCTCAGATGACACATTCGTTGCTTTGCTGTCTAAACTGAATGAAATACAATTTTAGTACAAAGACTGTAAACCTACTCTGTCTGCCTGAAACATCATACACAACAAGCTTTCAATACAGCTTGATTTATCAGCCCAATATCTTCCAAGACTATAGAAGTGTAGAGAATTTAGCTATTTTTTTATTGACTGATATCACATCTATGAGCCCAGATCCTTTCATTCATCTTCTAGATATGTTCCTCTTATACATTTCACAAATACAGTAGAATTCCATGAGTTTTGGCTTCAAAATCCATTTCATGACTTGGAGCAAATCTGTCACATTATTTTATTATTCTTATTATCTAAAGATGTTATCTGCTTTTAAACTTTATTACCCCAAGGGCTTGTTACCTTAATCCCTTCACCCCCAGGCAATTTTCAGTTTTTTTGTCGTTTTTTTGCTCCCCTTCTTCCAAGAGCCGTAATGGTGTTATTTTTCTATCAATCTTGCTTATTTTTTGTGGGATGAGTTGTACTTTTAAATAAAATCATGCGTTTTACCAAATAGTGTACTGGAAATCGGCAAAAATATCCAAGAGCGGAAAAATTGCAAAAAAAAGTGTGATTGCACGATGGTTTTTGGTGTATTTTATTCACCATGTACACTACATGGTAAAACTGATGTATCGGTGTGATGCCTCAGGTTGGTATGAGATCGTAGACACCAAATATGTATAGGTTTACTTTTATCTAAAAGGTTAAAAAAAATCTGAAATTTGTCCAAAAAGAGTCTTGCACCTTTTGCGTCATTGTCCGAAACATGTAGGATCAGCAGTCTGATTACTTATTCATTTCTCCTGATCATAGCTGCACAGCTCAGACCAGGAAAAATGCTGCTCTTCTCTTACAGCCAGCACTCTGCCAGCTGTAAGAGGAAGTGAGTCATCATATAGACAGCAATCATCACATGACAGTGTGCTATGATGGAAACCATCGGCTCCCAATCATCATGTCCCAGGGCCTCCAAAGGTAGCAGGGAAAGGCGATTTCCCTGCCTCTGTCAATTACTTTGTGCTGTGAAAATTTGACAGTGCGATCTAAGGGGTTAATAGGCACAGGTGGATCGTGAATTCACCCATGCATGATAGCCTCACACATCAGCTGTTCAAATCAGCTGACATGTGCAGGACTCACAGCTGGGTCACTGCAGCAGCGGTTATAACGACATTAACTATGATGTATCCAGTACGCCCAAAGTCGTAAAGAGGTTTTAAAAAGACCAAAATTATAATTGCCCTCAGGGCAACTTCTCTACTGAAAGGGGGTACTGATTTTGTAGGGACAAGATGATTATGCTACATTTTGTAGGGACAAGATGATTATGCTACATTTTCCAAAATTAGAAAAAGGGATGGGCACATTAGAAGGTATAAGGCGATTATGTTTTCAACAAATTTATTAGTTCACGGAAAAAAATGGTAACTTTTTTAGCTAAACTTTGCGCCAGCTAACAGTTGGCATGAATTACTTTTTTTACCTTTCAGGCAGCCCAAGGTCTGAAAAATGTAAGTAGTATAAAATTAACATTTGTTTAACCCCTTTGCAACTTGTGCTGTGTCACCTTTGTGCTGTGTCACCTTTTTTTCCTCCCCTTTTTCCAAGAGCCATAACTTTTTTATTTTTCCATGTACATAGTCATATGATGGCTTGTTTTTTGCAGAACGAATTAGACTTTTGAATGAAAGAAGGTGGGAAGGAGCTGCTGATGTTCCTAATTGTATAATTGTTGTGTGCACATGTGGGGGAGTGCTCAGATGAAGTTTGCCAGGGAAGACATAAATGTAAAAAATGTATCAAATCCGGCACATCCTGTAAAGTTAAAAAGTATGTGCTGGATTTGCTATTTTTTTTATATACTTTTGAATGTTGCCATTCATTTGTCAATGTCAAGCACTGAAGAAGGGGAAATAATTCCAAGTGCATTAAAAATGCAAAGAAAATGCAATCTCAAAATTGTATTTTGGGTAATATATTTACCATGTTCCCTATACAGGAAAATTGACATGACAATATGATTCACCATGTCCATATGATTACATAAATATCAAAGATGTATTTTTTTTTATTTAAGTGAAGAAATAAAACTCAGTAATTTGTTAAAAAATTTTTACTGTTTAATTTTTTTTAAAGACTCATTACACTTTCAATTTTTGGGATATGGGGTTGTGTGGTGGCTTTTTTTGAAACCTAAGCTGACATTTTAATTGATAACATATTGGGGTAGATACGATATTTTAATCGCTTCTTATTACATTTTATTGAAATATTGCGGTGGCCCCAAAAATTGTAACTATGTCATTTCATTTATTTTTCTCATTATGCTGTTTGCCAATTGGATTGATTTATTTTATATTTTGATAGGTTGGACTTGTACAAATGCAGTGATATGAAATATGTGTATTTTTATTGTTTTATTTTAAATGAAGCAAAAGAGAGAGATTTTAACTGTTGTTCTTTTGTAATTTCTTTTATATTTTTTAAAACTTTTTTTACTTTTAACTTTATTTAAGTGTACCGCCCTGAGAGGGGCTCGGCCGCTCCCTTGCCGGGCCGAGCCGCTCGAGGTCCGGGCTCGGGTTGTCGGTGGCTCGAGCGCCTCCGGACCGGGGGCCACGTCGCTCTGTTAAGGGGAGGCAGTGGGGTGGTGGTATAGGACGAGGTTCGCAGCCAGGGGCCACGTTGTCGTTGTACGGGTCATGACGCCACCCACGGGTCGTGGTGATGGGATGCACCACCGCAGCGGCTGAAGTGAAGAGGGGCTCCCAGGATGGGTGTTGAAGGTGCAGCCTGGATGTTAGCTCCTCTGTAGGTAGGGGTGGTGTGTCCTGGGGCCCGGCGGGACGGGCGATGATGCCGGGGTGCAGGGCGCCGTGCTGCGGTGCGATGTCATGCCCGGATGGCACTGGTGTACTCACTATTAATTCACACTCAGTGTCACTGGTAAACCAAAGTTCGGGTATGGTCAGGTCCCACAGCCGGCTGCTTGTGTCCCTTGTGAGGCTAATGGTGGCCCATTTCCCTTGCACCTCTTGTTTTGACTTTGGGCTCCCCTGCCTGAGCAGTGGTAGCCCGCTCCCCAGCGTTTAGCTGTCAGAAGAGCCCTCGGTTGCCCGCAGGTGCTGGACCGTCAGATGCTTGGCCCTTGGCGGTGGCTCTCACCCGGTATCGGTGGACTGTTGCCTTCTTTCGGGACTTTGAGTGAGGATGAACCCGTGAGGTCCAGACTGCAATCAGTGAATTTGCCTAAACTCAGTGGCTTCTAAGCTAGGACGGTGTCTGAGTACCCGGTTACTGGTGCTCCGATTAGCTGTTGACTCCCCGGTTCAGGTCCGGCGGGCTCCAACCCTGGCCCGGTCCCTATGGTTCCGCCGGTCGCTATACTGGTACTCCTGCAGGCGGCCACCACCGTCTGCCTGCCTGACGTTACGGGGATCCCAGGCTCCAACCCGGGTCCCTGACAGCTTTTCTCCTCCACACCTCCTGTCAACTCCAACTCTTCACTCACTGTCTGACTAACTGACTGTTTTTGTATTTCCTGCCTCAGGACAGTAGTCTCATCGGTGGGTGTGCCTTTCCGCCTGACTCCACCCACCTGGTGTGCCCTATTGGCCCAGAGGGAGGCATCAGGTCTCCCTTTCGGTTGACGGGTGTGTCCTCACAAGGAATGGGGGTGTTGTGTTGTGTGGTGGTTGTTGTTTCCTGTGACCCCTGGAGTTCAGGGCGTCACATAAGCCCTTAGTGGACTTCAAGCTGCAATCATTCAATAGCTTGTACTATACATATTAGTGCATCAGCACTCCAGCTAAGTGCAAGCTTTCACAGGAAGATCGTAATAACAGGCAGGAAGGTCCTCCTGTTATTACGACAGAGCCCTGGCTGTCATGACAACCCAGCGGCAATCCCGCAAACATGTCATGACGATATCAATAGGTGGGTGGAATGACTCGTCCCGTGTGTTAAATGCCACTGTTACAGATTGGTAGAGTCATTTGGCAGGTTAACAGCCATTTGCGGAGCGGCAATTCACTGTGACTATTAAAGGCACATCAGGCATCATTTGCAAAGAAATATGCAGACTCGGTATACAAGCCCACATCAAAGTTAGGGACATGCATGTACGTCAAAGGTCATGAAGCAGTTAACATTCATTTATGAATCACCAGTGTAAGAAAGCTTATTTAGACTTCTATGTCAAAGTGTAGTGGGCATGCACTTTGACATGTACAAAAGTCAATATGCAGGGGTAGAGAGGACGTGAGCTGTGACAATCACCTTTTTGCAATACTGGAAATCGTATGCCCTTTTACAAATAGGTATATTAAGATTTTGAGATTGGATTAAGAGACGGTAAATTGTGACATGGAGGTTGTGGAAAAATTAACATTAAAAAAATGATGAGCATGAGGAAGACACCTTGATGCATCTCTGATGCCCAGGTCACTGCTGGAAACTAAATAAATAAATTATTTAAAAAAAAATGACTCGGGTTCCCCCTATTTTTGATAACCAGCCAAAATGAAGCAGGCATTTGGGGTCTGATATTATCAAACTGGGAAAGTCCTTTTCCAGCCTAAAAATTCCATCCTGCAGCTGCCCAAGAATTGGCACATCCATCAGATGCGCCAATTCTAGCTCTTTGCTTGGATCTTCCAGATTGCCCTGGTGCAGCGGTAATCAGAGTAATATTTTTTGGGATTGAAGTTAGCTGTGTAATATCAGCTGGCATCAAACCACTGGGTTAGTGATGGAGAAATGTCTATCAGACACACCCATTACTAAGCATTAATCCATAAAAACACACACACAGGAAAAAATAATTTGCTTTAATAAAGATTCCCAAACACTATAAGTCATTTACCAATTTGGTTTAAAAAATGTTCCCACGAAGTTCATTGTAGTCCATATTCCCTGAATGCAACTTTGACAAGTTTGACTAGAAGTAAAGTACAGCTATTCACAGGCTCGGGACAGTGATGACAACGCTCATCAGCTTTGCCGTGTCTCATTTTGTGCTGTGTTGAGCCAGAGGCTCTGATAAGAGTTGTTGATACTGCCTGGTGCCAGTGAATAGGTGTACTTTACTGCTTTTCACAGTTACCAAAGCTGTATTCAGGGAAAGTAGACTATGACGGAACTTTGTGGGAACATTTTAGGTAATACATTGGGGAACGAGGGATAGTGTGGGGGTGTCCTTATTCATATAAACAATTTTTTCCTGTCTGTTTTTTTTTTATTACTGGTTAGTATTTCGTGTTAGATAAATACCCCTCCATTACTAACACCAGGGTTTGAAGCCAGCTGTCATTACACAGCTGACATCAACCCCCAAAAATACTACCTCAATTGCCACCGCACCTTCGGAATTGGGAAGAATTGGGCAAAATGCCAGAATTGGTGCATCCTATGTGATGCACCAATTGTGGGGTTAACTGCAGGCTGATATTTTTAGGCTGAAAGGGCCAATAACCATGGATCTTCCCAGCCTGATAATTTCAGCTGCTGCTGTTTGATTTGTCTCTGCTGGCTATCAAACATATGGAGGGCCCAATACTGTTTTCTTAAATTAGTTATTAATTTAGTTAAAAAAGGCTAAAAACACCCTTTAGTGCCACATGAAAGCCACTAAAGGGTTTAAGTGTACAATATACAATGTACTGCAATAGCAAATAAACACTATCTGTCTGCCTGCTTTAACCTACGCTCTACCTCCTAGATTAACTCTGCCTGAACTGCTTCCAGAGAAGAGTGGGCCAAGCATCGTGCTCCTGGTTCTCTTATAAAACCTGATGACTCGATGAGGTCGGCCAATCACAGGTAATGCTAGTAGCCAATATGGCTACAGCATTGCTCTGTATGGCAGGCAATCCCTGCATATTAATTGTCTGTATAACCGATGTAAAACATTCAGGATGGGGACTCAAACATGTCTCTTGAGAACCCGTCCTACTTGATTGAACAACGAGCATACCCAATGCTTGATCGAGTAGTGAGCAGTGGTGAGCACGCTGCCTCATCCCTAATCAAAGGGCATTTAATGCATATATAGCATAAAAGCTTGGTTTGAACCATACTGTTAGTCAGTTACTGACAATAGATTCCCTTTACTTTAATAACAAGGTTATACTTATAGGCATACCAAGAAATGTTATTTCAATAATGTTGCTAGTAAGAGATCTTAAAGCAAATCAGTATTGATCTTATTGTACCTAGGGGAAATAGGACTGAGATCTAATTGTAGTTATTGTTTGAATTGCAAAAAGAAAACAAGATTAGTATTGGAAGTGATAAATGTTAACATATAATAAAATATAAAATAGCAGCTTCAAGGAATATCTGGTAGTAAAATAAGCATGCTGAATTTCCATAATATTCTAAAAGGTTTCCAACTGTGAGTGCAATGTTCAGAATATATACTTTTATGCTAGTAGAATTAATGCAGTTCTGATATAGTTCATATTTCCTGATGTTATATATTTAATAAATGGAGAAAACATAACAACAAGCTTGATGAATGTTATACAAATTTATAATGCGGTATACACTGTGTTCCAAATTATTATGCAAAAAGAGTTTAGGAGTGATAAGGTTAGACATTTTTTGTTTGTCATTTAAACTCATTGATGGTGATGTGTGTCAGGGCTCTTTATATCACTGAAAGCAATTGCAGATACCTGTGCAAATTAGTTTCGAAGGTGTGTCCGAATAAAGGCAAGACTACTTAAGAAGGCTGTTCCACATTATTAAGCAGCCTACATTTTTTGCCAAAATGGGAAAGAAAAAAGATGTGTCGGCTGCTGAAAAGCAACAAATTGTGGAGTATTTAGGTCAAGGCATGACTATAATCAATATTGCCAAGACACTTCATCGTGATCATCGCACAATCAAAAAGTATGTAGCTGATTCACAGCACAAACGTGTGCGTGCTGTAAGGAAAAATTGAGGACTCTTTCCAACAGGCAATTGCGTCAGGTTAAAAGAGCAGCTGCTAAACTGCCTTGTCATAGCAGCAGAGAAGTTTTTGAAGCTGCTGGTGCCTCCAACGTCCCCCCAACAACAAGATGCAGGGTCCTTTAGAAGTTTGCAGCTGTGCGTAAGCCATCCTGTCAACCACCTCTATCCACTGCACTGCAGAAACGGCACCAGTGGGACAAACGATACATGAAGACTGACTTCCAAACTGTTTTGTTCACTGATAAGTGCCGTGCAACGCTTGATGGTCCAGATGGATGGAGTGGAGGATGGCTGGTTGATGGACACCCCATGAAAACACGGCTAAGGCGCCAACAAGGAGGAGGTGGAGTAATGTTTTGGGCTGGAATCATAGGGAGAGAGTTTTTCGGCCCCTTTAGGATCCCTGAAGGGGTAAAGATGAACTCCATAATCTATGTGGAGTTTCTAAAACAGCACTTCCTGCCATGGTTCAGGAGGAAGAACCGTGCATTCCGCAGCAAGATCATTATCATGCCTAATAATGCACTGTCTCATGCTGCAATTAACACATCTGCATCTCTGGCTACTATGGGCATAAAAGATGACAAACTTATGGTGTGGCCACCATCTTCCCCTGACCTAAACCCCATTGAGAACCTCTGGAGCATCATCAAAAGGAGTGTTTACGATGGCGGGAGGCAGTTCACATCTAAGAAACAGCTCTGGGAGGGTATTCTGTCCACATGCAAAACAACTGAAGCACAAACCATCCAAAAACTGACAAAATCAATGGACGAGAGAGTTCAGAAGCTCCTTTCGAACAAGGGGTCCTATGTGCAAATGTAATATCACCTAGAATTAAGTTTTGACTTGAAAACTGTTTGATTTCATTTTGTAATAAGCTGATAATGTTTATAATTTCACAATTGACAATTTTGTTTTTCAAAATAAAAATAAAAAGGTTCAAAACTCTGCTGTGCATAATAATTTGGAACATGCATTTTGAGTGTTTATTATTTTTAAAAATATACTGTTTTCATAGGCAGTTTGATCAAAAACATTTCAATTATACTCGAATAGTAAATGACTGGAAAATAACAATGACTGCAATTCATAAAGTTAATTTAGGAAAATATGAAAAAATATTTTTTGCATAATAATTTGAAACACAGCGTATATTGACTGCTGTGAGGATAGTGAAAAGGCTATTCTGTTATCTACGTAAATAATTCACTATATAGACGGGTAACTAGATCAACACTATTCTGTTATATAATAATTAATTTGATTTCTACCACATCATAGCACACTATATATAAATAATTGTAAATTCCTGTAGATATTTTGCAATTGAACAGGATATATCACCAGATATCACAATAAAAACGGCTTATATTTTAAAATAGATAACTTGGACCCAGTGAGACAGGTATACTAACTGAGAATTATTTTCAGAAAAGCTATATATGCCTACTTCAAAGTCCTGTAAGGGGGTATAAGGCTCGGCCACCCAGACCTCCACATCCACTGTGTATGGAATGCAATGTTTAAAGTTTATGTTATAGTGTAATGTGTTTAAACAGCCACTAGGTGGCACCAATGAGTAAGCTACTTCCTTGGTACTCCCGAGTAGAGATGAGTGAATCTTAGGCTCGAGACTCGGGGTTCGGGCTCAGAAAATGATGTGAAAATCTCTGTGGTAAGCATCGCGTTGTGCTTCTGTCTGTCTGATGCCTCGCTTTGTCCGCTCTGCAGGATGTGTTTGTTTGTCTCAAATTTGCCTTACAGTCAGCGTTCTAAGCTATATTGTACACAAAGAATAAAAAAAAACACCGCCCACCCACCTTCGGAAGTGTTTCTCTATGGGCCAAAAGCAAACATTGCGTGGTTCTCTGCACTCTTGCACAGCCACCAACATGTGTCTTGGTCCCCTGATCTCCCATATGACTACCCATGTATTGCATGATTCTCTGTTCTCCTACTTTGGCACCCACTTGTAGTGCAGGCTCAAGTTCTTCTCCGTAGGTGCTCACATGTGTTTTGGCCCTCGGCTGCTGACAAGGGCCTGCGCTTGCCTCCCAGGATCCTTGGTTACTAGTCTAGTGTACAGGGACAGTTAGTGCACACATACACCTTGTAAATGTGTCACCATCTTATTACTGGGTACTTAAGGCTCACTCCCTTTTTGAGAGAGGCTTAAGCAACTCATTAGGTTTCTACTATTGTCCTTTAGTGTGATTCAGCCTCTTTCTCCAGTGTTTTAATCCAAAGGAAACAGGGATTGGGAGAAAGCTCACTATTAGTTCTGCAGACCCACAGGTGCACAGACGTGGCTGGCTACCACAAGTTAAATAGAAAAAAAGAAGGTCCAGCACCAACATTTTCCATTAAAAATTCTATCTTCTTTATTGAGAAATCACATACATGATAAAAAAAATTATTTGTATGGGATTTCTCAATAAAGAAGACAGATTTTTTTATGGAAAATTTTGGTGCTGGACCGTCCTTTTTTCCAGTGGTGCCTGTAGTCAGTTCTGTGCCTGCTGAGACTTGCCCAGCCTGTGTTCCTGTAGCTAACCAGATCTGGGTTCCTGGACCCATCGAGTCTGTGTTACTGTAACTATCCTGTTCTGTGTTATTGTACCAATCCAGCCTGTGCTCCGGTTTGTGTTCCTGGGCTTGTACAGCTTGTGTTCCTTTCCGTGTTCCTGGACCCATCAAGCATGTGTTCCTGTCCCTGAGCTGTTCCATGTTATTGAACCCAACTAGCCTGTGTTCCTTTCTGAGTTCCTGGACCCATGCAGCCTTTGTTCCTTTACCTGACCTGTCCGTGTTCCTGGACCTGTCCAGCCTGTGCTCCTGTGTATGTAGCTGAATCCTGCTTGAGTCTGATATCCTGCCTGAGTCCAGTATCCTGCTTGAGACTGGTGTCATTCCTTCGTCCGGTGTCCTTCCTCAGCCCTGTATCCTGCCTGAGTCTGATATGCTGCCTGAGTCTGGTGTCCTTATTAAGTCCAATGTCTTGCCTAAGTCCGATGTCCTGTCTGAGTCTAGTGACTTGTCTGAGTCCAGTGTCCTGCCTGATTCAAGTGTTCTGCATCTGGTGTATCCAGGTTCCTGAGCATCCAGGTTCTAGTGCATCCAGAGACCAGCGTATTCAAAGTCCGGGGTATCCTGAGTCCGTTCCAGTATGCCAGTGCCAGCCAGTGTCCTATGTGCTTGAATCTGCCCTGCAAGGGTTCTAATACCCAACCTGTCTGTTGCTAGTATTTTTTTTTTGCGAAGACATGAATTTTCATTTTCTTTAGTAGGAATATTTCAGCAATATTGCTTCTATGGCTAACATGCATATTTTCATTCATTGTAGTAAATTTTTACATTAATACTCTATTCTGAGCTAAAAAAATAAATAAACATTAATTTATATATGCATGTTTATTTATGACACTGATTTATTAAATGTGGATATTCTTAGCATAAATTGCATAATTACTGTAGAATAGATAATAATTTTTGATTAACCCTAATTTATGTAAATCAAACTTTGGCTTCACAGAAAATACACTTGTTTACTTGTCCCGAGTGGATTTCACAGCATAATTTTCATATTGCAAACATGGGCACAGACACCAACTAGAATTCCAGAGCTAATTTCATTCAAAAGCTATTAAATTACTGATTTCAATGAGCGTAAAATAGGAATAGACAAGTCAAAGTGGGAAAACTGCTACATAAATTGAGCAAGATTTAAAATAGCATATTATTTTATGACAGGGAGACAATAAAGGCACAGAAACCCCTAAGCTGACCCTAAAACTGGGGACCCTGTGCTGTCCCTTATCCTGATGGTACACCTGAAGGTGGTCAGGCTTGAGCTCCAATGTGGCCCTGTCTCCTATCCTGGCCCTGACAAATAAGTCCACACTACCTAGGAGACTGACCAGGACAGAGATCCCAAAAAACCCACCAACAGACAGGGTTAAACAAAAACTTACACACACTGAAACCTGCACCAGGGACACCAAAGGGGCACGGGTAAGGGTTTAAAGAAAAGGGGGTAATAGGACCAACTTACTGCAAACAAAGCCGATAGCAACAGACTAGAATAACAGCAGAAAGCAACTGAGATGTCCTCACTGCTCCTGGGCTAGCTCCAACTAAGTGGAATATCCAGCAACCTTTCCAGGAAGCAGAGGGATTATATACAGGCTGGAATTGAGCAACTGCCAGCAGCTGAGTAAAGCGGGTTTTACACACTACGATATATCTAACGAGATGTCGGTGGGGTCACGTCGTAAGAGACGCACATCCGGCATCGTTAGTGATATCGTAGCGTGTGACAGCTATGAACGAGCAGAAATACTCACCTTCTCGTTCATCGTTGACACGTCGCTCATTTTCTAAAAATCGAACGTCCTGTTGTTCATTGTTCCCGTGGCAGCACACGTCACTCCATGTGACACCCCGGGAACGGTGAACTGCAGCTTACCTGCATCCCGCCGGCAATGCTGAAGGAAGGAGGTGGGCGGGATGTTTACGTCCCACTCATCTCCGCCCCTCCGCTTCTATTGGCCAGCCGCTGTGTGACGTCGCTGTGACGCCGAACGTCCCTTCCCTTCAGGAAGTGGATGTTCGCTGACCACAGCGAGGTCATTTGGAAGGTAAAGTGCAGAGGGAAAAGGGGTAATCCAGCTCACTGTACTGCCTTGCTGGTGTGTTCCAAATCCTGTGCACGGATTTGACTTGGCAGTCAATCAGTAATAGAAAAGGAAAAGAGTTCCAGCGCCAGGAATGAGAAAATTAAAAATCCATTTTATTGTGCCAATGCATATTAAAATTCCAGCAGGTACAGCGTATCAGTCGGATGGCAGCAGAACAACGCGTTTCGACGCCTCAGGTCTTAATCATGTTCTCAGAACATAATTAAGACCTGAGGCGTCAAAACGCGTTGCTCTGCTGCCATCCGACTGATATGCTGTACCTGCTGGAATTTTAATATGCATTGGCACAATAAAATGGATTTTTAATTTTCTCATTCCTGGCGCTGGAACTCTTTTCCTTTTCCATTTGGAAGGTAAGTACGTGTGACGGGAAGTTACAACATTGTGCGACACGGGCAAGAAATTGCCCGTGTCGCACAAACGATGGGGGTGGGTGCGATCGCGAATGCGATCACACGATTAATGGAAGCATGTAAAGCAGCCCTATGTCTGCTGCAGCACCAGAGAAGAGGTAACTCTAAAGTGCCCAAAGGAAAACAACACCGTTTAAAGCCTCCTTCATACATCCGTGTTTCGGGTACATGTGACGTCCATTTTCATACGTACCGTAGACACGGACACAAGTAGATCCATTAAAATCAATGGGTGTGTGCACACATGCTTATTTTCACATGGATATGTGTCCGCGTGGAGCATCCATGCATCCGTGTGCTCCACATATAAACATGTCCAGTTTTCTCCAGTAGCACGAATGTCACACGGCCCACACACTGATGTGATCTGTGTGACACATACCAGAGAAAACACGTCTGTGAAATAAAATGTTTTTCTATACTCACATGTCTCCACCGCTGATGTCTCCAGCACTGCTGTCACTTGCTTCCAACCCCTGCTCATTATGCTCATAAATCTTCTTCACTGCACCTCAGATCAAAAGCAGCAGCAGAGCTGGAAACAGCAGCACCACAAACAGGTAAGTATAGACGTCCATGCTGTCAGTGTGCTATGCAGATGTCACCAGATAGCACACTGACAGCACATGCTGAAGACACACACAGACACATGCACACACCTACACCTCGGACCGTGCAAAATGAGTGTGTTTTGCACAGACGTGTGAAAGAGGCCTAAAGGTGCATGGTCTAGGTGGTAATAGAGAACTCAGATCCTGAGTCTGTAAACACGTGACATATTTATTATACAATTTAAAGGGGTTGCCTACTTCTAGACAACCATTGATTATTGACTTTAGGACCCAATTCACAATATAAACAGTGGCAAAATTTTTTATTGAAGTCAATTATGCTATTCCATTATTTCAAAATGTTATTCTTGACTACAGCCTATACTATTTCATCAGAGCGTATGTACACAGAATATTGATGAATTACAGTTAAGTAGCAGCCACTGACTGGTAGCATCGGTATTATGACACATCAATGTCATGTCACCTGATAAAATAGTGACCATGACATCGAACAGTGCCTTTGCAGAAAGTGCAGTCCATTGTTTTTATTTTTAATGGGGCTCTAATGTGATTTACCAAGGGTTGTTTAATAGTGGATAACCCCTTTAAATATATTAGGAAAAAAAATAAAACCTAATATATGTTAAAAGCCTCATGTAACCAGGTTGACAGAGTTTTCAAGAACACTGCTTCTTTGATGTTCAGATAGTTTTAGAAAGTGACTTTTCATCTAGTGCAGAATACTTGTCAGAGCTGAAAAAGAACTGATTTGTTA
The DNA here is from genome assembly GCF_048569485.1 of Anomaloglossus baeobatrachus. NCBI lineage: Eukaryota > Metazoa > Chordata > Amphibia > Anura > Aromobatidae > Anomaloglossus > Anomaloglossus baeobatrachus. The sequence continues at coordinate 583,172,286 of NC_134354.1, read as the reverse complement.
AGGAAAAGCTTAAAATCAAAAATTCAATCAAGTGTAAAAGGAGTTTGAAGTTTATTCCCTCTGCAATAATACCGAGTATTGACAAAGTAGCTATTTAAACTCACTCACATGCATCTTGAAATATCTAGACAGTGTAGAGAATGGGACATGAATCTGTCTTTTGTTAAGTCATGGGTAAAACTCAGATTCAAAATTGCATAATTTTGTTTATCATTATTAGTCTATTCTTCATTCCCTATGAAAATAAACCCTTGAAAAAAAGCATATTTATAATCATTGCATAGCGGTTAATAAACATGATAAAATGGTCATATTGCTGTGAAAATGTTTTGGGCAATAAATATATTTTATTAGACACCTCTCTTTTTCTGCCTTAGTGCATTATCTGATTATCTGCTTTTTCTTCTGCATATCTTTTTTTTTACTTTATGTACATAATATTTGGCTTAAGTAATATTTTGCAGAAGCCTCTTGCACATGATTTTGTTACAGATATATTTGGTATATGCAAACTTGGAATTGAGTGCTAAAATTCTGTCAGCCGGTATCTGCCACTAGTTGGAGCAAACGGCATTTTTTTTTAAGAACAAAAGTGTAGACGATGCAGAAGGCTCCTAAGCTGCCTTTCCTTATAAGTGCAGACCACATTGTATGATGTGACTTTGGCTATGCAGACGATTTATAGCCTTTTATAAGAAAAAAACAGCATTCGAACCTCTTACAATACTATAAGGCCTTGTGCCCATGGGGCATTTTTATAGCGTTTTTTCTAGCATTTTGCCTTGCTTTTTTTAATCAATAAAAGCAAGGAAAAAGCATCCCAGCAAAGTCAATGAGAATCGGGACTTGCTGTGCCCACATTGGTTTTTTTGTCCTTGCTTTTTTTCTTGCTGAAAAAAGAAGCAACATGTCAATTGTTTTAGAGTTTTTTCCTGCTTTTTTCCCCAATTGACTTCAATGGAGTCAGGGAAAAAAGCAAGAAAAAACACATGTGTAATGCTCTCGTTGCTTTATTTTACGCGTTTGGGCCCTTTGTTTTTTGGTTTTTTTTTAAATAAAAAAAGAAAGACAGGATGTGATGTCACAGAGGATGAGGAAAAGAAAACTAAGACAGCTGTTTCCTTATCTCCCAGTGTTTACCGCAACACCTCTCTGCAGGGACCCCTGCTGACATCACAAGGTGAAGGGTTCATCCCAGCAGGGGATCTCCAGGAAACCCCCCGGAGATCCTCCAGCATAAATTGTATTCACATTGTGACATACCCACACTTCCCTGAAAAGAGGTGTCCCGGTAAAACACCACAAGAATACTGAATGCCTGGTGCACAGCCTATGCCACATAAGTGCAGGGAACCTCTGCTGACATCACAAGGTGAATACAGTTCATGGAGGAGGTTCACCAGGATTTTCTAGGGTTCACCTTGACATCAGCAGGGGTTCCCTGCACTTATGTGGCATAGGCTGTGCACCAGGCATTCATTATTCTTGCGATGATTTGCCACGACATCTCTCTGCAGGGAAGTCCAGGGATGACACAAGGTGAACAGGAGGATCACCGGGGGGTTTCCTGGAGATCCGCCTGGAACACCATGGTGTGAACAAGGTGCAAGACTCAAAAATATACAACTAAACAATAAAATAAAGAGTTGCACACCAGTCACAATGTATAAGGGAACTGCTATGGGAATACCAGACTGAAAAATACAATCGACTATCTGAAAAAAGTGAAAAACATGAAAATGGTATATGCGTAACTGCTATGAATAATAGGAATGAGAGATTTTTAGCCATTGTATTGATCAATACAATGGAGCCCCAAACCAAACGCAAAGGTAATCTCTATTTTTGGGGTCACTAACCTACGTTTAACCTCACCTTCAGTTAAAAACTTGCTCTGTATGGGAAGCAAAGGACCAAGCTATATATGTGAAATAAGACACATGGCTATGGGTGGGGCAGGGTTCTCAGACAGAAAATGCATACTAATTAAAGAATGTACGTCTGGAACACCATAGTGTGAACAAGGGGCAGGACTCAAAAATATACAACTAAACAATAGGATAAGAGTTGCACACCAATCACAATGTATAGGGGAATAATAAAAAGCAGAACTGCTATGGGAATACTAGACTGAAAAATACAATGGACTATCTGAAAAAAGTGAAAAACATGAAAATGGTAACTGTTATGTGCGTAAGTTACACATATACCATTTTCATGTTTTTCACTTTTTTCAGATAGTGCCATTTTCTGGGGCGGCTGCGGACTGTAATTCATAGTGGGGGTGGTGCATACAACTTTGGCCACCCTGTACTGTGGATTCTAGTCCCAAGCTGCCTAGTTGTACCTGGCTGGACACAAAAACTGGTCGAAGCCCACGTCATTTTTTTTTTAATTATTTAATGAAATTCATGAAATAATTAAAAAAAAGGGCTTCCCTATATTTTTAGTTTCCAGCTAAGTACAAATAAGCAGCTGGGCATTGGGGGCAGCCCATACATGCTTGCTACACCTGGCTGGCATACAAAAATATGGCGAAGCCCATGTCCATTATTATTTATTTATTTTTTTTTAAATTCATAAAAAAAACAAAAAAACAAAAAATTTAAACACAACTCTAACCCTACCTTCACTAGCAATGGAAAATCCAGGGACGCCCTTTTTTCTTAAGCTGCTTGCCAAAAAACGGGAAAAAAAATGACGTGGGCTTCACACAATTTTTGTGGCCAGCCAGGTACGAGTAGGCAGCTGGGTATTGGAATCCGCAGTGTAGGGTGGCCCAAGCTTTCTGCCCCCCCACTGCGATCTGTAGTCGCAGCCGCCCTAGAAAATCTCACTTTCATAGAAGCACCATCTTCTGGCGCTGTATCCAACTCTTCCAGTGGCCCTGATATCGGGTGGCATGCTGGGTAATAAGGGGTTAATACCAGCTTTGTTTTACCAGCTGGTATGAAGTCCGAGATTCTTAATGTCAGGCCATGTTTGACCTGGCCATTAAGAATCTCCAATAAAGGGTTAAAAAAAAGAAACCACACAGAGAAAAAATACTTTATTAGAAATAAATACACAGACACACTTAGGAACTGCATCTTTATTACTTCCTCTCACCCCTCCATGATCCTGGTCTTCTGTCTTCTTCAACCGATGCAGCTCTACTATATCAGAAAGTACGGGGGGAGGAAAAACGCTTCTACTCCTCGTGCTGTCTAATCACTCAATGTGTGAGCAGAGACTGCTGGTTGGTAAGCAGTGATGTCACCGCTGCCACGAGCAAGTTACTATAGTAACGGTGATCTCCGATCACCTGATTTCCGGCGCCGCTATTCACCTGCATGAGCCGGTGAATAGCGGGGCCAGTAAACGATCTAATAGATCATCATTTTCCTGTCACTTTTATTCCAAAATGGAGATTGAAGAAACAGAGTTGAACAAGGAAATGACATCAGAACACCTTTTTTTCACATCCAACTTTAATGAACGGAAACAAGCAGTCAATAGTAACAAAAAAAGAATTAAAAAAAGCATCAAAAAACACGAAAGCATGATAAGAGCATGAAAAGGAACATAAAAATAAGCTTGAAAAGAAGCATGAAAAAAGCATGAAAAGAAGCATGAAAAAAAGCATGAAAGCATGAAAAGAAGCACAAAAAAAGCAGCTTTTTTCCTGCCAAGACATGTTTTTTTGTACTGAAAAAAAATCACTGTGGGCATATAGCCTAAGGGCTCCTGCACATGTTGCGTAAATGTGATGCCCCTGGTCTAGTCAGGTCATCACAGGGTGCTGCACGCTCTTTATCCTTAGTGCAGGATTCGACCCCCCATGGTTCTCGGTTCCTAACCTGTAGTGCTGCCTCCCCAAGCATCCAAAATCCCAATCACACCTCACAGCACACCCTGTCAGACACACCAGTGGGCTGCTGAGCTGGAATAGAGCCGCCCACCTAGGGGTCAGGCAGACTGGTGGGAGGGAAGTAGAACAGAACAGTGGTAGCCCTCAAGCAGTGAGGAGCTAGGGGAGCGTGTGGCTCCCGGGGAGTTTAAGGTTGGGTTGCAGACAGTGGTCTGGGCCCGGAGTAGTCGGAGACCCGGTCGCGGGATATTGGGACTGGGTGCCTAGACCTAGTCCTGTAGAACGGTCAGCAGCTCAAGTACAATAGCCGGTCTGACACCGAAAGCACAGTGGAGTACTGGACCCTAGGTCAGGGAGTAGCTTCAAGCAACCCAGCAATTAACCTGTGGAGGATAGAGACTTTATAGACTGTCTCCACGAAGCTCAGAGATCGGGGGCACTAGCGCAACGATGGGGATAGGGCTTTCCAACCCATGCAGCCCATAGAAAAACCAAGCGTGAGCCCTTGAGAGCACAGCTCCACTACTAACGGTAGGGAGCGGGGCCTGGACAGCTTTATGCCTATGGGCTACCTGAACACTTCCAAATTGTGCACGGAGGCAGGCTCTGGATCACCCGGCAGTACTACAGGGGACGGATACCCGGACGGGCTCCCCCAAGAGGACAGCAGCACCCAGAGACTTGGTTTACCTAGTTGGCAGAGTCTGCTTTCATCGTCGATGCTGCCTGAGTGAGTACGCAATTCCCCTGCGCCCAACAAGTCTGCGCCCCCCTGCATACTTCCATCCAAAGTTCTGGGGCATTCCCTACCCATGGAGAGAAACGTCATCTGGCTGCCCCATTCCATCCACCCACGGGGACTCCCATCGGCAGCGGCGGTAATCCCTGTTACCGCACACCATGGGTGGCGTCACAAACTATATAAATCCCCTGTAAATAATCCCCCGTTTTATGTTTGAGAGTGGCCCCTAGCCCCCAGGTCCGAAGACCCTCGAGCCACGAGTAATTACCCCCGGATCCGAGCGGTTCGGCCACTGCAGGGGCGGCACATAATAGCATGCATTTATGCTGCGTTTATCACTGCAGCGTAAATGCATGCGTCCTGCGTCCCCAGCACGATCTATGTAGATGCAGGGTAAAGCCACACGACTGAAGACTGGTATTCTCAGGATGGGGAGCTCCACATTATGGGAGCCCCCCAGCCTAACAATATCAGCCAGCAGCCACCCGTAATTGCCGCATTCATTACATGCGACAGTCCCGGGACCCTACCCGGCTCATCCTGAATTGCCCTGGTGCGGTGGCAAATGGGGTGATAAGGAGTTAATGGCAGCAGCCCATAGCTGCCACTTAGTTCTAGGTTAATCATGGCAGGCGTCTCCCCGAGATACCTTCCATGATTAACCTGTAAGTGAAAGAAAATAAACACACACATCCAAAAAATCCTTTATTTGTAATGAAAGACAAAAAAACCCCTCTTTCACCACTTTATTAATCCCTCAAAAACACCTCCAGGTCCGACATAATCCACGCAAAGTCCCATGATGCTTCCAGCTCTGCTACATCGGAAGCTGACAGGAGCGGCAGTAGAACACCGCCACTCCTTTGAGCTCCATGCAGCAACTGAAGTGAGTCGCATGATCAGCTGTGTTGTCACTGAGGTTACTCGCGGCCACCGCTCTCAGGTGGAGGACTGCAGCTGTTGCCGCGAGTAGCCTGAGTGAATGCACAGCTGATTGCGCGACTCACTGCAGTCACTCAGGGGATTTGTGATCACAGGTGAGTCCTTCATGTGTTACCGCAAATCAGGCTGCCACACAGAGAGAGCCGCGCGATGTCAGTGAAATCGGGTGAAGCTCTGACATCATTGCTGTGGACTCCTGTGTCCTGGCACTGACCTCGGAGGTTCATCTGAGTTCATGACAGCACACACAGACAGAGCCGTGGGATTACAATGAAGTCGGATGCAGTTCATCCGAGTTTATTCTCATTGCCCGACTCTGTCTGTGTCTGCTATCAGCGGACATGTAGCAGAGCTGAATTGCCAGGGGAACGCACTGAAAAAAATGCATCCAAAACGCATGCAAAATGCATGGAAAAATCATCCAATATACATGCGTTTTGGATGCATTCTTTTTGTCAACACGCAGCATCACGTCTGCCAGAGGGTGCATTCTTTTCCGCACTGGTCAGGACGCAAAATGCGCACATAGCCTAAGAGTTTCTAGGAATTCTTGTTACCAATGCATGGCCTGTCTGAAAGGCTACCAAGCAGTTGATGAATGAGTAAAACTTGATTAAAAATCATCTTTTTGTGTAAACTGAACATGTGCTGCTAAAAACAATGGTATTTTATGTGCAAAAAACTATTAACTTTTAACAATTAATGTCACTCCTAACTTTCCCCCTGCTGTGCAGTTATGCTTTGCTGATGGGCTACAATGGTAACTGTAGGTCTGCAGAAGATATTCACATACTTTAGCCCCTTCATAGAGAGAGGGGAGCCAGCATGATCTGAAAATGGCATGCATCATATAAAAAGTGCAAATTCACAGATTTATTCCAACTGTACTGTAATATAAATGAGATTTTTAGCAAAAAATTGATCAATTCTTTGAGCCACCCCTGCCAATGTCACGGCAAATCTCAATAGGGGGGTCCTACTTTATATTCTGTATTTCATGTGCCATGCGGCCTCCTAGATAAAGTTAAAAGCAGAACCATAATGGAGCACACATACCTGTAACCTGTATATATAACCGCTTCTATGTTGCAAAAGAGGCAATTGTGAATAGAGGCCAGCCCAGGTCCCAGCATGTGGAGCAAACTCTATACATACCAGGACTATATCAGAACTGACCCTCCCAGTGCCAGACAGCAACCATTGATAAAGGCGGACCAGATCCAAGTATGGTGCTTAATTAGCAATTCCTGTGGAAAGGGTGAGGCAACTGAATGTGTACAGCTACCAACAGGAGGAATATATTGCAAACCAAGATCAGGCGTGCATAGCATGGTGGTGACCAGCCACCAGACATTTGTAGCATAACTACAACCAAACAGAGAGAGAGGGGAGCCAGCACGATCTGAAAATGGCATGCATCATATAAAAAGTGCAAATTCACAGATTTATTGTTGGTAGCTGTACACATTCAGTTGCCTCACCCCTTTCCACAGGCAATGCTAATTAAGCACCATACTTGGATCTGGTCCGCCTTTATCAATGGTTGCTCTCTGGCACTGGGAGGGTCAGTTCTGATATAGTCCTGGTATGTGTAGAGCTTGCTCCACATGCTGGGACCTGGGCTGGTCTCTATCCACAATTGCCTCTTTTGCAACATGGAAGCGGCTATATACAGGTTACAGGTATGTGTGCTCCATTATGGTTCTGCTTTTAACTTTATCTAGGAGGCCGCATGGCACATGAAATACAGAATATAGAGTAGGACCCCCCTATTGAGATTTGCCGTGACGTTGGCAGGGGTGGCTCAAAAAATTGATCAATCATTTGCTAAAAATCTCATTTTTTTTATTATAGTACAGTTGGAATAAATCTGTGAATTTTCACTTTTTATGTGATGCATGCCAATTTCAGATCGTGCTGGCTCCTTTTTCCCCTTTAGCCCCTTCATCCCTGAGCCTGTTTTTACCTTCATGACAAGGTCATGTTTTTCAATTATGACCAATGTCACTTTGTGATGTAATAACTCTGGAATGCTTTAACGGATCTCTGTGATTCTCAGACAGTTTTTTCATTACATATTGTACTTCATGATACTGGTAAATTTAGTATGATTTGTATTGCAATTATTTGTGAAAATATCAGAAATTTGGTGAAAATTACACAATTTTCAAATTTTGAATTTTTATGCTCTTGAACCAGAAAGTTATTTCACACAAAATAGTTAATAAATAACATGTTCCACATATCTACTTTACATCAGCACAATTTTGGAAATATCATTATTTTGTTAGGACGTTAAAAAGATTCAAATTTTATCAGCACTTTCTCATTTTTTAAATAAGATTTACAAAAACATTTTTTTAGGGACCACATCACATTTGAAGTGACTTTGAGAGTCTTAGGTGACAGAAAATACCCAAAAGTGACATCATTCTAAAGACTGCACTCCTCAAAGTACTCAAAATCACACCCAAGTGTAAGAAAAAAATGAAAATTTTACTTTTTCCCACAAAAATGTTAATTTAGCCACAAATTTTGCATTTTTACAAGGGTCAAAAGGGAAAATGCACCATAAAATTTGTTGTGCAATTTCTCCTCAGTATGCCGATACTCCATATGTGGTGAAAATCTACTGTTTTGGTATATGGCAGGGCTTATAAAGAAAGGAGCGTCATTTGAATTTTAGAGTGCAAAATTGTTTGGAATAGATAGCTGTTCCTTTTTGAGAGCTTCTGATGTGCCTAAATATTGGAACTCCCCCACAAGTGAACCCACTTTGGATACTGCATCCCTCAATGAATATATCTAGATGTTTGGGGAGCTCCTTGAAGCCTTTAGAGAATTTTATGATGTTGAGCCATGAAAATAAAAAAATATTATTTTACCAGAAAATTGTTGCTTCAACCCCATGTCATGATCCAGGCATTCCCCCCTTCACAGTTTCCGAGATCTGGCCTGATCATGTAAGGGATTAACTCCCCTCGGCCCCATTCCAGTTTCAGGAGGCACTATATCTGGGCACTGTACCGTCAGTTCAGCGCTAGTTATAGTTTTGCTTTGCAGTCTGTGACTGGCTCTGGTGAGTTTCCCTGTTTGATCTGACTCTTAGTTACCTTGCCCTGAATTGTACCCTCCTCCATTCGTTCAACTGTCCCAGTCCCTGACTTCCCGCTCCTGTCATCAGTTCACCCCTCCCGGTTCATCCTCCTCTCGTATTTTTACCTCCTCGCCCTCTGGTTTTGTCTTCTGTTCCCTGGGCCCTACGTGTTCCTCTTTGCATACCTTATCTCCCGGCATCCAACATCAGCTTTGTTTTCTGACCTGATCTTGATCCTCCCTCTCTACTGTTGAGACATTTCGACTTGACTCTAACTGCTTGACTACTCTATCGCCCCCTAGTGGTTCGCCTGTTAACTGCCTGCTGAAGTTACTCTGCTTTACTTCAGCCTCTCTCCTTTACAGTGCTGCTTTTACTCTCCTGCACTACTCTGGGGCCGCCTAGTGGGGAATAGGCTGTACTACTTCTTACCAGCCCTTTATACAGCGTGACATTGTAACCAGCCCATACTTTTCCTCCTGTTATGGACCCTTTACGTGCACTTGCGAATCAAATGTCAGAATAAACATGGTGCAGGATCTGTCCGTAGAGCATAGAACTCTGGCTGCTTCCCATAATCAGCTTCATGGGGAGTTTACGGCCGCAGTAAAAACCATCAAGGGTTCCATGGCTCAGGCGGCTATTAGACAGATGGATCCCGGTGATATCTCCCTTCACTCTCCCGAACCCACGGTCAAGCTTCCTGATAAATTCTCTGGAGATAAAAAGAAGATTTTCACGTTTAGGGAGAGTTGTGGATTATTTTTCTCCCTTAGACCCTGATCCTCTGGAGATGAGAGCCCGCAGGTGGTTATAATTATCTCCTTGGTCAGGGAGGGTCTTCAGACTTGGGCCTTCTCGTTGCCCTCGACAGCCCCTGAATGTTTGTCGGTGGATAGATTTTTTGACACCAAGGGACTTATTTATGATGAACTTGACCGGGTCATGGTAGTGGAGGACACGATCATGGGTCTTGTGCTAGGTAGACACACTGCTGAATGGTAGTTTTCAGTGTTCAGGCAGTAGTCCACCAAGGTGTCCTGGCAGCATGATTCGGCTTAAAGATGCCAGTTTAGGGGAGGACTGTCTGATCATCTAAAGGATGGTATGACCCTTCATCCTCCACCCAGTTCTTAGGAGGATGCCATTACACAGGCAGTACATATGAATCAGAGGTTGTGGGAGATAGGGATGACCCTGTGAGAGACTCCATTTTGTCCTGTCAAGTCTGAGGTTGTTCCACATCCTGAACCCATGGAGGTTGGTGCCATTGATTCCAAGGAGAAAGAGAGGAGACTGCGACAGGAAAGGAGGTTGTGTTTCAATTACAGAGGTCCGGGACATTAGAAGGACTGTCCTGTTTGCCCGCCAACCACCAAGCCACCGGTAAACGATCACCCGGACTCTCATGTACTCTTTTCCTCATTTTAAAAGATTCTGTTGGAGGTGGAACTCTGTATTGGAGAGTGTTGCTTTTCTGTATTTGCTTTCATGGACTGTGGATCCTCCATGAATTTCCTTGACTCTAGTCTGGTGTCCAAAGCTAAGATAGGGACACTTAGGCTAGAGACTGCTATTCATGTAATTTCCATTGATAAAACACTGTTGTCGCAGAATGTGGTTAAATTTGTGCCTGAGGAGTGTTTCCTCAAAGTGGGTTCCCTTCATCAGGAACTTATTTCATGTCATATTAAAGATAAGCTCCTGACTCGGCTGGTGTTGGGATTCCCCTGGTTACAGATGCACCGCCCGAACCTCCTTCCTCCATTTTTCCGCATGGGGTAGTTGTTTCTGGGTTAGCCTCCGATTTGGAGACTGAAATCCTCGATGCCCAGTCACTTGCCCCTCCTTTGTTATCTGATACCAAGCTCTTTGTTCTTGCTCAATTTAGGTTAAAGGTTCTCCAGGAATTTCATGAATCCTCTCTTAGTTGTCATCCAGGTATCTCGGCCAACCGGAGAGCTGTTGCCAAGTTATTTTGGTGGCCCTCTATGTCCTCTGATGTTGTCGTGTTTGTGTCTGCTTGTGATTAGTGCACACGTGCTAAAGTCTCCCATAACCGGCTGGCTGGGGGATTCGTTCCGTTACTAATTCCAAATAGACCCTGGATTCATTTGACCATGGACTTTATCACCGATTTACAGTTAGGTCCAGAAATATTTGGACAGTGACACAAGTTTTGTTATTTTAGCTGTTTACAAAACATGTTCAGAAATACAATTATGTATATAATATGGGCTGAAAGTGCACACTCCCAGCTGCAATATGAGAGTTTTCACATCCAAATCGGAGAAAGGGTTTAGGAATCATAGCTCTGTAATGCATAGCCTCCTCTTTTTCAAGGGACCAAAAGTAATTGGACAAGGGACTCTAAGGGCTGCAATTAACTCTGAAGGCGTCTCCCTCGTTAACCTGTAATCAATGAAGTAGTTAAAAGGTCTCGGGTTGATTACAGGTGTGTGGTTTTGCATTTGGAAGCTGTTGCTGTGACCAGACAACATGCGGTCTAAGGAACTCTCAATTGAGGTGAAGCAGAACATCCTGAGGCTGAAAAAAAATAAAAATCCATCAGAGAGATAGCAGACATGCTTGGAGTAGCAAAATCAACAGTCGGGTACATTCTGATAAAAAAGGAATTGACTGGTGAGCTTGGGAACTCAAAAAGGCCTGGGCGTCCACGGATGACAACAGTGGTGGATGATCGCCGCATACTTTCTTTGGTGAAGAAGAACCCGTTCACAACATCAACTGAAGTCCAGAACACTCTCAGTGAAGTAGGTGTATCTGTCTCTAAGTCAACAGTAAAGAGAAGACTTCATGAAAGTAAATACAAAGGGTTCACATCTAGATGCAAACTATTCATCAATTCCAAAAATAGACAGGCCAGAGTTAAAGTTGCTGAAAAACACCTCATGAAGCCAGCTCAGTTCTGGAAAAGTATTCTATGGACAGATGAGACCAAGATCAACCTGTACCAGAATGATGGGAAGAAAAACGTTTGGAGAAGAAAGGGAACGGCACATGATCCAAGGCACACCACATCCTCTGTAAAACATGGTGGAGGCAACGTGATGGCATGGGCATGCATGGCTTTCAATGGCACTGGGTCACTTGTGTTTATTGATGACATAACAGCAGACAAGAGTAGCCGGATGAATTCTGAAGTGTACCGGGATATACTTTCAGCCCAGATTCAGCCAAATGCCGCAAAGTTGATCGGACGGCGCTTCATAGTACAGATGGACAATGACCCCAAGCATACAGCCAAAGCTACCCAGGAGTTCATGAGTGCAAAAAAGTGGAACATTCTGCAATGGCCAAGTCAATCACCAGATCTTAACCCAATTGAGAATGCATTTCACTTGCTCAAATCCAGACTTAAGACGGAAAGACCCACAAACAAGCAAGACCTGAAGGCTGCGGCTGTAAAGGCCTGGCAAAGCATTAAGAAGGAGGAAACCCAGCGTTTGGTGATGTCCATGGGTTCCAGACTTAAGGCAGTGATTGCCTCCAAAGGATTCGCAACAAAATCTTGAAAATAAAAATGTTTTGTTTGGGTTTGGTTTATTTGTCCAATTACTTTTGACCTCCTAAAATGTGGAGTGTTTGTAATGAAATGTGTACAATTCCTACAATTTCTATCAGATATTTTTGTTCAAACCTTCAAATTAAACGTTACAATCTGCACTTGAATTCTGTTGTAGAGGTTTCATTTCAAATCCAATGTGGTGGCATGCAGAGCCCAACTCGCGAAAATTGTGTCACTGTCCAAATATTTCTGGACCTAACTGTACCTGTTTCCAATGGAAAGACTGTTATTTGGGTGGTGGTAGACAGGTTTAGTAAGCAGGTGCACTTTGTTCCTTTGACGGGTCTCCCTAATGCAGTAACACTGTAAATTATTTTTGAACATGTGGTGCAACTGCATGGTGTCCCGAGAAACATTGTGTCAGACAGAGGGGGTGCAGTTCGTAACTAAGTTTTGGAGGTCATTTTGCAAGAGATTTGTATCGAGCTGACCTTCTCTTCTTCCTATCATCCCGAGACCAATGGGCAGACGGAGAGAACCAATCAGTACCTGGAACAGATTTTATTGTGTCTGGCTTCGTCTCAGCAGGACGATTGGTGTTTTGTGCTGCCTTTAGCCGAGTTAGCATTCAAAAATCGAGTTAACCAGTCCACTGGAACCACCCCGTTTTTCTGTAATTACGTTTCCACCCCCATTTTGGTAAATTTTCCAGACTGGATTTGGGGTGCCCGGAGGCTGATTCTGCGGTCCAATGTTTGGGGGTATTTGGGGGGAGGTGCAGAGAAACATTGGGGTGGCTTAGGGCAGACAAAAGCGCTTTGCTGATAAGCAGAGAGTGGTAGGACCTGATTTTCTTAAGGGGGATAAAGTGTGGTTGTCTACCAAAAACATTCGTTTGAATTTATGCTGCAGAAAAAAAAAGCACAGTGGACATTGGTTTAGTTTAACCTCTTCAGCCCTGGGGCACTTTCCGTTTTTGAGTTTTTGTTTTTTGCTCCCCTTCTTCCGAGAGCCGTAACTTGTTTAGTTTTCCATCAATCTTGCCATATGAGGGCTTGTTTTTTGCGGGACAAGTTGTACTTTTAAATGAAACCATACGTTTTACCATATGGTGTACTGGAAAACAGCAAAAAAATTCCAAATGCAGAAAAAATGCAAAAAAAGTGTGATGGCACAATAGTTTTTTGGATGTTTTATTCATGGTGTTCACTATATGGTAAAACTTATGTGTGGGTATGATTCCTGAGGTCGGTGTGAGTTTGTAGAAACCAAACATGTATAGGGTTACTTGTATCTAAGGGGTTAAAAAAATTCACAAGTTTGTCCAATAAAAGTGGCGTACATTTTGCACCATTTTCCGAAACACGTAGTATTCTTATTTTTTGGGATCTATGGCTGAGTGACAGCTTATTTTTTGTGTCTCGAGCTGACGTTTTTAATGGTACCATTTTTGTGCAGATGCTACGTTTTGATCGCCTGTTATTGCATTTTGCGTAAAACTTGCGGCGACCAAAAAATGTAACTTTGGCGTTTGGAATTTTTTTGCCACTACGCCGTTTACCAATGAGATTAATTGATTTTATATTTTGATAGATCGGGCATTTCTGAACGCGGCAATATCAAATATGTGTATATTTATTTATTTTTTAACCCTTTAATTTTTAATGGGGGGAAAGGGGGTTGATTTGAACTTTTAGGTTTTTTTTTTTTTATTTTTTAAAACTTTCTTTTTTACTTTTTTTTTTTTTACTAGTCCCCCTAGGGGGCTATAGCGATCAGCAATCCGATCGCTATTATCTATCTGCTGATCACAGCTATACAGCTGTAGACAGCAGATACAGTCACTTTCTTTTTCCCTCTGCTCTCGGCCGAGGGAAAACGAAAGTGAAACATCATAGCTGCAGGCATCATCCCATGACCCTGTGCTATGATGGCAACCACCGATAGTCACGTGATCACGCACGTGACTTCCGGTGGGGGCGGTAAGTAAAAAACATGGCCGCACGCATTTAGATCTTGCTGCCAGACTTTGGCAGCAAGATTTAAGGGGTTAATGGCCGCGGGTGGAAGCGATTCCACCCGCGGCTAGCAGGCACACATGTCAGCTGTTGAAAACAGCTGATATGTGTGCCGACCGCCACCGCCTGCCCTTGGCAGGGGGCTGGGCTTAACGGGACACGCTCCATGATGGATATATCCGTCCATGGTCGTGAAGGGGTTAAATCCCATCCACTCTTCTTGTACTGTACAATGAAGAGTTTTGGATACAGCAAAAATACACTGCCTTGCAAATGCTGCTATTCCTGATCATAGCTGTGCACCCTTATACTTAGGGTATGTGCGCACGTTGCTTTTTACCTGCTTTTTACCTGCTTTTTTGCTGCTTTTTCTTCTGCGCTGATTAATGCCAAAATGGATGTGTTCTTCTATTCAAGCAAAGTCTATGGGAATTTGGGTTTCTTGTTCACACTATGTTGTTCAAAATGCTGCCTTTTTGTGGCAGAACTTTGGTCAAAAACTCAGCTTTTCAAAGAAGCAACATGTCAATTGTTTTTGCCATTTGGGTTTTGCACTGCAAAGCTGAGTTTTTGACCAAAGTTCTGCCACAAAAAGGCAGCATTTTGAACAACATAGTGTGAACAAGAAACCCAAATTCCCATAGACTTTGCTTGAATAGAAGAACACATCCATTTTGGCATTAAACAGCGCAGAAGAAAAAGCAGCAAAAAAGCAGGTAAAAAGCAGGTAAAAAGCAACGTGCACACATACCCTTAATCCTCAGTATAAGCACTCAGCATAGAGCTGAGGATAAATATGAACCACGCCTTACTGCAATCTTTGCGAGACAAAATGAACAAAACAACAGCAGTTGAAAAATTGGCTTTCATTTATTTATTTTTTAAAACCTAATTAAACCTATTTTTTTTAATTAGGTGCCTTAATTCCTCTAATTAGTACAATTACAATGATACCATCTTTATATCATTTTTGTAGCTACTGTCACACTAAAACGCTTTTTTTTACAAAATAGAGGTTTTTGCATCACTGAATTTTGAAGGCTATAGCTTTTATAATTTTCTGCTGACAGAGTCATGTGGGAGTTTTTGCAGGATGGAATGGAGTTTTTATTAGTATCAATTTGGGAAACAAATTGTTTTTTATCGCTTTCTATTCCACGTTGTGTGAGGCAGAATCAAGAAGAAACAGCAATTCAGGAATAATTATTACTATTATTATTTTTTACACCATTCACCATGCTGTCAATGTGATAAGACAGCTTTATTCTTCAGGTCAGTAAGATTACAACAATATCACATTTCTATAGTTTGTTTTTTAAGTTTTGTACTGTGAAAACTTTTTTAGAGATAAAAAAAAAAGTTTTTGCACTGCTAAATTATGAGAGCTATAGCATTTTTATTTTTTGCTTATGGCTTGTTTTTTGAAGGACAAGATGTCGTTTTTAGTGGTACCATTTTTATTGATATATTACTTTTTGATCTCCTTTTATTACACTTTTTTGGTCCACTGTATGATAATTTTTGCTAAGTTTTTTTTATTTTACAGTGTTCACTGAAGGGATTAAATATCATGAAAGTTTTATAGCTCGGGTTTATACAGACATAGTAATGCCAAATATGTGAACTTTTTTTTTTAATTTTTTTTACAAATATAACTATTTATTGGAATTATTTTTTCTATTTTTTATTCTTTATTTTCTGATTTTTTAAAATTTTTACATTTCTTTTCCTGTTTTTGTTTTTTACTTAGTCCCAATATGGGAAATTATCTTACAGAACTCTAATCATAGCTGCATTGTACTGCAGTAATCGATCATTGCAATACAGTGCAGCGGTCAGAGAAGCACTGTGAGATGCAAGAGGGATCATGCTGCAGACATGATCTCTCAGACTACCAGTCCAGGTTGTTGTGATGACCTTGAGTCTCCATGGTAATGACTGGGCCCTTGCGATTATATTGCGGGTGCACCGACTAGGGGGAAGAGTGAGAGCGATTCCTCTCTCAATCGCCTTGATGCTGCGATCAATATATATCTCAACATTTAGAGGGTTAAAAAGTCAAGGATGTTTAAAACATCATTTAAAAATAGTTAAAATGTTTTTGAAAGTATAATATAAAAAATAAAAAAAATAGAAAACATTTTTAATAACCTATTTCTCCTAGTTCAAAAATAGTTACAAAAAATTAACAATATTTCATATTGTTATAGCTGCAGAAGTCCGGTGTTTCAAAGTGTAAACGTAATTTAATCATGCGTTAAATACTATAAAAAATTGAAAATGCTAGATATTTGTTTTTTTGTTTGCTGAATTTTCTCCCCAAAATACAATAAAAACATTGTATGTAACCCAAAATAATATCAATAAAGCCTAAAGGGTGCTTTACATGCTGCGATATCGCTAACTATAGCTAGCGAATGTCGTGCGCGATAGCACCCACCCCCGTCGTTCGTGCAACATTTGGTGATTGCTGCTGTAGCGAACATTATCGCTATGGCAGCATCACATGCACAAACCTTTTCAGCGACGTCGCTGTGACCGTCAAACAATCCCTCCTGCAAGAGGGAGGTGCGTTCGGCGTCATAGCGACGTCACAGCGGCGTCACTAAACGGCCGCCCAATAGCAGAGGAGGGGCGGAGATGAGCGGCCGGAACATGCCGCACACATCCTTCCTTCCTCATTGCGGTGGACGCAGGGAAGGAGATGTTCGCCGTTCCTGTGGTGTCACACATAGCGATGTGTGACGCCTCAGGAATGATGAACAACCAGCAGCATGCACCACCAATGATATTATGAAAAGGAGTGACGTGTCAGCGATCATCGATTTTCGACGTTTTTGCGATCGTTGATCGTCGCTCCTTGGTGTCACACGTTGTGATATCGCTAACGGCGCCGGATGTGTGTCACTAACGACGTGACCCCGACGATATATTGTTAGCGATGTCGCAGCGTGTAAAGCACCCTTAAGGCTGTGTGCACACGTTGCGTTTTTTACCGCGGAAACGCTGCGTTTTGAACCGCAGTGTTTCAGTGGCAAATTGCATGCGTTCAGCTTTCCCAGCAAAGTGTATGGGAAAGCTGAAAAATCAGGGCACACGCTGCGTTTCTTTCCGCAGCGTTTTGGATGCCAAAAATCGGTGCGGAAAGAAAAGCAGCATGTCATGCGTTCTCTCCCCCATTGAAATCAATGATGTGGGGTCAGAACGCAGCTACACCGCATGGACCTGCTTTTTTGTTGCGGTCCGCAGGCTTTGTCGGCACGCCAGAACGCAGGCATTTACCTGAAAGTGAGGTCAAGAGGTTTCCTGTTGACCTCACTTCCTGGCAAAGCCCCCGGTGTCGCCAAAGTGCCCGCCCCGACCCCCAACCACCCTCCCGAAAATCCAACATGGCCGCGCGCACAGTAGTGCACCGGCCGCCCTGCTCCTATGTATCTGTCGCATGTACCTTGAGACATGCGACAGAAAAATGCACCCAGGCCCTGCCCGTTCACCCCAATTCCCCCCCGGTGTCATACATACCTGTCCGGTCGCAGCGCTGATCCCCCGCGGCTCCCTCCTCCTTCACAGCAGATGCTGGCCGGTCACATGAGCAGAGCAGCTGACAGCCAGCACTGTGTTCAGAGAGCTGTGCTGGCTGCTCGCACTCTGCAGCTGTGACCTGGGGAGAGTGGGTGCAGATTTTTGCACCCACTCTCCTCAAATGGAGGGTCTGCCCTCCTAGAAAATGGGGGATACGTTCCCTGAACGTGCCCCCATATTCTAGAAGGTCCAGAGGCGACGTGGGACATCCAAATGGATTTCTGCGGACCCATTTTTTTTATTAAATTGGAGAACAAGGGAATGATTTGGGGAGTGTTTTTTCTAATAAAAAATTTTTTGTTGTCTTTTTTTGCTTTTGTTTACTGTCAATTAGTTATGTCGGGTGTCTGATAGACGCCGTGACATCACTAATTGCTGGGCTTGATGCCAGGTGACATTACACATCTGGTATCAACCCCATTTATTACCCCGTTAGCCAACGCACCAGGGCGCGGGATGAGTTGGGGCGAAGCGCCAGGATTGGCGCATCTAATGGATGCGCCACTTCTGGGGCGGCTGTGGCCTGCTATTTTTAGGCTGGGAAGAGTCCAATAACCATGGCTCTTCCCACCCTGAGAATACCAGACCTCAGCTGTCAGCTTCACCTTGGCTGGTGATCTAATTTGGGGGGACCCCATGTTATTTTTTTTTTATTATTTTTATTTATAAATAAAAAAAAAAAACCTGGGGAGCTCTCCAAATTGATCACCAGACAAGATGAAGCTGCCAGCTGTGGTTTGCAGGCAACAGCTGTCTGCTTTACCCTGACTGGCTATCAAAAATAGGGGGGACCCCACGCCATTTTTTTTTTGTTTTTGTGATAAAATCTAGGCTAGGCACCCTTTAGTGCCACATGAAAGGTACTAAAGGTGCCAGCTTAGAATATGCAGGGGGGTGGGACGTTGTATATATATTTGACCTCCATTGACGCTTTTTAGGCTGGATGCCCACAATCAGGGTTTGCAGCGTTTTGAGCGCAGATTGTTTTCCCTGCGTCCATAACGCTGCATTGTGCAGTAGAAGCACAGTGGAAGGATTTTTAGAAATCTCATGCCCACTGTGCTTCTTTTCTCCGCAGCATAAACCGACCGGTGGCGCAGCTTCCCGAGCCTCAGCATGTCAATTTATGCTGCGTAGATGAGTGTTCTCTGCAGGTAGCATAGAGCTCCACAGCAGCCTGAACCCAAATCGTGGGCATGGGCAGCTGCGTTCTCCCGTGGACAACACTCACATCTCTGCAGGAAGGCTGACACTGTGTACTAGACGCCGTGTCGCTGAATCATGGCCACATAGCCTTAGGCCTGTTTCACACGTCAGTGATTCTGGGACGTTTGTTTTTTTTTTAAACCAGAATCACTGACATACGCAGACCCATTATAATGAATGGGTCTGCTCACACATCAGTGATTTTTCATTGCACGTGTCTCCGTGCAGCGTACCCGCGTGTGCGTGATAGCCGCACGGAGACATGTCCATTTTTTTCTGGCATCACTGATGTTCCACGGACCACGCAGTGGTGTGGTCCGTGAAACACGTGCCAGAAAAAAAGTGCTTTTAAAATAAAAATCATTTTTACTCACCCGGCATCCAGCGATGTCCTCTGCAGCCCGTTCTGCTTGCTGCTTCTGAGCCGGCTCATTATTGTCGCGCATATTCATGATGTGCGACACAGCCGACCCGGAAGCAGCTGCTGCGGGGGTCAGCGCTAGCCGGATGCTGCACCGCGTGAGCGATCAGCACCATGGAGAGCGGGAGCGGGCACAGGTGAGTTAATCTCTAAGTGCAATCACGGGCCACGGAGAACGGAGCCCGGATTGCACTTAGACAACCCATGTGTGTCGTGATTCACGGCACAGGGAGGGACATGTGCATGTTTTATACGCCAGTGAAAAGCGTCACTGTTTTTCACTGACGTGTGAAACGGGCCTAAAAGTGAGAATATTGTTGCTACAGCAACATTTTGGGTGAAGTAGCTGTGGATTCAAAATGCTTAATATACTCCTGAATAAAATCCTTGAGGGGTGCAGATTCCAAAATGGGGTCACTTGTGGGGGTTTTCTGACGTATAGGTACCCAAGGGGCTCTGCTAATGTGACATGGTGCGCGAAGTTTATTTCAACTTTTCCAAAATTCAAATGGTGCTCCTTCCATTCCAAGCCCTCCCATTTATCCAAACAGAATGTGGAGAAGGAAATGACATCACAGGTTTTTTTTTCCAAAGGTCTGTGTTCAACCAACTTTATTAACACTGACAAGTCTTAAAAAACGCACCTAAAAAAACGCATGAAAAACGCATGAAAAAAGCATGAAAAACACATGAAAAACGCATGAAAAACGCATGCGTTTTCGATGCCTTTTTCTCAAAAAAGCATTGTTTACAATTCTCCCCTCTGCCAGAGGGTGCGTTTTTTTCCGCGCTGAAAAAAAAGCAACGTGTGCACATACCCTAATACTCAAAAATCAAGCTTTAATACAGGTCCATCAATAAAAAAAATAAAAAAAGTTACAGGAAATGCAGACACAAAACAATTTTTTTGGCAAAGTTCTGATTTTTTATTTAGTAAAATATAACAAAACTCTTAAAAACTTGGTATCACCATAATTGTTTCTACCAGTAGAATCATATTTTCAGGTTTTTTGAATTCAATAAACACTCTAAAAATAAAATCAGAAAAAAACAATAGTTTATTTGTATTATTTTTTCAATTCAGGAAAAAAATAAAGAACAAAAATGAAAAAAAGAAACTGATTGGTCTTGTTAGGTTTAATCAAAGGTGAAACATGTCATATTAAGTTGTATCAAACGGTAAACCAAGCAAGTCAGAAAAATGTGAAAAAGACAATACCCCCCCAAAAAAAATGAAATTAAAAATATAATCAAGGATGATTTCAAAAGTTGAGAAATTATCAAATAATTTTGATGATTTATAAATGTTCAGGGAGAAGCAATTCTTGTCTTTGCAGCTTATTCTAAGGTGGAAGGAGGAAAAGAAATACAGAAGCTAAGCACCTAATTATAAAAATTCTCAAAATATATATATTTTTATTTTTGCGTATAGTTAATTTAAAAGCAACATGCAATTGTATTAATTTTCTTTTGAACTGATGGATGTCTTTCTTTTAAATATAGTTTCCAAGGTTCTGAAGCTAATAAAAGGTAATAAACCATATAATGAGCTCAGTCCTTTGTACTGATCGTCATTTGGAGCATCTGGCCTCTTGAGATATAAGCTGTGAAAACACAAGGCAAAATGATATCAATTTGTGGAAAAGGAATTAATTAAAATACAATTTAAAGTCATTAAATACCATTAAAATAGACATACAAACAATCAGTATTATTGTCCTTCTATTATTCACCCATTTTAAAACTCAGAGTTGAATCAATCATAAATGTATAAATACATTTATATTACAAAATGCATCAAGAAAGATTTCCAGATCACAAATTTGTTTTTAATGCACATGAATTTGGGTCCAGTTGCTTGTCCTGAGCACAAAATAATTTGATCTATTTGCAGATGGCAAGCAACTATTGGGGGTGAATAGGTTATGGTCACACCCATGTAATAATGGATCCTAATTAGGGCTGGGCGGACCCGGATTGTAAAAGTCCAGATCAGCGTGGTTTAAAAGATGCCCGGGTGCCGGTGTTTGATCCGGATTTACCACTGGAGAAATTAAAAAAAAGGAAAAATAAAGAAAACAAGAATGAAGCGAGCGCTTCATACTTACCAAGGCTCCGCGTCATGGTGGCACACTGCTTACAGGTCTTGCATTCACTTCCTGTGCCACGCATTAGGCTCATCGCATACACACAGCTTTCCGCACCCACCGGCCATCCTGTTGTTTGTGATTAATTGCAGTCAGACGAGACCCCAGCCTGTGTAACAGCCTGTATAACAGCATCTGCCTGCAACCACTAACAGGCGCTGTATGAGTGTCAGTACCGAGGTAGAAAAATAAATAAATATAACAATTGAAGCAGGGTCCCCCAATATTCTAATACCCAGCACAGATAAAGCCCATGGCTACAGGCTACCGACCCAGTCCTGCTCTTATCATGGCTGTGCATCAAAAGAAGATGAACTGCATGCGGTTTCAAATTTTCTTTTTATTTATATAAATAAATAAATAAAAAAACAGATGTGCAGTCCCCCCCCCAATTTTCATACCCAGCCATGATAAACCTATCTGGGGGCTGGTATGCTCAGGTTGTCAAAGACCAGCCTAAAAATATCAGCCTCCAGCTGCCTGGAATTGTCACATCCATTAGCTGCGATAAGTCCGGCGCTTTACCAGCTCTTCCCTATTGCCCTGGTGCCATGGCAATCGAGGTAATAGCAGGGGTTAATAACAACGCACAACTGCTATTAAACCTTAGATTAGTGATGGCAGGCATCTATGAGATACTCACATCACTAATCTGTAAGTGAAAGTAAATAAACACAGACACTGAAAAAATCCTTTACTTGGAATAAAAGACAAAAAAGACCCTCTTTCACCACTTTTTTAACCCCCAAACACACCTGTAGGTTCAAAGTAATCCGCACAAGATCCCACAGCGATTCAGCTCTGCTACATCTGAATCTCACAGTGAGCGCCATAGAACATGACTGCACGCTGTGAGTGCAGACACACGATGACTGAGCCGCAATGAGCGATGACATCACTCATGTTATTTGCTGTCACAGCTAGAGATTCTCATGGTCCTCCACCTGTAACAGCAGGTAACCTGACCCCAGGCGACCTCAGTAAAGTCAGTGACCTCAGAACAGGTGAGACCTGCATCTCCAGGCATAAAACTGCCAGGGATACCATACATGTATAGTTTAATTTTTTATTTATTTCTTTATTTTTAATGTAGTGAAAAGGGGGTTATTTTAACTTTTACATTTCTTCAAAATATTTTTTTTCTACTTATTACTGTATTAAATATTCCTCTTATGCAACTTAAACCTGCAATGGTTTGATCACTTGTTCTATATACAGCAATACCACAGCATTGCTGTGTATGCGGTATATCACAAAAAGTGAGTACACCCTCATATTTTTGTAAATATTTTATTATATCTTTTCATGGGACAAGACTGAAGATGCGACACTTTCATTCAATGTAAAGTAGTCAGTATCCAGCCTTTATAACAGTGTAAATTGTGTGTACCCTCTAAATAACCCCACAAACAGCCATTAATGTCAAAACCGCTGGCAAGAAAAGTGAGTACACGCTAAGTGAAAATGGCCAAATTGTGTTGAGTTAGCCATTTTCCTTCCCTGGTGTCATATGACTCGATGGTGTCAGGTGGGTATGAAGAGCAGATGTGTTTGATGTTATCGCTAACACACTCTCTTACAGTGGTAACTGACAGTTTAATATGGCACCTCATAGCAAAGAAATCTCTAAGGATCTGAGAAAAAGAATTTGTTGCTCTACATTAAAGGCAAGCTTTCACAAGCGTCATGGGCTGATTTTTCCAGGAGTACTGTGATGACAGACAAAGGGGTCTTCAGCAGTTCCCTGGCTGTCATGACAACACATCGATGTCCTGTCATGAGGTGCACTATCAAGAGGTCAAAAGAACTGGTTATAAGCAGCGAGTGGAGCACCATGTATGAGGGCTGATTAAATCAGCCTTCATCTGCAGGGAACGCTGCAGGCTTAGCATGCAAATCCGCATCAAAATCAGGTATATTACACTTGCCCTTGAATACGAACCCTGTTTAATTGGCATGTCCAAGCTAATTGCACTAACCTCGAGTATTTCGTTTTGTTGTTTAATTTTTGTGTTATCATCCATACTGACTGATGTATTATTGTACAAACAGTAAGCAATGTGTTTTCAAGATGTATGTTGAATATATTCATGATGTTTCAATGAAAATTATTAAAAAATAATTGGTTAAAATCGGGGAGATCACATGGTGGTTAATAGAGTTTCCACTCCCCCAAAAAAATGTGGATATGCATGATAAATAATTTTATTAATTTCATCATAATCTGTAAGTGCTTATATTCAACATTATACTGTCTTGTAGGGGTAAATTGTTATCAAGATAATTGTCATGTATTTTTGAAACAGAATTATGTTGGAGATTGGGCTGGATGTGTAATGGATACATTACCAGTGCAAAGCTCCATTTAGTTACCATTCATACATGTGCTTCTAGGCTCGGGATATGCTACTCTCAGCCCCTGTTAGATGAGATTGTTTTTATAACACTTAGGAGGAAAGCATGCTGACTTCTTCAATTCATTGCTTTGGAAGCAATTTCCCTCACATTTTTTATTTCTCACAAGGGAGCATTTTGCTATTTTTCAGCCAAACAGCTGTTTTCCCCACATATAGCATTTGGAAATAGTGTTTTGCTTACTAAGTATTTTTATCTTTACACTTACCCTTAAACACGTACTATTTTCTTGCTAATTATACCCCATTTATATTATATATATTTACCTTTTTTTTCAGAGACTGAAGAGGACTTGTCACCAGTCCACCTGGTGTAAACTTGTTCCTATATCCTTATGTCTAAGGCACTCATTAAAATATAATCTTACTTCAGGAAGAACATTTTTTTCACAAGCAGATCTTTGCTAGGCCTGCTCCTTCAGAACTACACACCAACACGACTACAAGTACATGACATTAGTAGAGATGAGCCACCCCCCTAGCGTTCGAGTTCAGTTCGGTTCGCCGGAGGCTCCATTCGACGAACATTCGACGAACCGTTCAACGAACCACTCGAACCTCATTGAAAACAATGGGAGGCAAACACAAACACATAAAAACACATTATACATGTACACATACAGTTAATAAACATTGCCATTACACTTACAGGTCCCCGCGACGCGTCCTGCACTCTATCTACCGCCACTTTTTTTTTCCGATAATCGCTGCGTCCTCCCGGTAACCAGCACTGATGATAGGACCTATCGTGACACAAAAATAGCATGTGACCAGTTATGTGTCTATTATCTCATTGGCTACAGACTGGTCACATGGCTAGACGTCATTGCTAGGTCCTGTCAGTGCATCTCTCCGGTAAGCGGTGCTCGTTTGAGCATGTCCGTGTACTAGCGAAATGCTCTGGCACATGGTCAACTCCCCGTTCCTGCATGTGAGAGCTCTTTACAGAGTCAGCCCACATGCAGGGACTAGCTGTCACAGCCGGTAAATAGCGGCACTGGGAATCACGTGATCGGAGCACCGTTGCTATGGTAACCCGCCTGTCAGCAGTAACGTCACCGCTTACAACACCCAGCTTCTGCTCACTCACTGAGTGAATAGACTGCACGGGAGCAGCAGCATTCTTCCTCCCATGCTGTGCTGTCTGTTGTAGTAGAGCTGCATGGGTTGAAGGAGAAAGAAGAAAGAAGACCATGGATCATGGAGGGATGAAAGGGAGTAATAAACATGGAGTCTCTAATGTGTCTGTGTATATATTTCTATTAAAGAAGTTGTCCAGTTACCAAAACTGATTTTATTTTTCTGATAAATCTTGCTATTATGTGCCTCTCCACACATCTATCATGTTATTTTACGAATATTACCTTTTATTGTGCTCTAGCAGAACATCCTCATTTCTGGCTCCAGCTCTGATGGAGTTAATCGCTCTCTTGACTTCCTGGTTTCAGTTACTACAACTTCCATAATCCTTTGCAGTAACTAGCAATCTATCTCACACCCACTCTAACTGTTCCCTCCCCTCCGATCTCCACCAAAACAGTTCCCTCCCCTCCTTCCTGTGTGCACTGCCTAATCATGGTAACAGAGCTTTTATCATTTGGTCACCTGCACAACAAGTCCCAGACTGGAGCAAGATAGTGACATATAGCACACTATGTGTAAGAGCAGAGCATGTCACTGTCTCAACTTTGGGACCTGTGTTCCTGGTGGGAGTGTATGATCACACTGCTGACACCGCAGGCTCTCCTGACAGCTGAGCACAGCGGGCGGGTGGATAGTGTGATCATTCACTTGCGTGGCAGGGGGGATTTCAGCTGAGGAAACCCCCCTGTACTCCACACTGGAGCCCGCACCTCCCACAGCTGACCGATGGTAAAGCAGAGCGTTCTGCATTCACCCCTGCACACTGGAGCCCGCACCTCCCACAGCTGACCTATGGTAAAGCAGAGCATTCTGCATTCACCCCTGCACACTGGAGCCTGCACCTCCCACAGCTGACCGATGGTAAGCGTCGCCGCTCTGCATTCACCGCTCCACACTAAAGCTCTCTGGATCCTCCCCTCGATGCTGGGCTGTGACGTGCGGTAGTCACCGCACACAGCCCAGTCAATCAGTGTGAGTGGTGCCAGCCTCCTCTGAAGTAAGCGTCAAGTTTGAGAGCCCGGAACTTGGTCGGGGCATCAGAGGATGCTGGCGGCAACAGCTCCAGGGGTCATGTGACAGGCACTGAGCGTGCAGGATAGCGCTGCTCAGTGCCAGAACTGGAAATAGAGACGAATTAAGAAAACTCCCAAAATGGTAAGTTACATCCATAGACAAAATAAAAAAAATGGGTGAACCACCCCTTTGGCGACACCGGCGAACCAGCACTTTGGCGACACCGGGGGACCAGGGAGGAGATTTATCTCCCATCTGACATGTTTGTTCATGCCAGATGGGAGATAAATAATTTTTTACCGGCGCTGTCATTTACTGTAACGTGATCATCGGTATGCGGTGTATACTGGTGATCATGTGAGCAGGGACCGGAAAAACCGGCCTGAATCATGATCTCCAGGGTCTCAGCTACCCCCTGAAACCCTGGAGATTTTCTGACGCTGCGGGGCGCTATTCACTTATTTCTGCCTGCTGTTTATAAATGGCAGATCACAATAAGGCTGCATTCACAAGCGATCCGTTTTTTGGGTCCGCAAAAAATGGTCTGTTTTTTTCACAGATGCATCCATGTGGCATCCATTGCCGTTCTGTATACGGTTCGTATGTCATCCGTTTGTCATCCGTGTGCCTTCCATTTTTTTGCGTACTGCAAAAAAACTAAAGGAGGGAAAATACATAAATTTACCCAGGATCCATAGCTTCAACCTACATGAGGCAGTCACATGTGAACTCCCGTGCCATTTTCTACTGCTTTTCACAGCGTAGAGTGCTCTGGTGATTTTCTTGTGCTTGTACAATTCATATCAGTCTTTTTCTGTCATTATAATGGCAGAATGACACATAATATCCCACTCTCCTGCATTTTTTAATTTTGCGCCCTTTGGTGCCTTTCATGTGGCACTAAGGGGTGCTTAGCCTTGTATTTAGCCAAAAAAATAAATACATTTTAAAAAAAAAAATGACGTGGGGTTCCCCCTATTTTTGATAGCCAGCTAGGGTAAAGCAGACGGCTGCAGCCTGCAGATCACAGCTAGCAGCTTCACCTTGGCTGGTAATCCAAAACTGAGGGCACTCCACGCTGTTATTTTAAATTAAATAAATAATTTAACAAAACAAATTACATAGGGTCCCCCCAAAATTGGATCACCAGCCAAGGTAAAGCGGACAGCTGAGGTCTGATATTCTCAGACTAGGGAGGTCCATGGTTATTTGACTCTCCCCAGCCTAAAAATAGCAGGCCGCAGTCGCCCCAGAAGTGGGGCATCCACTAGATGCGCCAATCCTGGTGCTTCGCTCCAGCTCATCCCGTTGCCCTGGTGTGGTGGCAAATGGGGTAATATATGGGGTTAATGCCAAATGTGTAATGTCACCTGGCATCAAGCCTTGGGGTTCATGATGTCAGGCATCTATCAGATACCCGACATCACCAACCCAGTCAGTAAAAAAAAAAAGATAGACGACAAACACATTTTTATTTTAAAAAACACTCCCCAAAACATTCCCTCTTTAACCCATTTATTAGAAAGTAAAACAAATCCAGGTCTGGTGTAATCCAAGGCGGTCCCATGATGATCCATACCATAGTCAATGTCCCAGTCAATGAAGAACAGAATGTTCCACATTGGCTGGGAGAGCAATGCAGTGACCTGAGCTAACATCAATAGGTCAGCCGAGGTCGCTGCAGGGCATGACAAGTGCTGCTGTCAGGAGGATAGCGAGGTACATTACCTGCGGTGATCGCTGCACTCCTGATAGCAGAGCTGTCACTGAGTTCAATGACCACCGCCTTCACAACCAAGTATCGTGGGTGCCTGTGACATCACCACTAGTGACAGTCTTGGGTCGGTAGCGAGAGGAGATATGACAAGCAGCGGCCATGGAGGACAGTGACAGCGCTGACGTCGGGAGGGCAGGACTTCATCACCGCAGGTAAGGAACTTCACTAACCTCCTGACAGAAGCGCTTGTCATCCCTGCGGCTGCTTTCACTGCAGTGTGGGCAGCTGCGGACACTGTACAGTACGGGCATATGCTGACACTGCAGTGTGGGCAGCCGCGGGGCTGGAGCTGGAGCGGGACACATACTGCAGCGGCATCCGTCGGAAGTCACACGGAAGTGCTTCTGTGGGGCTTTCGGGGATTTTTGCACACGTAGCCAGGGTAAACATCGGGTTACTAAGCAAAGCTCTTTGCTTGGATACCCGATATTTACCCTGGTTACCAGCTTACCGCAGGCTGCCAGCGATGGCTCCCTGCACACGTAGCTGTAAAAAGCCACGATTTTGGTGATCAAACCACTCTCAAACATAACTCGAACTGCCGAACTTTTAGCAAATCGTTCAAGTTCGTCGAACGACTCGAACACCCTTCAAAATCACTCGAACATGAAATTAGCGAACCTCGAACCTCGAATATCACTCATCTCTAGACATTAGCAAGCGCCAAAACAATCAGTGTGTTTTCTCATGGATGCTAAGTTCATGTGTTGCACCCCTGACCTGGTCAGGCACCACAGAGTACTGCACCCATGCTGGGGCAGTACTTTTAGGTAATTCTTAAAGGCTGAAATAGGGTGTGTACGCACAGACACATAGCAACCAGGTCTCACACACCCTAGAGGGGACCCTTGGGCAGACCCAAGAGAGGGCGTTCCTCCACATCTCATCTAGGGGTGTAGGGGAGGGGCTGGAAGCTAAGGTGGCAGTGGCTGTAAGGAAAGTAGGAGGAGTTAGCCTGTCTGGTAGTGGAGAAGTGCAGAAAGTGTGGCAAGCAGAAGAAGAAGGAGAGAGATGCGCGCTGACACGCTAGTCAGACCCTGCACGTGTAGTAGCCATTAGCGGGGGAGAACGATTACCAGTAGTTGGACAGAAACACGCTGAGGAAGTCAGCTGGTCATGTATGGAGACTCCTGGTGACTAGGCACGCACGGGTACCTGGTCCCTAGAGTAGATGTCCATTTATTTGTTCTGCTAAAACTGCCGGTGAGGAGAACCACATGTCCCACACCAACCAACTAGAGTCCAAGCATCAGCAGCAACGAGGGAGCCCATAAGGAGGATCGAGCCTGGAGCCATCTTCCTTGGTCCACGCTGCCAGCAAATGGGCCAAAAAGGGGAGAAAAGGCAGCAGCGACTTCCCTGGATGAATCCCACGGTACTTCAAGTCAGGGGTTATCTGAAACAAGAAGTGCTAGGAAGGCGAGTTAACGGTTACCCTTAGACCGGCCTACAGGATACCTGGTTCCTACTGGTTTATCTCTGCATCGCCTGGGTTATCTCACAAAAACACCTGAAAGTGAGTAAACAAGTTGAAAGACGTCTTGGACTGTGCCTGAGTTATTCTGGGACCTGTTGTTCTACACACCCGAGCCCCTGGGGCCAGCCTCACTCACGCGAGGCAACACCGCCAGACTGCAGACTCCATCAGCCCCAGACGCTCGTTAAACCTGCATTGGCGGTCACCCATAACTAGAGATGAGCGAACCGGTCGCGGTTCGGCTCGAGGTCGGTTCGCCAAACGGAGCTCCCGTCCGAGTTCGGTTCGTCGAACGTTCGACGAACCGAACTCGAACCAATAGGCTATAATGGGAGGCAATCACAAACACATAAAAATGCAATATAAATGTACACATACAGTTAATAAACATTGCCATAACACTTACCGGTCCCCGCGATCCCTCCTGCACTCTGTGTCCTGCCGCTATTCCATCCGATGATCGCTGAATCCTCCCGGTGACCGGCACTGCCAGCAGAGATGCAGGACCTATCGTGACGTCAAAATAGCCATGTGACCAGTCACGTGGCTATTATCTCATTGGCTACAGACTGGTCACATGACTATGACGCGTCATGTAAGACCTGCGAGTGCATCTCTCCGGTACACGGTGCACATTTGTGTATCGCCGTGTACCGGCGACATGCTCTAGCACACGGTCGACTCCCCGTTCCGTTAGGGACCGGCTGACACAGCCGGTCATTAACGGAGATCACCATTGCCATAGCAACGCAGTTAGCGGCTCCGGGAGCACCGTTGCTATGGTAACACGTCTGTCAGCGTTACCGCTGTTACCGCTAGCAGCACTGATCACTCACGGAGTGAAGGCTGCACGCTGCTTCTCGTGCAGCTTTCACGGAGTGAATGCTCCACGGGAAGCAGCGTCTTCCCCCATGCAGCAGTGATGGAGCAGAGCTGCATTTGTTGAATGAGAAAGACAGAAGACCATGGATCGTGGAGGGCTGACAGGGGGTAATAAAGATGGAGTCTCTAATATGTCTGTGTATTTATTTCTATTAAAGTGTTTTTTCTCTGTGTGGTGTCTTTGTTTAACCCTTTATTGGAGATTCTTAATGGCCGGGTCAAACGTGCCTGACATTAAGAATCTCTGGCATAATACTGGCTAGTAAAACAAAGCCAGTATTAACTCATGATTACCCAACAAGCCACCCGGCTCCAGGGCTGTTGGAAGAGTTGGATACAGCGCCAGATGATGGCGCTTCTATGAGAGCGCCATTTTCTGGGACGGCTGCGGACTGAAGTTCGCAGCAGAGGCGCCTAGAAACCTCGGGCTAACCTGTGCTGCGGATTCCAATCCCCAGCTGCCTAGTTGTACCTGGCTGGACACAAAAATGGGGCGAAGCCCACGTCATTTGTTTTTTAATTATTTCATGAAATAAGTGAAATAATTAAAAAAAACGGGCTTCCCTATATTTTTGGTTCCCAGCCGGGTACAAATAGGCAACTGGGGGTTGGAGGCAGCCCGTGGCTGCCTGCTGTACCTGGCTAGCATACAAAAATATGGCAAAGCCCACGTCATTTTTTTGGTGGGCAAAAAACTTCTGCATACAGTCCTGGATGGAGTATGCTGAGCCTTGTAGTTCTGCAGCTGCTGTCTGCTCTTCTCCATACAGACAGACAGCAGCTGCAGAACTACAAGGCTCAGCATACTCCATCCAGGACTGTATGCAGAAGTTTTTTGCCCCCTGAAAAAATTATGTGGGCTTCGCCATATTTTTGTATGCTAGCCAGGTACAGCAGGCAGGTACGGCTGCCCCCAACCCCCAGTTGCCTATTTGTACCCGGCTGGGAACCAAAAATAAAGGGAAGCCCTTTTTTATTATTTCATGAATTTCATGAAATAATTAGAAAACAAATGACGTAGGCTTCGCCCCATTTTTGTGTCCAGCCAGGTAAAACTAGGCAGCTGGGGATTGGAATCCGCAACACAGGTTGGCCTGAGCTTTCTGGGCCCCACTGCTGCGAATTGCAGACGGCAGCCGCCTCAGAAAATGGCATTTTCATAGAAGCGCCATCTTCTGGCGCTGTATCCAACTCTTCCAGCACCTGCCTGCTATACCTGGCTAGCATACAAAAATATGGCGAAGCTCACATCCTTTTTTTGTAGTTTTTTGGCAAAAAAAATAAAAAATGCTTTCCTGGATTTTCCATTGCCAGTGAAGGTAACACCAAGCAGTGGGGGTTAGCAGCCAGTAGCTGCTTGGATTACCCTTAGCTAGCAATACAAAAAATGCAGCGGGAGCCCATATTTATTTTTTTTAATTATTTATTTAAATAACTAAAAACAAAATGGGCTTCCCTGTATTTTGATTGCTGAACATCACAGTGCTGTAAAAATAAATCTTTAAAAAAATGACGTAGCGCTCCGCGGTATTTTTGATTCTCAGCGCAGATAAAGCAGACAGCTATGGGTTGCCACCCCCATCTGCCTGCCGTTACCTTGGTTGGCAATCAAAATACAGGGAAGCCCATTAATTTTTTCTATTTAAAAAATAGTTAAAAAAAATGACGTTGGGTCCCCCTATTTTTGATAGCCAGCTAGGGTAAAGCAGACGGCTGTAGCCTGAAAACCACAGCTGGCAGCTTTACCGTGGTTGGGGATCCAATGTGGAGGTCCCCTCAGGCTCTTTTTTATAATTATCTTATAAATATTAATAATTACACAATAAAAGTAGGGTCCCCCCCAAATTGGATCACCAGCCAAGGTAAAGCGGACAGCTGTGGTCTGGTATTCTCAGGGTGGGGAGGTCCATAGTTATTGGGCCTTCACAGCCTAAAAATAGCAGGCCGCAGGCACCCCAGACGTGGCGCATCCACTAGATGCGCCAATCCTGGCGCTTCACCCCAGCTCATCCCGTGCCCTGGTGCAGTGGCAAACGGGGTAATAAATCGGGTTGATACTAGCTGTAAAGTCACCTGAGATCAAGCCCAGCAGTTTGTGATGTCATGGCGTCTATTAGATACCCAACATCATAAACTGTCAGTGCTAACAAAAAAAAAAAAATCGACAAAAGAAATTTATTTGAAAAAACAGTCCCCAAAACATTTCCTCTTTCACCAATTTATTGTAAGAAAAAAAATAAAGGGGTCCCACGACGACTCTGGACCGTCTAGAATATGGGGGGGAGACACTCAGGGAACGTATCCCCCATTTTCTAGGAGTGCGGACCCTTCATGTGAGGAGTGTGGGTGCAATGAATCTGCACTCACTCTCCCCGGGTCCACAGCAGTAGAGTCCATGTCGTAATGGTTGCTACCAAAGCTGCAATGCCCTGCTCATGAGGTAAGGGCATGCCTAATCAGGAGAGCTACTGTAGAGGAAGCTCTGCTCACTGGTATATAGGTGCTCAGAGGTAATAATAGATAAAATTAGTGAGTAACCTCGGCACTCTAAATCTCCCAGACTAAGTCAGTAAGTCACAACGGATAGTAATGCAAAATCACTCTTTATTGGTCCGAATTAAGAACATTTTTTTTTTCATAAGCATATATGTTTTTGTCCAAAACAAGTTACAAATGACGTTTTGGCCTGAGCCTTCATCAGATTGGACTTATCTGCATGTAATCATGAAAGATGACAATAATCAGTATCACATAAGAGTGAGAGAACAATAACATAAACTCGAACAATGTAGAGGTACAATTGGGATGCAGCAAAAAAATTGCAACACAGCACGAAATGAAACACATGATACAAATGTCATAATACAGTACAAGGACAATATAGTAATGACAAATATGGGGTCAGAGTAGGCTTAGACAGCTCTGGTACGAAAGAGATATCAATCATAAAGTAACATGTGCAGTAGGTGTAGAGCTACACTATGCATGGCAGAGCTAATGGGTAGACCGACCATAGAAAAAGAACGGAGAAAAAGTGGAGACAAAAAGGGAGAAAAAGTGGAGAAAAAGGGGAGAAAAAGTGGAGAAAAAGTGGAGAAAAAGGGGAGAAAAAGTGGAGAAAAAGTGGAGAAAAAGTGGAGAAAAAGTGGAGAAAAAGTGGAGAAAAAGTGGAGAAAAAATGGAGAAAAAGTGGAGAAAAAGTGTAGAAAAAGTGTAGAAAAAGTGGAGAAAAAATGGAGAAAAAGTGGAGAAAAGGTGGAGAAAAAGTGGAGAAAAAGTGGAGAAAAATGGAGAAAAAGTTGAGAAAAAGTGTAGAAAAAATTGAGAAAAAGTGGAGAAAAAGAGGAGAAAAAGTGGAGAAAAAATGGAGAAAAAGTGGAGAAAAAGTGGAGAAAAAATTGAGAAAAGGTGGAGAAAAAGTGGAGAAAAAGTGGAGAAAAAGTGGAGAAGAAGTGGAGAAGAAGTGGAGAAAAAGTGGAGAAAAAGTGGAGAAAAATGTAGAAAATGTGGAGAAAAAATGGAGAAAAAGTGGAGAAAAGGTGGAGAAAAAGTGGAGAAGAAGTGGAGAAAAGGTGGAGAAAAAGTGGAGAAGAAGTGGAGAAGAAGTGGAGAAAAAGTGGAGAAAAAATGGAGAAAAAGTGGAGAAAAGGTGGAGAAAAAGTGGAGAAAAAGTGGAGAAAAAATGGAGAAAAAGTGGAGAAAAAGTGGAGAAAAAGTGGAGAAAAAGTGGAGAAAAAGTGGAGAAAAAGTGGAGAAAAATGGAGAAAAAGTGGAGAAAAAGTGGCGAAAAAATGGAGAAAAAGTGGAGAAAAAGTGGAGAAAAAATGAAGTGGAGAAAAAGTGGAGAAAAAAATTGAGAAAAGGTGGAGAAAAAGTGGAGAAGAAGTGGAGAAGAAGTGGAGAAGAAGTGGAGAAAAAGTGGAGAAAAAGTGGAGAAAAAGTGGAGAAAAAATGTAGAAAATGTGGAGAAAAAATGGAGAAAAAGTGGAGAAAAGGTGGAGAAGAAGTGGAGAAAAGGTGGAGTAAAAGTGGAGAAGTGGAGAAAAAGTCGAGAAAAAGTGGAGAAAAAATGGAGAAAAAGTGGAGAAAAGGTGGAGAAAAAGTGGAGAAGAAGTGGAGAAGAAGTGGAGAAGTGGAGAAAAAGTGGAGAAAAAGTGGAGAAAAAGTGGAGAAAAAGTGGAGAAGAAGTGTTTGTTCATGCCAGATGGGAGATAAATATTTTTTTACCGGCGCTGTCATTTACTGTAACGTGATCATCGGTGTACGGTGTATAGCTGTGATCACGTGAGCGGGGACCGGAAAAACCGTCCTGAATCATGATCTCCAGGGTCTCAGCTAGCCCTGAAACCCCGGAGATTTTCTGACGCTGGGGGCACTATTCACTTATTTCTGCCTGCTGTTTATAAATGGCAGATCAGAATAAGGCTACATTAATACGACCGATCCATTTTTGCGGTCTGCAAAAAGCAGTCCGTTTTTTTTCACGGGTGCATCCGTGTGGTATCCGTTTCCGTTCCGTAGACGGTCCGTATGTCATCTGTTTGTCATTCGTGTGCCTTCCGATTTTTTTGTGTACTGCAAATGCATAAATTTACCCAGGATCCATAGCTTCATCCTACATGAGGCGGTCACATGTTCACTCCAGTGCCATTTTGTACTGCTTTTCACAGCGTAGAGCGCTCTGGTGATTTTCTTGTGCTTGTACACTTCATATCAGTCTTTTCTGTCATTATAATGGCAGAAAGACACATAATGTCCCACTCTCCTGCATTTTGTAATTTTGCACCCTTTGGTGCCTTTCATGTGGCACTAAGGGGTGCTTAGCTTTGTATTTAGCCAAAAAAAATGAGGAAAAAAAAGGGTTCCCCCTAGTTTTGTAGCCAGCTAGGGTAAAGCAGATGGCTGCAGCCTGCAGACCACAGCTGGCAGCTTCACCTTGGCTGGTAATCCAAAACTGAGGGCACCCCACGCTGTTATTTTAAATGAAATAAATGATTAAAAAAAAAAAAACACGTAGGGGTCCCCGAAAATTGGATCACCAGCCAAGGTAAAGCAGAAAGCTGGGGTCTGATATTCTCAGACTAGGGAGGTCCATGGTTATTGGACTCTCCCCAGCCTAAAAATAGCAGGCCGCAGCCGCCCCAGGAGTGGCGCATCCATTAGATGCGCCAATCCAGGTGCTTCGCCCCAGCTCATCCCGCGCCCTGGTGCGGTGGCAAACGGGGTAATGTATGGGGTTAATACCAGATGTGTAATGTCACCTGGCATCAAGCCCTGGGGTTGGTGAGGTCAGGCGTTTATCAGATACCCGACATCACCAACCCAGTCAGTAATAAAAAAAAATAGACGACAAACACATTTTTATTTGAAAAAACACTCCCCAAAACATTCCCTCTTTAACCAATTTATTAGAAAGAAAAACAAATCCAGGTCTGGTGTAATCCAAGGGGTTGCCATGACGATCCACACTGTCTCAGTCAATGAAGAGCAGGATTTTCCCCATTGGCTGGGAGAGCAATGCAGTGACCTGAGCTAACATCAATGGGTCAGCCCAGGTCACTGCAGGGGATGACAAGTGCTGCTGTCAGCGAGGTACATTACCTGCGCTGATCTCCAGCACACTGACAGCACCTGTCACTGAGTTCAATGACCGCCGCCTTCACAGCCAAGTATCGTGAGAGGCCCGTGACGTCACCGCTTGTCAGTCTCGGGTCGGAAGCGAGAGAAGGTGATGTGACAAGCGGCGGCCATGGAGGACAGTGACAGCGCTGAGGTCGGGATGGTGGGACTTCATCACCGCAGGTAAGCCGAGCGGGACCATGTGTGCAGAGTGTGTGTACAGAGTGTGTGTGCAGAGTGTGTGTGTGTGTACGTTTGTACATGCCGCGGGCAGGAGGGGGCGGAGCGAGCTGAGCGGGGAAGTGTGGGCTTTCTGCACGTAACTAGGATAAACATCGGGTTACTAACCAAAGCGCTTTGCTTGGATACCCGATGTTTATCTTGGTTACCAGCTTCTGGCAGGCTGCCAGCGATGGCTCCTGCACACTGTAGCTGTAAAAAGCCCTGCTTTTTGCTGCTAGAATCGTTCTCGAACGTATCTAGAACTATCGAGCTTTTAGCAAAAAGCTCGAGTTCTAGTTCGATCTAGAACAGCCCCCAAAATCACTTGAACCACGAACTGGAGAACCGCGAACCGCGCTCAACTCTACCCATAACCCTGACCTCAAACTGTGAGTGGCCTCACGACTTCCATGTAAATAAACCTGACATACCTGTTGCTAGAAATACCAACAAGTGGACACCCCGCGGCGTCCCTGAATGTGGAGAGGTGTCCCTGGGGCGACCGCTGCGGCTGGGTGACACACATGCATGAGGATTTTATACATTTTGGATGTTGCAGATGTTCTGAGGCATTTTTGTACCAATTAGATAAATTAGGTTGCTTGTGCTTTTTCATTGAACTTTCAACTGCGTTTTTTTGCTTGCGTTTTTAACTGTGTTTTCCTTAGCTATTGTCCTTGTCTATTTTTAGTATGTCTTGTTTTTTTTTTTTGCTTTTTTTTAAATGATTTTTTTTTTTTACTTGGTATTTGGCTTTGATAAAGCACTGCATTGGATTTTACAGTAAAATAAAATGTTAGGAAACATTCATTCCTGTATGCCTTTTGAACAAGGCAAATTTAACTAGAGAAAAACTTCCTCCTCCACCCATTAGGCTATATTCATATATATACTCTCATTGTTTTCAAAAATAAAAAAAAACACTAAAAGCATTGACATGCTCCATCTTTCAAAAATTCTGCAGTTTTCCATTTCAGTCAGAAAAAAAAAGAAATTGTGTGTATGAGATTTCTCAAATTGGTCCTCATTTGTAAGGAATGGGACTCCTAGACTGGTGAAGTGTAAATGGAAGGCGTATCAAAAATTGAAAGGAGGGATTTGCAATTAGAGATGATCGAACATTTCGAAGTTCGGTTCTTTGATTTTTACTGAGCCTTCCGGTGTTCACCAAACAGTTCGGTGAACAATTTGTCGAACAAACCGAGCCCATTGAATTTAAAGGCGAAACTTAAGTGTTGTAAAATGGTGTAGGGGGGCTGTACAAGAAAGAAAATAAAGCAGGACATACTTACTGAGCCTCTGGCACAGCTGTAACTGCTCCCGCAGATGTAAGTATGGGGCAATGTGATTATCCCACAACCATATTCACTGCTTTCCCCACTCACCAGCATCTCTAAATGGCTGCAGTCAGACTCCTCCCCAGACAGCGTCTGCAATTGGTTGGAATCACAGACCCTGTCTGCTCGTCTATATCATGGTATTAAATAAATAAATGCATAAAATTGCCATAGGGTACCCCTATCTATTAACAGCACATAAAGCCCATGACTACAAGCTTCACCCCCCAGCCGTGCACTTATCTTGGCTGTGTAGTAAAATAAGAGGAACCGCATATGGCTGTTTAAAAAGTATAAATAATTAAAAAATAGCGAGTGGTCCTCCCCCCTAATTTTGACACCCAGGCAAAATAAAGTCTGACAGCTGGGGTCTGGTATTCTTAGGCTGAGGAGATACAGGGTTATTGGGACCTCCAGCTTAAAAATAGCAGCTTTCATGCTTCAAAATGAGAATATCACCATCAGGTAATATCAGCAGGAAGAACAAATATTCAAGGCCACACCTGAAAGGTGATTGAGCAGTTAAAAAAGTAAATGAATACACCTGTTACCCAAATAAAACCAAAGCTTGGATAACAAATTAAACACCTAAAGAAAAGGGGAATTTACTGTGGTCTGGCAAACAGAGAAGCAGACCACAGAGTCAAGGGTTCAATGCCAGAAGCATGGCAGAGCAAAAGTGGACAACTGTGGCCCAAAGAACCCACACACGGTAAGTTTCCAGGTCAAGGGATAGCTGTTATATTTTTCTGGTGTATTCCCATGCACCCCTTCCCACCCAAAAAAGAAAATATGGTTCATGTTTTCTCAATTAAGAACAATGTAATCAGCTCACCATGTTGCTTTATCACAGTCCAATTACAATTAGCAGCACTGAGATCAGGTAAGAGCAACCATAGTAAATAGTTCAAAGAGGAGGAAAAATAGTCCAGTGCAGTCCTTTGATGTCCAAATAAATAAAATATAACTTTTAATTAAATCTTAAATTAGTATACAGTATATGATACAGCAATGGGCACTGCACATTGAAGAAAGTAG
The DNA here is from genome assembly GCF_048569485.1 of Anomaloglossus baeobatrachus. Classification (NCBI taxonomy): domain Eukaryota; kingdom Metazoa; phylum Chordata; class Amphibia; order Anura; family Aromobatidae; genus Anomaloglossus; species Anomaloglossus baeobatrachus. The sequence continues at coordinate 583,133,829 of NC_134354.1, read as the reverse complement.
GTACAGATAATACAGTTCATGGTTTATTATTTTTTGTGTGCTCCTCCTACTCCACCATATAAATCATCATTATGTGGCCCTCGCTACAAATTTTTAGAGGACAATCAGGCGGCCCTCATTTATAAATTTTGAAGGTGTCATCAGGCGGCCTTCACTCATTAATTTTATAAAGCCATCAGGCAAATCTCTCTCATAATTTTTAGTGTGACATCATGTGGCCATCACTCAATTCTTATCAGATGGTCATACCGTATATGCCTTTAATCGAAAACTATCCCTCTTTAAGCAACTAGTCCTACTACACTTAATGTAGCTAACAGAGGTAGCAACTGTTATGGTCAGGAGATCGCAAAAGATCTTGGAAAAATCCCATGAAAAATTATAGAAGATAATGCACAAGAGCAGTTGGAAACTTAGCTGGCTGCAATTCACTAACTACACAAACACAGCTAGAAGTAGTGGTGAAGCGTTAATAACAAACCGAGACGCCTCATCACCGCCGGAAAACTAACTAACCTCAAAGATGAAATGTGGAATCCTGACTTGCCTCAAAGCAGCCCCAAAGGAAAGTCAAAAGCCCCCAACATATAACAATGGTGATGTAAGAAAAAACAACACACAAATGGTAGATATAGAATTAAGCAAAATGAGGCCCTGATGGTTAAACACAAAAGTATTGCTGGTTGCAGCCAGTAAAAACCCTGAAATATGCAACACCTGATAATAAAAAAATTCTCTTAACCCCTTCACGACCATGGACGGATCTATCCGTCATGGAGCGTGTCACGTTAAGCCCCGCCCCCTGCTGCTGTCAGGGAGCGGTGATCGGCGCACATATCAGCTGTTTTCAACAGCTGACATGTGTGCCTGCATGTTACGAGTGGATTTGCATTCCACCCGTAACATTAACCCCTTACATCATGCTGCCAAAGTCTGGCAGCGAGATGAATATACGCGTGGTGAAGATTTTCACTTACCGCCGCCTCCACCAGAAGTCACGTAAATGATCACGTGGCTTTCGGTGGTTGCCATGGTAGCACAGGGTCAGGTGATGATGCCTGCAGCTATGACGAGTCACTTTCATTTTCACCCGGCCCGGAGGCCAGTGAAGCAGGAAGTGGCCGTATCTGCTGTTTACAGTCCCTAGGGGGACTAGTAAAATAAAAAAAAGGTAAAAAAAAGTTTTAAAAAATTAAAAAAAAAAAACAACCAAAACCTAAAAGTTCAAATCACCCCCTTTCACCCCATTGAAAATTAAAGGGTTAAAAATAAAATAAATATCCACATATTTGGTATCTCCGCGTTCAGAAATGCCCAATCTATCAAAATATAAAATCAATTAACCTGATTGGTAAACGGCGTAGTGGCAAAAAAATTCCAAACGCCAAAATTACGTTTTTTGGTCGCCGCAAGTTTTACACAAAATGCAATAACAAGCGATCAAAATGTAGCATCTGCACAAAAATGGTACCATTAGAAACGTTAGCTTGAGACGCAAAAAATAAGCTGTCACTGTGCTATTGATCACAAAAAATGAGAACGCTACGGGTTTCGGAAAATGGCACAAAATGTACGCCACTTTTATTGGACAAGCTTGTGAATTTTTTTTAACCCCTTAGATACAAGTTAACCTATACATGTTTGGCGTCTACAAACTTGCACCGACCTCAGGCATCATACCCACACATCAGTTTTACCATATAGTGAACACCGTGAATAAAACATCCCAAACACTATTGTGCCATCACACTTTTTTTGCAGTTTTTCCACACTTGGAATCTTTTTGCTGTTTTCCAGTACACCAAAACTTATGATTTCATTTAAAAGTACAACTCGTCCCGCAAAAAACAAGCCCTCATATGGCAAGATTGACAGAAAAATAAAAAATTTACAGCCCTCGGAAGAAGGGGAGCAAAAAACAAAAACGCAAAAGTGCTCTGGGGCTGAAGGGGTTAAAGACCACACAATCTTTTACCCACTATATCAGGAACTCTTGTGTAAATACATTTAAATAGATAAAACAAATATAATGGGAAAGATCTTAACTACAAAAACACAGGAAATACAAAAATACAAAAAACCTCCTGAACAAAACAGGGAGTAATAACTCCCTTTCCTACTAGGAAAAAAATTGCCCTTTAAAAATAGTGCAGGAAGAGCATTTATTCACTTGAAAGAAACAAAAGGGAATATTCTCAAACATTGATTTAGAAAAAGACAAACATTAAGCAGAAATGCCCTTCAGTGCAAATTCAGCCTTAACCAAGCCCAGACTAAGAGAGCAAAAGACTCAGAATGACATAGAGAAAAACCGATGCAAAAGTAATGAAAGAGCCGCTGTTGAAATCATTCCTGGAAAATCCAAAAAGGACCAGAAAAAAAAGCAAAATACAGAACCTACAGGGAAAGGCAAAAAGCCTAAAGGCTTGAGGAAAAACTTCAGGGCATCTTCACATAGAGCAGAGACAATTATCACCGGCAAAAGTTAGACAAAAACTGCCTTCCTATATCCCCCCAGGCTGAACTCCATAGGCTCCCTGAAGCAGCAATCATCTCCTACACCTGTTTGAATGACAGATGCAGAATCAGACTCACTACCAACACTATCCACCAGAGGGAGTCCAGAAACACTGCCGGGAACAGCACCATCTCTGATGATATTCACAACAGTACCCCTCCTTGAGGAGAGGTCACCGAACTCTCACCAGAGCCACCAAGCCTCTCAGGATAGGCATGATGGCACAAATTAATCTGTCAGCATGAATGTCCGAAGGGAATACCCAAGAATTGTCCTCCTGGCAGTAACCTTTCCACTTAACAAGGTACTGAAGCCTCGGTCTATTAAGATGAGAATCCAAAAATTTCTCTACTTCATACTCCAGATCCCTCTCTACCAACACAGGGTCAGGAGGTTCAGCAGTAGAAACTGCAGGTTCAGCATGTCTCTTCAACAGAGACTTGTGAAAAATGTTATGAATCTTAAATGATTCGGGAAGAGCAAAACGAAAAAGTACAGGGTTAATGATTTCCAAAATCTTGTAAGGAAAAATAAATCTTGGCTTGAATTAAGGGGAAGAAAACCTCATAGGAATATTTTTAGAGGAAAGCCAAACCATGTCCCCACTTTAAACTTGGACCCAACAGTCCTACGCTGGTTAGAAAACCTTTGAGCATTCTCCTGAGACAAAAACAATTTGTCTATTACTTGAGCACAAATCTGTTTCATTCTGTTGACCACAGTATCAACTCCTGGACAGGCTGGAGTCTAAACCTGCCCGGAAGAGAACCTAGGGTGAAAACCAAAATTACAGAAAAAAGGAGACATCAAAGTTGCAGAGCTAGCCCTATTATTAAGAGCAAACTCTGCCAATGGCAAAAAAGAAACCCAGTCATCCTGATCCGCAGATACAAAACACTGCAAATAAGTTTCCAAAGTCTGGTTTGCTCTCTCAGTCTGACCATTGGTCTGAGGATAAAAAGCAGAAGAGAAAGACAACTCAATATCCAATTTGAAACAAAATGCTCTCCAAAACCTAGACACAAACTGAACCCCTCTATCCGACACAATGCTCTCAGGAATCCCATGGAGACAAATCACATGTTGAAAAAACAAAGGAACCAACTCTGAAGAAGACGGTAACTTGGGCAATGGTACCAAATGGACCATCTTAGAAAATCTATCACGAATAACACAAGTAACCATCATCCTCTGAGAAACCGGAAGATCCGAAATAAAATCCAGAGCAATATGAGTCCAAGGTCTCCTAGGTACAGGCAATGGTGACAACAACCTACTAGAACATGAGCAACAAGACATGGATCTTGAGAAAATCTCACAAGATTGCACAAAACCCCTAACATCCTGAGATAAACAAGGCCACCAAAAAGACCTACTCACCTTGTCCCTAGTTCCAAAAATCCCTGCATGAACAGCCAAGACCGAACAATGAACCTCGGAGATAACTGTACTCCTCCACTAGTCAGGGACATAGAATTTTCCTATAGGACATCTCTCAGGTTTCTCCCTCTGAAACCTTTCAAGCTCTAACCTTAAATTTGATGAAATAGCAGAGAGAACCACATCATCATTCAAGATGGCAGGTGGCTCACCAACATCAAGTGAATCCGTTAAAAAACTTCTCTAGAGGGCATTAGCTTTAACCCGGTAGAAAAGACACCCCAAAATTCTCATTCTCATTGTGAATTACAGATTTTTTTCTTCTGTAATTGCCTAAAAAAATTGTGCAAATAAATATTGTTAGGGAACCATAATTTTTGTCCAGGCCAATGTTACTAGTTTTATATTCTCTTGAATCACAATTAAAAAACAATGTGATGTTTATAAGTTTTTATTCTGTAAATTTAAATTGAAAATTAGATTTGTCACTTCCAAGTAGAGTTGAGCACGGTTCGTGGTTCTACAGTTCGCGGTTCGAGTGATTTTGGGGGGTGTTCTAGATAGAACTAGAACTCGAGCTTTTTGCTAAAAGTTCGTTAGCTCGAGTCACGTTCGAGAACGGTTCTATCAGCCAAAAGCCAAGCTAATTACTAGAGATGAGCGAACCGGTCGCGGTTTGGCTCGAGTTCGGTTCGCCGAACGGGCGTCTCGTTCGAGTTCGGTTCGGCGAACGTTCGACGAACTGAACTCGAACCGCATAGGAAACAATAGGAGGCAATCACAAACACATAAAAACACATTATAAATGTACACATACAGTTAATAAACATTGCCATAACACTTACCGGTCCCCGCGATCCCTCCTGCACTCTGTCTCCTGCCGCTATTCCATCCGATGATCGCTGAATCCTCCCGGTAACCAGCACTGCCAGCAGTGATGCAGGAACTATTGTGACGTGAAAAATAGCCATGTGACCAGTCACGTGCCTGTTATCTCATTGGCTACAGACTGGTCACATGACTATGACACGTCATGTAGGACCTGTCATTGCATCTCTCTGTTACACGGTGCACGTTTGTGTATCGCTGTGTACCGGCGACATGCTCTAGCTCGACTCCCCGCTCTGCTTCCCCGTTCCCTTACGGTACCGTGACACTAAGCGACGCTCCAGCGATCCCACCAGCAACCTGACCTGGCAGGCATCGCTGGAGCGTTGCTGCACGGGTTGCTGGTGAGCTGTCATACAGGCAGATCTCACCAGCAACCAGTGACCACAGCCCCCAGCCAGCAGCACACGTGGAAGCGATGCTGCGCTTGGTAACTAAGATAAATATCGGGTAACCAACCCGATATTTCCCTTGTTACCAGCGCACACCGCTTAGCGCTGGCTCCCTGCACTCCTAGTTACAGTACACAGCGGGTTAATTTAACCCGATGTGTAGTCTGGCTATGTGTGCAGGAAGCTGGCACTGGCAGCGTGAGAGTGGCGGATGCTGGTAACTACAATAAACATCGGGTAACCAAGGAAAGGGCTTCTGGGTTACCCGATGTTTACCGTAGTTACCAGTGTCCGCAGAAGCTGGTTCCTGACTGGCTGACACAGCCGGTCAATCACGGAGATCACCGTTGCCATAGCAACGCGCTTCGTAGCGGTGACGGGGACGTCCCGCTACCAGCACGCAGCGGAACCGGAATCACGTGATCGGAGCAGCGTTGCTATGGCAACCCGTGCCACCGCTTACAGCCGGGAGCCTGTGGTCAATCTCACAGATTGATTTCTGCACGGAGCACAGCGTCTTCCCCCATGCAGCTGTGCTGTCTGATGGAGCAGAGCTGCATGTGTTGAAGGGGAAAGAAGACAGAAGAGCAGGATCGTGGAGAGGTGACAGGGGGTAATAAAGATGGAGTCTCTAATGTGTCTGTGTATTTATTTCTATTAAAGTATTTTTTCTCTGTGTGGTGTTTTTTTTAACCCTTTATTGGAGACTCTTAATGGCCGGGTCAAATGTGCCTGACATTAAGAATCTCTGGCTTAATACTGGCTAGTAAAACAAAGCCAGTATTAACTCATGATTACCCAACAAACCACCCGGCTCCAGGGCTGTTGGAAGAGTTGGATACAGTGCCAGATGATGGCGCTTCTATGAGAGCGCCATTTTCTGGGGCGGCTGCGGACTGCAATTCGCGGCAGAGGGGCCCAGAAACCTCGGGCTAACCTGTGCTGTGGATTCCAATCCCCAGCTGCCTAGTTGTACCCGGCTGGACACAAAAATGGGGCGAAGCCTACGTCGTTTTTTTTTGTTTTTTTTTAATTATTTCATAAAATTCATGAATTAATTAAAAAAAGGGCTTCCCTATATTTTTAGTTCCCAGCCGGGTACAAATAGGCAGCTGGGGGTTGGGGGCAGCCCGTACCTGCCTGCTGTACCTGGCTAGCATACAAAAATATGGCGAAGCGCACGTAATTTTTTTTGGAGTTTTTTGGCAAAAAAAATAAAAAATGCTTCCCTGGATTTTCCATTGCCAGTGAAGGTAACACCAAGCAGTGGGGGTTAGCAGCCAGTAGCTGCTTGGATTACCCTTAGCTAGCAATACAAAAAATGCAGCGGGAGCCCATATATATTTTTTTTAATTATTTATTTAAATAACTAAAAACAAAAAGGGCTTCCCTGTATTTTGATTGCCTGACATGACAGTGCTGTAAAAATAAATCTTTAAAAAAAATGACGTAGCGCTCCGCGGTATTTTTGATTCTCAGTGCAGATAAAGGAGACAGCTACGGGTTGCCACCCCCATCTGCCTGGCGTTACCTTGGCTGGCAATCAAAATACAGGGAAGCCCATTTATTTTTTTTATTTAAAAAATAGTTAAAAAAAAAATGATGTTGGGTCCCCCCATTTTTGATAGCCAGCTAGGGTAAAGCAGACGGCTGTAGCCTGAAAACCACAGCTGGCAGCTTTACCGTGGTTGGGGATCCAATGTGGAGGTCACCCCAGGCTCTTTTTTATAATTATTTTATAAATAATAATAATTACAAAAAAAAGTAGGGTCCCCCCAAATTGGATCACCAGCCAAGGTAAAGCGGACAGCTGTGGTCTGGTATTCTCAGGGTGGGAAGGTCCATAGTTATTGGGCCTTCACTGCCTAAAAATAGCAGGCTGCAGCTCCCCTAGAAGTGGTGCATGCACTAGATGCGCCACTCCTGGTGCTTCACCCCAGCTCATCCCGTGCCCTGGTGCAGTGGCAAATGGGGTAATAAATGGGGTTGATACTAGTTGTAAAGTCACCTGACATCAAGCCCAGCAGTTTGTGATGTCATAGCGTCTATCAGATACCCGACATCATAAACTGTCAGTACTAACAAAAAAAATCGACAAAAAAATTTATTTGAAAGAAAATTCCCCAAAACATTCCCTCTTTCACCAATTTATTGTAAGGAAAAAACGGGAACGTATCCCCCATTTTCTAGGAGTGCAGACCCTCCATGTGAGGAGTATGGGTGCAATGAATCTGCAGCCACTCTCCCCGGGTCCACAGCAGCAGACTCCATGTCGTGACGGTTGCTACCAAAGCTGCAATGCCCTGCTCATGAGGTAAGGGCATGCCTAATCAGGAGAACTATTCTACATTTCCAAATATTGGTATTTGCTGATATTATTGTTATTCTACCTACTATATATTGGGGATAGGATCTTGGAGATGGAATACCCCTTTAAGGTCAGTTATCCAGCTGAATGAATACTAAACAACAGAGCTCTCTACGCTATTACAACTATAAAATCAAATGCCTCCATTTGGAAATGTAGTATATAGCTCTCCTGATCAACTATGTTCCTTACCTCATGAGCAGGGCATTGCAGTAATAATAATAATTTATTCATTTATTTAGCGCTATTAATTCCATAGCGCTTTGCATACATTGCGAACACTGTCCCCATTGGGGCTCACAATCTAAATTCCCTATCTGTATGTCTTTGGAGTGTGGGAGGAAACCGGAGAACCCGGAGGAAACCCATGCAAACACGGGGAGAACATACAAACTCCTTGCAGATGGTGTCCTTGGTGGAAATTGAACCCAGGACTTCAGCGCTGCAAGACTGCAGTGCTAACCACTGAGCCACCACAAAACTGCAGTGCTAACCACTGAGCCACCGTGCCGCCCATTTAGCTTACAGATGCATAACCACCACTCACTGTGTCTGAACACAGGAACTTGAGCTGACAGCCGCTCTGTGCATGCGGCAGCGTCTATTGTGAAGGAGAGGGCCGCGGGGATCAACGCTGCACAGGTACCGTGGGACACCGGGGAATACCGGTGGGGTTATAGGGGGTGACCTGGCAGGGCCTGGGGAGGAGTTTTCTGTCTCATGTGTCATGGCACATGCGACAGAAATCAGAGGAGCAGGGTGAATGCGGCCGGCGCGCTGCTGTGCGCGCGGCCATCTTGGATTTCTGGGAGGGCATCAGGGGGGGCACTTTGGCGACACCGGGGGACCGGGTAGGAGATTTATCATGTTTGTTCATGCCAGATGGGAGATAAATAATTTTTTACCGACACTGTCATTTACTGTAAAGTGATCATCGGTGTACGGTGTATACTTGTGATCACGTGAGCCGTGACCGGAAAAACCGTCCTGAATCAGGATCTCCAGGGTCTCAGCTACGCCTGAAACCCCGGAGATTTTCTGTTGCTGGGGGGCACTATTCACTTATTTCTGCCTGCTGTTTATAAACGGCAGATCAGAATAACGCTACATTAACACGACCGATCCATTTTTGCAGTCTGCAAAAAACAGTCCGTTTTTTTTCACGGGTGCATCCATGTGGCATCCTTTTCCGTTCCGTAGACGGTCCGTATGTCATCTGTTTATCATCCGTGTGCCTTCCGTTTTTTTTGCGTACTGCAAAAAAACTGAAGGAGGGAAAATACATAAATTTACCCAGGATCCATAGCTTCAACCTACATGAGGCAGTCACATGTTCACTCCAGTGCCATTTTCTACTGCTTTTCACCGCGTAGAGCGCTCTGGTGATTTTACAGTGCTTGTACACTTCATATCAGTCTTTTCTGTCATTATAATGGCAGAAAGACACATAATTTCCCACTCTCCTGGATTTTATAATTTTGCACCCTTTGGTGCCTTTCATGTGGCACTAAAAGGTGCTTAGCTTTGTATTTAGCCAAAAAAATGAGGAAAAAAAAATGACGTAGGGTTCCCCCTAGTTTTGTAGCCAGCTAGGGTAAAGCAGATGGCTGGCAGCTTCACCTTGGCTGGTAATCCAAAACTGAGGCACCCCACGCTGTTATTTTGAATTAAATAAATGATTAAAAAAAAAACCACGTAGGGGTCCCCCCAAAATTGGATCACCAGCCAAGGTAAAGCAGACAGCTGGGGTCTGATATTCTCAGACTAGGGAGGTCCATGGTTATTGGACTCTCCCAAGCCTAAAAATAGAAGGCCGCAGCCGCCCCAGAAGTGGCGCATCCATTAGATGCGCCAATTCTGGTGCTTCGCCCAAGCTCATCCCGTGCCCTGGTGCGGTGGCAAACGGGGTAATATATGGGGTTAATACCAGATGTGTAATGTCACCTGGCACCAAGCCCTGGGGTTGGTGAGGTCAGGCGTCTATCAGATACCCGACATCACCAACCCAGTCAGTAATAACAAAAAATAGACGACAAACACATTTTTATTTGAAAAAACACTCCCCAATACATTCCCTCTTTAACCAATTTATTAGAAAGAAAAACAAATCCAGGTCTGGTGTAATCCAAGGGGTTGCCATGACAATCCACACTGTCCCAGTCAATGAAGAGCAGGATGTTCCCCATTGGCTGGGAGAGCAGTGCAGTGACCTGAGATAACATCAATTGGTCAGCCCAGGTCACTGCAGGGGATGACAAGTGCTGCTGTCAGCGAGGTACATTACCTGCGCTGATCTCCTGCACACTGACTTCAATCATCTTCACAGCCAAGTATCGCGAGCGGCCCATGATGTCACCGCTAGTCAGTCTCGGGTCGGAAGTGAGAGAAGGTGATGTGACAAGCGGCGGCCATGGAGGACAGTGACAGCGCTGAGGTCGGGACTTCATCACCGCAGGTAAGCCGAGCGGGACAATGTGTGCAGAGTGCCAGGTGGGCGGAGCCTAGCGGGGTAATGTGTGCAGAGTGTCAGGTGGGTGGAGCCTAGCGGGGTAATGTATGCTGAGTGCCAGGTGGGCGGAGCCTAGCTGGGTAATGTGTGCAGAGTGCAGGTGGGCGGAGCCTAGCGGGACCATGTGTGCAGAGTGTCAGGTGGGCGGAGCCTAGTGGGACCATGTGTGCAGAGTGTCAGGTGGGCGGAGCATAGCGGGACCATGTGTGCAGAGTGTCAGGTGGGCGTAACCTAGTGGGACCATGTGTGCAGAGTGCCAGGTGGTCGGAGCCTAGCAGTGCCATGTGTGCAGAGTGCCAGGTGGGCGGAGCCTAGCGGGACCATGTGTGCAGAATGTCAGGTGGGCAGAGCCTAGCGGGACCATGTGTGCAGAGTGTCAGGTGGGCGGAGCCTAGCGGGACCATGTGTGCAGAGTGTCAGGTGGGCGGAGCCTAACGGGACCATATGTGCAGAGTGTCAGGTGGGCGGAGCCTAGCGGGACCATGTGTGCAGAGTGTCAGGTGGGCGGAGCCTAGCGGGACCATGTGTGCAGAGTGCCAGGTGGGCGGAGCCTAGCGGGGTAATTTGTGCAGAGTGTCAGGTGGGCGGAGCCTAGCGGGACCATGTGTGCAGATTGCCAGGTGGGCGGAGCCTAGCAAGGTAATGTGTGCAGAGTGCCAGGTGGGCGGAGCCTAGCGGGACATGTGTGCAGAGTGTCAGGTGGGTGGAGCCTAGCGGGACCATGTGTGAAGAGTGTCAGGTGGGCGGAGCCTAGCGGGACCATGTGTGCAGAGTGCCAGGTGGGCGGAGCCTAGCAAGGTAATGTGTGCAGAGTGCCAGGTGGGCGGAGCCTAGCGGGAGCATGTGTGCAGATTGCCAGGTGGGCGGAGCCTAGCGGGACATGTGTGCAGAGTGTCAGGTGGGTGGAGCCTAGCGGGACCATGTGTGAAGAGTGTCAGGTGGGCGGAGCCTAGCGGGGTCATGTGTGCAGAGTGCCAGGTGGGCGGAGCCTAGCGGGGTAATGTGTGCAGAGTGCCAGGTGGGCGGAGCCTAGCAGTGCCATGTGTGCAGAGTGCCAGGTGGGCGGAGCCTAGCGGGACCATGTGTGCAGAGTGTCAGGTGGGCGGAGCCTAGCAGGACCATGTGTGCAGAGTGTCAGGTGGGTGGAGCCTAGTGGGACCATAGGTGCAGAGTGTCAGGTGGGCGGAGCCTAGCGGGACCTTAAGTGCAGAGTGCTAGGTGGGCGGAGCCATGTGTGCTGGCAGCGGAGTGCGAAGTGGGTGGAGCCTAGCGGGGTCATGTGGCGCTAAGGACGTCAGTGTCGTGGACTGCATGGCTGGGGACAGGTGAGTGTGAGTGTGTGTGTGTGTGTGTATGTATGTGTACATGCCGCGTGCAGGAGGGGGCGGAGCGAGCTGAGCGGGGAAGTGTCGGCTTCCTGCACACGTAACTAGGATAAATATCGGGTTACAAACCAAAGCGCTTTGCTTAGATACCCGATGTTTATCTTGGTAACCAGCTTCTGGCAGGCTGCCAGCAATGGCTCCTGCACACTGTAGCTGTAAAAAGCCCTGCTTTTTGCTGCTAGAACCGTTCTCGAACGTAACTAGAACTATCGAACTTTAGCAAAAAGCTCGAGTTCTAGTTCGATCTAGAACACCCCCCAAAATCACTCGAACCGCAAACTGGAGAACCTCGAACCGCGAACCACGCTCAATTAATCTACTAATTACTAGCTGGCTTTTCGCTGTAATAATGTAAGTCACTCTGTGACTCACACTATTATGAAATTTCAGCGTATATATTTTTTTCTTTTCTTCCTTCCCTAACAGCGGGTGTAGTGGGGCGGGCCAGCATGTTAGCCAATCCCAGACCACACACAGCTAAGTGGACTTTTTGCCAGACAAGCAAGGGCATGTGTCATAGGATGTCCATATCACATGTCCCTGCATTATAAAAACGGGTATCTGCCCGTCTGGACGCCATTATCTGCCTTCTGCATCTGGGTGTCAGTCACCGCTGACGCAGCTCCTGTCGCCGATCCTGCTGTGTACGCTCTACACACAGCGCTATACAGAATAGGGATAGAAGTTTCTTTCAGCCGTTTTAAGGGCTAATTACAGCAGGCTCAGAGCCATAGGTGACAGTCAGGTCCGTGGAAACAGTTTTTAACAGCTAAAGATAACAGCGTCTGTGTAGCTAAGCTCAGGGACTTCCTTGCTGCATTTCACCATTAGGAGGGATAGAAAGTAAGGCTTCCTTTCCTCTACACTGACCCACAACCCAGCCACTGTACCCTCCTGCCCTTTTTAGCAAAGCCATTTTAATTGCAGAGTGCTGCCAGTTAGTGGCATCCTAAAAGTGGCTGTTGTACTTCATTAGTGTCCCACTGGTGCGAAGCTATTTACAGCACCTCTGTATTGCATCCTCATGCTCATTGTTACTAAGCCATTAGAATAGCAAACACTGAGGAAACTTAGTGGCATCCAAAAAGTGGCTGTTGGACTTCATTAGTGTCCCACTGGTGCCAAGCAATTTACAGCACCTCTGCATTGCACCCTCAAGCTCATTGTTACTAAGCCATTATAATAGCAAACGCTGAGGAAACTTAGTGGCATCCAAAAAGTGGCTGTTGTACTTCATTAGTGTCCCAATTCTACCTCTGAACACTAGTCCTCTAAGCCTTGCCTAGCCTGGTCCTTTTCTGACCTTGCAAAGGATCGCCCAAATCATGTGATCTGTAAAATTTGTCAGAAATCTGTTAGTAAAGGGCAAAAACCTCAGCAGTTTGACAACTTCTTCCATGAATCGTCACATGAATAAATATCATATGTCCCAGTGGGAAGCTCACCGTGCTGCAATGCGGCCTAGCGGAGCAGACCATCCACCGCCTGCCCCTTCCAGTGCATCCGCGCGCTCTTCATCTTCTAGGACTGTGGGGACAGCTGTCACACCTGGTTTTCCACGCACAACTTCCACCACTGTAGCCACAACAGGCAGTTTGCTTGGTAGGTCGTCAGTTGGTTTGGAAGGGGAAACAAGTGCGTGTGTACAGCTCTCTCAGACATTGATAGCATCAACGTTGGATGAAGGCAACATCATGTCTACGCCTGCACTTTCCTCACAAACCTGCATTTTTTCAGGGACACCCTACTCACCACCATCTACACACAGCAGCCAGATCTCTGTCCCTCAGATGTGGACAAATAAAAGGCCATTTCCTGCGACCCATGGCAAAGCTAAGAGGTTGACTTTATCCCTCTGTAAGCTCTTGGCTACCAAAATGCTGCCTTTCCGCCTGGTTGACACACAGGATTTTAGAGACCTTATGTCTGTCACTGTGCCCCAGTACCAGATGCCCAGTCGCCACTACTTATCTAAGAAAGGTGTGCTTGCGCTACACCAGCATGTCGCACACAACATCAGCGCTTCCTTGAGAAACTCTGTGTGTGAACGGGTGCATTTCACCACCGATACTTGAACCAGTAAGCATGGACAGGGATGTTAGATGTTCTGACTGGGCACTGGGTAACTATGGTGATAGATGGTGAAGGGTCTGCTGCACAAGTCTTGCCGTCCCCACGACTTGTGTGTCAATCCTCTGTCTGTCCAAGTTCCTCCACTGCTTCTGCCTCCACAACCTCGTCTGGGTCCTCCACCGCTGCCCCTAGCCTGCCTGGTCAGGCCACCAGCGTTCTAACTGCGCAGAAGGAATCACCCACCCCTTATTACTATGCTGGCAGCAGAGCGCAACGGCATCAGGCGGTATTTAGCTTGAAATGTCTTGGAAATAAGAGTCACACAGCGGCTGAGTTGTGGGCAGCTCTGGAGACTGAGTTTGGTAAATGGTTGTCTCCACTCAACCTGCAGCCTGGTAAGGCCGTGTGCGACAATGCTGCAAACCTGGGTGCGGCCCTTTGCCTGGGCAAGGTGACACACGTGCCTTGTATGGCTCACATGCTGAACCTTGTTGTCCAGCAATTTTTAACACACTATCCCGGCCTAGATGGCCTTCTGAACAGGGCACGAAAACTGTCTGGTCACTTCCGCCGTTCAACCGCCGCAGCTGAGCGACTTGAATCGCTCCAGAAGTCTTTCGGCCTGCCGGTTCATCACCTGAAATGCGATGTGCCAACATGCTGGAATTTGACTCTCCACATGTTACAGCGACTGTGGCAGCACCGCTGAGCCCTGGTGCAATACGCCATGACGTATAGCCTGGGCCAACGAGATGCAGAGGTGGGGCAGATCCCCCTGATGGAGTGGTCTCAGATCAAGGACCTTTGCACCCTTCTGCACAGTTTCGACATGGCGACGAATATGTTTAGCGCTGAAAATGCCATTATCAGCATGACAATTCCAGTCATTTACATGCTGGAGCACACGCTTAACACTATTAGCAGTCAGGGGGTGGGACAACGTACAGGGGAGGAACTACAGGAGGATTCATATGCGCAAGAGACAACAACATCACCAAGGTCCAAACATTCATTATCACCAAGGTGGCAGGCATGGGGCCATGGGGGACAGGGATCAACAAGGGCACATGGTAGCAGGCGAAATGTTGAGGAATGTGCAGGAGAACATGAAGAAATGGAGGACGAACTGTCCATGGACATGGAAGACTCATCGGATGAGGGAGACCTTGGTCAAATTTCTGTTGAAAGAGGTTGGGGGGAGATGTCAGAGGAAGAAAGAACGGTTAGCACCTCTATGCCATAAACACAGCGTGGACTTGGTCCGCATGGCTGCGCAAGACACATGAGCGCCTTCTTGCTGCACTACCTCCAACATGACCCTCGTATTGTCAAAATTAGAAGTCATGATGACTACTGGCTTGCCACACTATTAGATCCCCAATACAAATCCAAATTTTGTGACATAATTCCAGCCATAGAAAGGGACGCACGTATGCAGGAGTATCAGCAAAAGCTGTTACTCGATCTTAGCTCGGCTTTTCCACCAAACAACCGTGGTGCACCTAGTGAATCTCCCAGTTGTAACTTGACAAACATGGGACGGTCTCGTCATCTTCAACAGTCTACCCGTACCAGCAGCACCACTGGTGCTGGTAACAGCAATTTTAATAAATATTTTCATAATTTTTTTAGACCATCCTTTGCAAGGCCACCAGAGACAACAAGTCTGACACATAGTCAACGGCTGGACAGGATGATATAGGAGTATCTCCAAATGAACATCGATGCCATGACTTTGCAAATGGAGCCTTGCTCATTTTGGGTTTCAAATCTTGAAAAATGGCCAGAGCTCTCCACTTACACCTTGGAGATCTTGTCGTTTCCAGCTGCCAGCGTTGTCTCTGAACGTGTCGTGTCCAGTGCTGCTGGGTGTGTGCTGACAGATAAGCGCACGCGTCTGTCCAGTGACAATGTGGACAGACTAACGTTCATCAAAATGAACAAGTCATGGATGCACAAGGCATTTACTACCCCTGTGTCATCCTGGGGAGAGTAAATGCTTGTGGATTTGGAATGTGCTTGATGCAAATCAAAACATCCTGTTTGCAACTAGGGCTAAAGGGGTGTCTGTGTGGCCCAATTTTTGGAAAAAAGGGAGACTCCGCTTGGAGTAACCCTTGCTTGCAGTGTTTCTAAAAATGATCCAAGATGAACAGATCGGGGATCAGCAAAGACTTTGCTACCCACCACGGTGTCATCCTGAGGACAGTTAAGGATGGCGTATTTTTGAATGTGCTTGATGCAAATCTACCTGTGAAGTGTACAACTGGGGCACAAGTGCTGCCACTGAAGGGGTGGGTGTCTGTGTGGCCCAATTTTTGGAAAAAATGGAGACTCCGCTTTGAGTCACCTTGCGGTGTTTTACATCATTTTAGAAGGGCATGCCATGCCTATATCTGTGTCTCCTCCTCTTTTTCCTTGTTCAGCTCTTCTGTTTTCACATGAGTATTTTTCCTTGTCACTTTCCCATGTTTTTTTTTTGTGTTGTGAGTTGTTTGTCACCTTTTGGACACCTTTGAGGGTGTTTTCCAGGTGTTTTTATGTGTTTGTGATTGCCTCCCATTGTTTCCTATGGGTTCAAGCGGTTCGCCGAAACGGTTCACCGAACCGAACTCGAACCAGACCTCATTTCGGCAAACCGAACTCGAGCCGAATCACGACCGGTTCGCTCATCTCTACTTCCAAGATATTTCCATGACCATTGTGGATTTTCCTTACTTTAACAGAAGGGTATCAACAATGTTGTCTGTGTGTGGACATACAGCAGATGAAATAAGCATTGAACACGTCCTAATTTTCTAAGTAAATTTATTTCTAATGGTGCTATTAACAATGCATTTTCCAAGATGTCAGTAACAGCCCATCCAATCCATACAGGTAAAGAAATGAAACCATAGATGTCCATAAATTTATTGTAGTTATGTGTAAGAATGAGAAATGACAAAGGGGGAAAATTATTGAACACTAACTGAAATTGAGTTAGTACTTTGTAGAACAACCTTTGTTGGTAATGACAGCTTCAAGATGCCTCCTGTACAGAGAAACTAATCGCATGCATTGTTTGGGTGCAATTTTGGCCCATTCTTTTACACAAACATTCTTCAATTCCTGATTGTTCCATGGGCTCCATCTATGAATGCTGATATTTAGGTCTTTTCCATACATTTGCTATTTGATTTAAGGCAGTGTCACACGCAATGACTGATCTAACGATATATCACCGGGGTCATGGATTCCGTGATGCACATGCGGCATTGTTATTGATGTCGCTGCGTGTGACAGCAAGGAACGACCGTTAACAATGGAAAATACTCACCTTATTATCCATCGTTGA
Source organism: Anomaloglossus baeobatrachus (assembly GCF_048569485.1). Taxonomy (NCBI): domain Eukaryota; kingdom Metazoa; phylum Chordata; class Amphibia; order Anura; family Aromobatidae; genus Anomaloglossus; species Anomaloglossus baeobatrachus. The sequence continues at coordinate 583,116,982 of NC_134354.1, read as the reverse complement.
CACGTCGTTCCTTTTTAAAATATCATTGATTGTAGAGAAAGCAGGTTGTTCATCGTTTCCAAGGCAGCACACATCGCTACATGTGACACGTCGGGAACGACGACTTGCAGCTTACCTGCGGCCACCGGCAATGCGAAGGAAGGAGGTGGGCGGGATGTTATGTCCTGCTCATCTCCGCCCCTCCGCTTCTATTGGGCGGCCGCTGTGTGACGTCGCTGTGACGCCAAAAGTCCCCCCCCTTCAGAAAGAGGATGTTCGCCGCCCACAGCGACGTTGTTAGGGAGGTAAGTACGTGTGACGGGGATTAATGACATTGTGTGATAGATAAATGATTGTTATAATTACCACCAGTTCACTGAATTGTCAAGAAACAATGTCCTGATCCTGTACTGAAAACCTGTCACTTTCATATGAATGTGAGCACTCAGTTCAAAAGTCATTGCGATTCATGAAGCCACTGGCTTCAAGGACCACAATAGTTAAAATGGGTGCTAGCCTTTCAGAGGCCGGCAGCTGATGTTAAAGCACAGATACCCAGAGGCACGTGTCAGTGGCATCACAGCGACATTGTGTGCTGACATCAGTTGCCAGCCTCTTCCACATTGCATATGCAGCAAGAAGTCTCAGACATGCAGAGAGGTAATAATTGTTTATTTGTATGTATGTTACAAAACAGTAATAATGTGGCAGACATAGGGGACAAAGATGGAACACATTAGGCCCAGGATAGAAAACATAATGGCCTAGCATGGAGGACATAAGTCCCAGGATAAGGTACATAAGGACCCCAGGATGGGGGAAAAATGGGTCCAGGATGAATAAAGTTTAGGATTAGAGCTAAGTATTGGGACATAAGAAAAAGGATGGATGACAGATGGGACAAGGATGGAGGATATAAGGGCCCAGGATAGGGGACATAGAGAACTAGGATGGAGGTCAAAGGCACCCATGAAGAAGGCCATAGGAGCCCAACATTCACTTTCTCTTACTAGTAATTTAGTGTAACAGTTGAGAACAAAATGTTTAGAAAAGAAATGTTTTTAGTAAATTGATGTGTGTTTTAATCATAAAGTACAAATGATATTACTTCCCTTCAATATTTTATCAACATTTCTTTTATGTTAAAATAAAAAAAAAATAATATTAATACTTCTAGGAAGTAAATAATAAATTTATGAAAAAAATATTTGTTACATTTTGGCATATTATTTTTATATAGAGGACAATATCTATGTGGTGTCTATCTAAAGTTTCATTGTATTCCATTGACTTGTTTTTTTTACATATGGTTTTAATTTACTTAAAACCTGTACATCTTTTTGGGAAATCAAGTTGAACTTTGCACATGTATTGTGCACATATGCTCTTTACTTTCAACCAAAAGCCAGGGGATATGGCTGGAGTATGCATTTATTCCTCAACACTTTCTAAATTCTAATAATGAACCCATCTGGAATAACAGTCCTTCGATATGTAGGCACTAAGCAGCCTTGAATTGTTCCTGTGCTATTGGCAGTGCTATTGACCTCAAATAACTTATTGAACAGCTGTGGAAGGTTATAAAATTTATTATGCAATCCATCTTACGTACTGCACTTTTAGAAACTTTTCACAGAGAAAGCTTATTATTTTTATACAAATCCTAACAGACTAGTCCAGATGTATCAAAAAACTTTAGTTTAGTATTCACATGCTTTCATGATTATAAATCTGTGAGGAATATCAAGAGACTGGTGTGCAGAAATATATAAATATCCTCTAATATCTAGAAAATAAAAAACAAACACCTAGAATGTGAGTGCACCAATTGACTACAAATGATCACAAACTAATCCGAGAAAACCTTTTCCCTTCATATGCAGAATAATTGGCATAGTGGTTGTTTTTTAAGTTTCTGTCAATACGTATTTCCATAAAATTTGTTTTCCTTTTTTTAATTTGCTTTCTAAGCAGAATACGGCTCCTTTCTCATTAATATAAATTAGGAAGATAATGTATAAGCCGGTGAAAAGCTATTTTTTTCTATACAAAGGTTTATCAGACTTAGTGGTGTATGTTTTGCGGTATTATATTATGGTAGCTTCACTAATGATTATTGATGAACACGTTTAGTCAAAAAAATAACAAGGCAAAATCAAAATTAGAAAAAATCTATAACTTTATTTAGTTATTAAAACATATAGCAGACAAGTATGTCATGAAAGTATAAAGATACTACACAATTGAGGAATCGGGGAAAAGGACTTGGATGAGGACACCTAGGCATAATATGGGGAAGTACACTTCATAATGAAATGCGGCAACTCACTCCATCGCGTGCAAAAAATATCCTTTATTCTGCGTTATTGCAGACAAAATACAGGAGCTTGGGGAGAGAGGGGTTGCAGGGGACGGTGAACGGACGACAGCCTGTTTCGCGCTGACACGCGCTTTGTCGAGTCCTAGAGAAAACAACCAGCTGGTCGTCTTTAAGAGTCTTCCCAGCTGATGTGAGTCTCGAATTTTTCTGTCATTATTAATTCTGTTGGTTCGCAAAAATTGACCAAAGGGTAGCGATATTTTTACATGCGGGGGATGAAAACTGCCGTAGTGTAATAGTGTGTTTTTAGCCGTGGATTTTCTGAAGACCTCACGGGTGAGGGAACCGTGATTCAAGGATAATTTTACATCCAAAAATTCCAATTTTTTATCCCCAAAAACGTGGGTGAATCTCATGTTGTAAACGTTGACCCTATTCAAGTATGCTACAAAATTTTCAAATTCCTCCTGTGACCCGTCCCAAATGATGAAAATATCATCGACATATCTGAGATATGTTTTGATATGTCTCAAGAAAGGATTTTGCATACCATAAACTAATTCAGTTTCTATAGCCGCCAAAAATAGGTTGGCAAAAACGCATGCGACGGGGGTACCCATCGCGGTACCCCCGCATTGTTTATACCACTGAGCTCCAAATTTGAAAGAATTGTTTTTGAGCACCAACTTCAAAGCCTCTTCAATGAAGTCGATGGTTTTTTTCTCGACATGTACTTTTTCCAGCAAACCCCTTATTGTTTCTATCCCCAGATCCTGAGGGATTCTTGTATATAAACTTTCTATATCTATAGATGTTAAGTGAAAGTTATCCTGCCATTCAATAGTATCGATTACCTCTATGAACATTTTAGTGTCCCTTATAAAGGCTGGAATTTTTTCCAACAAGGGGTTTAACAGCCAGTCAAGGTACTGCGAGAGTGGTTCAAAAATCGAATTGATACATGACACTATTGGTCGACCGGGCGGCATATTTTTGTTTTTATGAATTTTTGGTATGCAATACCAATGTGGCGAGGACGGGTGCAGAGGGAGTAATTTTTCTGCTCTACTTTTTGAAATGAATCCTTCTGTGACTTTACGGTTCAAAAAGCTGCGCAGTTTTTCTTTATACTGACTTGTAGGGTCAAACAATTGCTTGGAATACGTGGACGCATCATCCAGTTGTTTTTTGGCTTCTGCCAAATATAAAGTTTTTGGCCAAATCACAGTCCCCCCACCCTTATCGGGCCTCCTGAAAACCACATCATCCCATGTAGATAGCTCCTTTAAGGCTCTCTTCTCGCCTGATGACAAGTTATGCGGCGCTTCAGGATATATGAGAGCCTCAATATCTCGTTTAACAAGATCTTGGAAAAGATCTATAGTGTTGCCTGGGGTGGTTGGGGGATGAAAATTAGATTTTAACCCCCCCACAAAGGGGGCGGATAAATCCGCTATTTCTTCACCACTACACTGCTCAATAATGTTTGGTTCTGTAAGTTCCAGTAGCAGCAGGGCATCATCCTTAATGGCATCCATGGCTTCATTAATTTGAAAAAAGCCTAAGGGTCCAATACTTATTGGATTCTTATCAATGGATACCTTTTTGTGTTGTTCAACGGATTTTTCCGTGCTGCCATAGAACTTAGCAAGATGCATTTTGCGACACCCTTTATATAACTCAACAGAAAAATCACAAAAATCGAATTTCTCTGGGATACAAAAATTCAGTCCCTTATTGAGGAGGGAAATCATATTATTGTCGAGGGCATGAGTTGACAAATTCCAGATGGTTTCTTTCTCTTGGATATTGGTCGCTAATCCCTCCATGACACCTGCTTTTCTTTGCTTGCCCCCACGGTTCTTTCTGCCCCTTCTGATTGCCTTTCTAAAGGGGCCGATCCTGAAGCCCCATCTGTGAGAGAGAAGCTCATCTTTCTTTTCTGTGGGGGGGGAGGGGTGGGAAGCTCATCCCCTCCACTTGAGTCTGAGTCTGTTGTCCAGGCTCCACGCTTTTGATGCTGGTTCTTTTTTTGGAATCTCTTCTTATTGTTAGAATTAGGTCTCCTATATCCCTGACCACTGACATTGGCTGCATCTCCTCGAGGATTTTTTCTCCAAGAAAACACTTGATCTGTTTCATAGTCTATTTTATCACGTATAAATTTTTCCTTCTTTCTCTCTTTAATAATCGTCTGTAAAGGGATGAGTTTTTTGTCTAATCTGCCCAAAAATTGTGTCCATTGTTCAGATGACAACCTTTTCTCCAATTCCCGCCGTAAGCGGATAAGTTCTGCAGTGATGGAAGCATGTTCACTCTCATTTTTTGCCAGAACTACCTCCAAAAATCGTAGTGAACAGTCCTGCTGGGCTTGTTCCCAGGCCTTCTTAAAGGTAGAGTCTTCCTGATAGAATGAGATATTTTTTTGTACTCTAAGACCTCTCGGCACCCTGTTACAATCTTTGTAAGCTCTTAATGAATGGATTGTCCAAAACAGACTTATTTCTCTTTCGGCTAACTGATTAATTTTATGCTCCAAACTCTTGCTGCTGAGTACATCGGTATCCAATGCGTCATTGCAGCTTGAAAAAAACGTCCCCGCATTCTCTCTCCCCTGCAGGATGTTAGGATTGTCCAGGTCCATGCTAATGGAGTCCATGGCTTCCATGAAAACAGTACTACGCTGTGTCAGAATCTCCTTATTGGCTATGAACTGCGTGCTCTACGATCAAAAATCCACAGGGTAATATATAAAAATTATCAAGATCGGGCACTGCAGAGCAAAATCTGCCAAACAGTGGAGCCGTACTCACAGTTGCATGGAATCAATGTTTCTGGACTTTAACTGCTCCTGGATTGAAGATGCCTGGTGGAGCGGTGCTCAGCAACAACACAAGTCCATAACCACAAATCCTAGAACAGAATGCGGCAACTCACTCCATCGCGTGCAAAAAATATCCTTTATTCTGCGTTATTGCAGACAAAATACAGGAGCTGCAAAATTAGGAGGCTCTTTCTTTCCTCTGGGTATTGTTGGTTGCATACAAGCCCGGGTGCACATGGATAGAAAATAAACATGAATAACTGTAAAATATTTTAGCTCCACTCTAGCCACCGGTATGCTCAGACATTTATGAAAAAATATGCATAACTTACAAAAAATTAAATTTTGACCGTTTTGAAAATGTGTAATAATGGGTTAATATTAACAATGGTGGATATCATGCATACATAGTGGTCTGTTATACTGTTCCATTGTCATTGTAGTTTGTTGATGTTGTGTGTGTATATGTCAGCGGCTGATGCTGCTTTTTAATTAGCACTCACATCAGCTGGGAAGACTCTTAAAGACGACCAGCTGGTTGTTTTCTCTAGGACTCGACAAAGCGCGTGTCAGCGCGAAACAGGCTGTCGTCCGTTCACCGTCCCCTGCACCCCCTCTCTCCCCATGCTCCTGTATTTTGTCTGCAATAACGCAGAATAAAGGATATTTTTTGCACGCGATGGAGTGAGTTGCCGCATTCTGTTCTAGGATTTGTGGTTATGGACTTGTGTTGTTGCTGAGCACCGCTCCACCAGGCATCTTCAATCCAGGAGCAGTTAAAGTCCAGAAACATTGATTCCATGCAACTGTGAGTACGGCTCCACTGTTTGGCAGATTTTGCTCTGCAGTGCCCGATCTTGATAATTTTTACACTTCATAATGAAAATCCTGGTGAACCTGCCACATGTTCGGCATAACTAGAACTAGTATGTAAATGCATCTCAAAGAACATCACAGAGAGACCGTCAAGAAAGGTTAATTAGCATCAGCACCAATGAAAAGGGAATGTGGTGGTGCGTGGGTGCGTTGGGTCACTGATCTCCATTGTGTTCACATCTCTATTACGGACATTTTCATATCTCCAAGACACTCACTATACACAGCTGCTTTAATAATTTTCTTTGCTTTGTGTAGGTGGCATATTTGGCATACGGATTAGCAATCTACTCCAAGACTGATCTACTACTTTATTGATACTAATTACCCTTACTTGTTGGTTTCTCTGTGATATTTTGAGTTGTATTTTCCTCTATATACTGGTTCTATTTATGACAAACGTGGCAGATTTTCCAAACCTGTTTTTACCATGAAAGGTACTTTCAGTTTCTATTGTATGTCCAAGTGCAAGTCCTTTTTCATGATTCATCATTTCTGTTGTAACTTTTATGATGTACTTTTTTCCAATATTTGATTTTGCTCTGTATTTTATGGGCATTGTATGTATCAGGGCATCCCTGTGAACTATTAAGCAAGTTGAAGATGAAATGTTCTCTAAAAGGCTTAAAGGTAAAGATGACACATTTTTTACTTTTTTCCAGCTTTTACATTTTAGAATTAACAAAAAAGGAAACCGGACCGATTCAAAAGGTTTGGCAACCTGCATGGTTAACACATTGTAGCACCCCTGCTGGAAGAATAACGGTTTGTAATAGCTTTAGTAGCCAGCTAAGAGTCTTTCAATTCATGTTTAAGAGATTTTTATCCATTAATCCTTGGAGAAGTCTTCCTGTGAGATTCCTAGGTCATCTTGCATTCACTGCTCTTTTGAGGTCTGGCCACAAATTTTCAATGATGTTCAGATCAGAGGACTGTGAGGGCAATTGTAAAACCTTCATCTTATGGATTTTGAGGTAGTCTATTATGGATTTTGATGTGTGTTTATGATCATTATCCAGCTGTAGAAGCCATCCTCTTTTCAACTTCAGCTTTTTTACAGCAAAATTTGTTGTGGTACATTGTTCTACTTTTCAGAGACGCTTGCACAGATACGGTCTTCATGGAAGAGTCATCAGAAAAAAACCTCTCCTGTTTCCCTACCATAAAATTCAGCGTCAGTACTATACAAATGAACATCTAAACTAGCTGATGCAATTTAAATATAAATCCTGTGGACCAATCAGGTTAAAATAGAATCATTGGCTAGACCTCAAAAGAGCAGTGCATGCAAGATAACCCAGGAATCTCACAGAACTGAAAGACTTTTCCAAGGAAGAATAGATAAAAATCACTCAAACAATTGAAAGACTCTTGGCTGACTACAAAAAGTGTTTACAAGCTGTGATACTTACCAAAGGGGATGTTACTAGATACTAACCATGCAGGGTACCCAAACATTTTCATTGGCCCATTTTTGTTTTTTGTTAATTTAAAAATGCAAAAGATTAAAATATTTCTGGGGTGCCTAAAATACAAAGGCAATGTGTCGTTTCCAACTTTATGCTATTTAGAGATCATTTCAACTTCAACTTGCTTAACTGTTCACAATAACATTAATGTTGAGCAGTGATGCTCAAACATATCCACGCCACTGTATATTGAAAGTAGAAAATTAATTTTAATGGTCCAAATTCAAAAACACTCAGAATCCAGAATAGTCTTAATCTCCCCCTGCTGCTGCTGGCAGCAGGGGAAGATCGGCGCCCATCTCAGCTGATTTATACAGCTGACATGTGTGCCTTTTAACCCCTTAAATGGTACTGCCAATATGTGACAGCACCATTATAATAGTGATAACGGTAGATCCGTACTCACCACCCAATGCCAGAATTCACGTGATGTGATCACGTGACTTCCGGTGCTTGTCATGGTAGCACAGGGTCTTGTGATGTCTCCTGTAGCTCACATGACTCACATACTGTTTCACCCAGCCGAGAACTGTGTGAGACTGGAGATGTGCATATCTGGTGTTCACAGCTGTGTAGCTGTGATCAGCAGATATAGAAGAGTGATTAGACTGCTGATCATTATAGTCCCTAGGGGACCAAGCAAAATAAAAAAAAAGTTTTAAAACAATTTTAAAAAATAAAAAAAAATAAAAAACCTAAAAGTTCAAATCACCCCTCTTTCGCCCCATTGAAAATTAAGGGGTTAAAAAAAGTAAAAATATTATTATTATTTATTATTATAGCACCATCAATCCCATGGCACTTTACATGTGAAAGGGGTATACATAATAGGGACAAGTACAATAATCATAAACAATACAAGGCACAGACAAGTACAGGAGAAGAGAGGTGCCTGTCCACGAGGGCTCACAGTCTACAAGGGATAGGTGAGGATACAGTAGGTGAGGGTAGATCTGATTGTGCGGCGCTGCATCAGACTGAGGGTTTCGGCAGGTTGTAGGCTTGTCATATAAAATATACACACATTTGGTATCCCTGCGTTCAGAAATGCCCGATCTATGAAAATATAAAATCAATTATTCAGATTGGTAAATGGTGTAGCGGGAAAAAAATTCCAAACACCAAAATTACGTTTTTTGGTTGCCACAAATCTTGTGCTAAATGCAATAACAGGCGATCAAAACGTAGCAGCTGCGCAAAAATTGTACTGTTAAAAACGTCAGCTCGCGATGCAAAAAAATAAGTCATCACCGAGCCATGCATCCTGAAAAATGAAAACGCTATGGGTCGCAGAAAATGGGGAAAAACGTATGCCACTTTTTTTCAGACAAACTTCTGATTTTTTTTACCCCTTAGATAAAAGTAAACCTATTCATATTTGGTGTCTGCAAACTCGAACTGACCTGTAGCATCACACTGAAACATCAGTTTTACCATAAAGAGAACACAGTGAATAAAATATGTCAAAAGCTAAAGTGCAATCGCACTTTTTTTGCAATTTTTCCGTATTTGGAATTTTTGTTTCTGTTTTCCAGTACACTATATGGTAAAACTCATAGTTTCATGTAAATTTACAGCTTGTTCTACAAAAAATGAGCCCTCACATGACCATATTGACTGAAAAATAAAAAAGTTACGTCTCTCGGAAGAAGAATGGCCAAAAAACCGAAAAGCGCAAAATCGGTCGGTCGTGAAGGGGTTAAATGTATAAATGTGTCTGAATCATTGTTTAATACAGTATCTTTGTTTATTAAAGTAAGATATTGATTAGCTAATTCCAATTTGGAACCATGGCTGCTTTGGTGTGTGCGATCTCTATAGGGTGCTTTACACGCTGCGATATCGCTAACGATTTATCGTCAGGGTCACGGTGTTTGTGACGCACATCCAGCACCGTTAGCAACATTACAGTGTGTGACACGTACGAGCGACCTTAAATGATCGCAAAAGTGGTCAAAATCGTTTGAAACGGAGAGGTTGTTCTGAAACAAAAAATCGTTGTCTGCTTAGTAGCGATGTTGTTCGTCGTTCCTGCAGCATCACACATCACATTGTGTGACACTGCAGGAGCGACGAACATCTCCTTACCTGCGTCCATTGGAAATGCGGAAGGAAGGAGGTGGGCGGGATGTTACATCTCGCTCATCTCCGCCCCTCCGCTTCTATTGGCCGGCCGCTTAGTGACGCCGCAGTGATGTCACTATGACATTAAACGCACCTCTCCCTTGAGGGAGGGATTGTTCGGCGGTCACAGCGACGTCGCTGACCAGGTATGTGCGTGTGACGCTGCCGTAGCGATAATGTTCGGTACGGCAGCGATCACATAATATCGCACACACGACGGGGGCGGGTGCTATCGCGCGCAAAATCGTTAGCAATTGCTAGCGATGTCGCAGCATGTAAAGCACCCTTATGAGCAAATAGAGCAGATCAGTTGTCAACATGGAAGGAGACCAATGGCCCTTATGCTTGCACCACTGACAGTACAATTTGTGTAAAACTTCATAAAAAACAACTACACAAAATAAATACAGCCAAGATAAATGCTTCAAAGGTATTATTTGGCAAATAGTCTTTCTATATTATTTAGGCACTGTACTAAACTTATATTTATACACTGTATCATTGTGTTTTTGGGCAACATATGTTTCTAAATAGAATTGCGTGGTCTGACATCAATATATCAATACAGCAAAGTATTTCAAGAAACAAATATATACACAAAAAGAACAGAGGCGCATAATAAATGGACATTTAACTAAATATACAAACAGGGTTTGCAGAGTGAATCCTTAATTAGATTAGATTAGTGGTGTCATGTAGATCAGAGACCTGGTGCCCTCACTGTCTCTAGAGCAGATTCCTCAGATTTTGGAGTAAGTAATTAATCGTCCTGGAAGATTTAGTCCTGTAGAGGAAATTAAAGACTGTAATCAATTTCTATTCCAAGGCTCTTTGATGTTTTTGTGATTTGAAGTTGGCCATGAAAATATGGCAGCCATAATTGCCTAAGGATATAAAAGACATACATGCAACTTATTCTCTGTTCAAGTTCAAACTTAAAAAAGAAAAAATGTACGGCACCATAATCCATTTGTTTAAATATATAACAATCTTTATATGTCCTTCATTTAGAACTTCCAGACAGACTTATTTGTTTTAATATATTGAAATATAACTTTTAATAAATATAGTGATAAAATAGATTAGCTCAAAGTGCAAAGTTAAATATAATTAAAGGAAGGATCTCACCCAGTTCTTCTCTTGTGGGATCCACACCACTGTAAAAGCCAAGGCGGACGGGCATCAGGACAAAAACGTAAAGTCGGGGAGGATTTAGTATAATTACATTACCCCTGTCGTGCCCCTGCAATAGCTTCCGCCCTTACAAGGGCAGCACCCAAGTCTGGATAACTACCCCAGTAACTAAACAATGCCCCTCCCAACGCGTTTCCCTCTCCGTGTAACCGGAGAGTTCTTCAGGGGAGAAAAGAAAAGTAGAGCCTGCAGTGGCAGGTCAATACATTACACTGCTTCCTTTCAGTCAGTGTGTACACACACCGCTTTCAGTGTATGTGCTAATGGCCACTGCAGGCTCTACTTTTCTTTTCTCCCCTGAAGAACTCTCCGGTTACACGGAGAGGGAAACGCGTTGGGAGGGGCATTGTTTAGTTACTGGGGTAGTTATCCAGACTTGGGTGCTGCCCTTGTAAGGGCGGAAGCTATTGCAGGGGCACGACAGGGGTAATGTAATTATACTAAATCCTCCCCGACTTTACGTTTTTGTCCTGATGCCCGTCCGCCTTGGCTTTTACAGTGGTGTGGATCCCACAAGAGAAGAACTGGGTGAGATCCTTCCTTTAATTATATTTAACTTTGCACTTTGAGCTAATCTATTTTATCACTATATTTATTAAAAGTTATATTTTAAATCCTTGCTATATAACATATCACTTTCAGGATTTTGGCTGCATCTTCCTGCTAGTTGGCAGGTCTGCTTTTCTTTTTTAATATATTGAACCAATATGTGAATACTGCAAAGAACTTCAATCCATAATCAGAGTTCTAAAGCCTGCTTTACATGTTACGATTCTGCATACAATATCGTATGAGATCGTAACCGCCCCATCGTATGTGCGGCACATTCAATTTTGTTGAATGTGCCACACAAACAATTAACCCCCGTCACGCGTACTTACCTTCCATACGACCTCGATGTGGGCAGCGAACATCCACTTCCTGGAGTGGGAGGGACGTTCGGCGTCACATCAACGTCACGCGGCAGCCGGCCAATAGAAGTGGAGGGGCAGAGATGAGCAGGACGTAAACATCCCGCCCACCTCCTTCCTTCCGCATTGCTGGCCGGGAGCTGCAGGATGCAGGTAAGATCTGTTCATCATTCCTGGGGTGTCACACACTGCGATGTGTGCTGCCCTGGGTACGATGAACAACCTGACGTTCAATTCATGAGGAATGACCGATGTGTATGCGGTAAAAGTTTTACCGTTCATTCGCAATCGCACATAGCTGTTACACACTACAATGTACCTTACGATGCCGGATGTGCGTCACTTACGACGTGACCCCGCCGACACATCGTAAGATATATTGTAGTGAGTAAATGATCTTAAAAAAGGGAGTGCATAGAAGTCCATATACCTCCTGGTATCCTAATTTTTTTTTTTTTTGTATTGTCTCAAATTGTCTGTACATGTCCGCTGTGAATTGTAAAGCACTGCGGAATATGTTGGCGCTATAGAAATAAAACTTATTATTATTATTATTATTCATATGTTTGTGATCATCATCTTACAATCTATACACATGGGGACTGGATAACCATTATAAATCAAATACAAGCGGTATAGACTTACACCAAAGAATTTAAAATGTCCATGTGCTCTCAGCGCTATTGCACCACTATATTTAAATCGAAGAAAGGAATTATCCAACACGTTTCGACATCGGTAATGTCCTAGTCATGGAATCATTGGTATCCATGAATAAAATATTACCGATGTCAAAACACGTTGGATTTTTATCCCTGAGGGATCTTTTTGGTGTCAGTACCGCTGAGGCATTATTTGAATGGTTTGAATAAGCGGAATATGTTTTTATCCTTGTCTATTCTCCACAGGATATAGGGGTAAAGCTGGGCTCTACTGCCTCAAGAGGGAGGTGCTTAAGGGAAAGGTTACGTTCAACTGTATCATAGATCCCAAGCACTCAAATAGAACACAAAGAGTAAATGCAAAAGTGTTATTTATTGGACTAGTTGCAAAAAGAAAATGCCCCCACAATAGAGCAAAGCCAACGTTTCGGCCTATGTTTGGCCTTTGTTAAGGTTTTGCGTATGATGGGACGAATTAGACGTCAGAGGACTGTATCATATGGCGTTTACTTTTTAAAGGTACGTTGCGGAGGCCAGGGAGGCCCAGAAGAAAGGTGAAGGGAGAAAGAGGATGCCTGGATAGCATGAGGAGTGGGGACGGGGTCCCAGAGGTCTATCAGGATACTACCCTGGCTTTGAAATCTATATCAACACACGGGAGCATGATTCATCCTTGCCTGGCCAGGACTCTATCACAGGATCTTTGTGAACATCCATTTCTGGGAATTGTGATATCCTATACTACCTGGGAATCTGGACCCCATTGACTTGGACATGTTAATAGAATTGGGACTCTGTACAATACCCTTAAATATGTGAATTTATCAGGCCTGACATTCCTCAAACTAAAATCAGTAGACCCGTTTCATCTTGGGGTACTACACCTTCTTGAGATTGGGGTATATATGAATATGTGGGTCCTCCAGGAATTTATTTTGGTCTGATCGGAGTTGGTACCTGGGGACACTTATATGATTGATCATGTTCTCATTCCACCCTTATCTGACGTTCACATGCACATAAGCGCTCGTTTGAATACAAATATGTGTCTAAAATCTGCTAAAACTGCTTCTCAATGCTGCAGCATCCAGCACCTGTGCTGTGGCTTGCACTTACACTATTATTGCTTAGGTCTAATTCATAGAAGCAGCTACTCTGAGTAGCACTGGGTATACCCGCGCATGCGCAGTGTGATGCTAGGGCAGGTCTTTGTAGACCATGTGACTAATCCAAGATGGCGGCCGCCATCGCTAGCATTCTATGACACAGGGGCTGGTGAGTAATCACTTTTTAAGTTTTAATGTTTTTTCATTTATATAGGGCACTCTATGACACTTATTGCACACTCTCTCTCCCCTGAGGAAGCCACACGCCAGTGGCGATACGCGTGGGGTCGCACGCCTCCTGCCTCCTCTTCCTGTACCTCCCCTCTCCCTCCCCCTGGTATTGTTGCACCGTGCTAGGTGTGAGTATGTCATCTTGCAGGTTTCTTTATCCCTGCTTTGATTTTGCATCTCCCTAGCGTGTGTGCCGTTGATTCTGCACTGGTTATCTGGGGCCGGTCCTCTAGCTTGCTATTGTCCATGGCATTACCACTGACAGGTTCTTGCTATGAACTAGATGACCCAGGTGTCTATTTTCACACTTGATTTACCCCAGACTTGACATGCACTGATTGGTATTTACATGTAATATCTTTGCTTCATGATATATATTAGCTACGTTTGTGGACGTCCACACTACCTACTCTACCTTGATTTAATATTTCGGGTACCCGGCGTGGGGTTTACAGATTAACTAATGCATATAATTATTTTGTCTCTAATGACTATATGACATGTGTGGTGTTATTTGTGACCTATATTTACCGCATTAACCCTCCCCTTCCCGTTCTGTGAAGCAATTTATTCATACACCAGTGGTTTTATATGTACCAGCTTTATTATATAGAAGGTTAGTGTTCATATTTAATATAAGAGGTACTCTATATACTTTTGTATCCATACATTGGAGGTTGGCGTGTTGGGGAACTATACCAATTCTGGCTTTTTAAATGTTTTGAACTGTTTGGATGTGTGCCCTTGTTTTCCCTGGGGCTGTGATCTGTCCACACTTTTTTCAGTAATAAATAATAAAAAAATGTTTCTATGATTCTAATATTGTGTTGGTGATCCCATTTTTTGGTATATCTTCCCCCTTCTTGTGTATGGTTATTTTCATATATCAGGAGATCCCAACGGGTGGTGTCCTTTCATTATTCATGTTTGCGATGGGGTCCCAGAGGTCTATCATACGCAAAACCTTGACAAAGGCCTAACATAGGCCGAAACGTTGGCTTTGCTCTATTGTGGTGGCGTTTTCTTTTTGCAAGTAGTCCAATAAATAACACTTTTGCATTTACTCTTTGTGTTTTATTTGAGTGCTTGGGATCTATTCTCCACTGGATAACACAGGTCTGCGACTAAAAAGCTGTTTGATTTTTTTCATCTAACTTCCATGGATTTTGGAGTGCTGAAAATGAAAAAATTCTGTATGTGAGGATTTGCCACAAAATGCTAAATTCTCTTCAAATTTACAAAATTTTTTGTAATTTTTTTCCTTTTTTTTTCTAGGGTTTTGAAAGTCAAAATGACTATTAATTAATTCACATCAATGTATTGACGATATATAATGCCAAAAAAATATAACTTTCAAAGAAAAGAACTTTCAGAGTGAGCTAATGAAACCAGCATCAACATTTTACAAGCTGAATGAGCCGACTCTGACATGCCTGGGCTTGTTTCAATTGTTTTATCTTTGTTCTCGCCTGTTCCCACTTTTTAATCTCAGTTCGTGTTAGCTCTTCATACTCAACAGTGTTTTCCAAAATTAGCATTATGGCTCAGCGGAAGTGTATTAATTCGCCTGACAGTTTCTGTTCCATTTGTGGTGAATATACAGTGTTGAAGAAACAGCTGAATATTACAGACTTTGTGAAAAAAGTATAGTTCGCATATTTCAGACTAAAGCTTGGAGATCAAGATAAAGCTTGGACGCCTCATAAAGTGTGCAAATGGTGTATTGAGGACCTCCGAAATTGGTTCAAGGGTAAGAAAAAAGCTTTCCGTTATGGGATTCCCATGGTATGGTGAGAGCAAAAGAACCATAGTGACGATTGTTACTTTTGTTCATGTGATGTGAAAGGGTATAATTCAAAATGGAAGCATTCCATTTCATACCCCAATATTCAATCACCAATAGAGATGGGCCATCCACCTAGAGTTCAAGTTTGATTCGTCGAACGGAGGACAAGTTCGTCGAACGGAGGACAAGTTCGTCGAACGGAGGACAAGTTCGTCGAACGGAGGACAAGTTCGTCGAACGGAGGACAAGTTCGTCGAACGTTCGACAAACGTTCGAAGAACCAGCTCGAACCCCATTGAAAACAATGGCAGGCAAACACAAACACATACCAACACATAGAAAACACCTTCAAAGGTGTCTAAAAGGTGACAAACAATACCCAAGACACCACAAACACATGGGAAAGTGACAAGAACATATACTCCTGTGAAAACAAAAGAGCTGGACGAGTAAAAAGATGAGGAGACACAGATATAGGCATGTCATGTCCTTCTAAAATCATGTAAAACACAGCCAGGGGACTCCAAGCAGAGTCTCCCTTTTTTCCAAAAATTGGGCCACACACACCACTTCAGTGACATTACTTGTGCCCCAGTTGCAAAATGGACATGTTGATTTGCATCAACCACATTCAAAAATACGCCAGCCTTAACTGTCCCCAGGATGACACCGGGGTAGCTGTTAGGGCCAGGTGGACGGGCAGACCCAGGAGGTGGATCCACTGGGCTGAACACCTCACCGAGGGCAAGGTGCCCGGTAGCCGGAGCACTAGCAGGACAGTCCGCTTAGAGGAGTGGAGTAAAGAAGTCCCTGGTAGTCCGGGTGACGGAGCTCAGGTTCGGAGGCCGAGATGTCGTCAGGCAGAGTCCGGAACCAATGGAGCGAGAAGACGGGTCACCACAGGGATCGGAGATGGCAGGAACTGACGGGATGGCAGGCCGTCACCGTTCGGGGTTCGGGTATCGTCAGGACCGGTTGGCGAGGCAGGAGCGGCTCTACGAGAGAGATAGGTGAGTATATCACAGACACAAGGAGACCTGACTCCTAGCTTAGAAAACACGAAGAACAGGCCCAGCCCACTTGGAAAGGATCCCCCTATATACCCAGTACCTGATCCTTCAATATCCTGTTGGAGGACACTGGCCCTTTAAGAAAGGGTCAATGACCGCGCGCGCGCCCTAATGCGCATGCGCGAGGCCCGGGTGCCAGATGCCAGGGCAGGGAGCGGTGAACAGGAGGCAGGGGAGCCGGCCTGGAGCAGAGCTGCCGCCGGGCGCCGGGAGCGGGGACCGGGCCGCCTGGGGACCGCAGGTGATGGGGGCTGGAGGCTGTGGAGCAGGGGACGCCTGACAGAGGAGCCGGGGAGCGAGGCAGGGAAGCCGGGGAACGTGGCATGTGAGCCGGGGAGCGAGGCAGGGGAGCCGGGAAGCAAGGCAGGGGACCCGGGGAGCGTGACAGTACCCCCCCCCACGCCCCCCTCCCAGCAACCGGGACAGGAAGGCACGTATCAGAGGAGTACCCACATTCTCCCGGGGTTCCCAGGACCTATCCTCAGGACCATACCCTGCCCAGTCCACCAGGAAGAACTGTCGGCCTCGTACGGTTTTCATGGCCACGATATCCCTTACCGCATAGATGTCATCATCAGCAATAGGAGGAGGAGCAGAACTGGCAGCAGCGGAGAAGGGACCAAGGACAACCGGCTTGAGCAGGGAGACGTGGAAGGAGTTGGGTATCCTCATCATGGCCGGGAGCTGCAGGTTGTAGGAGACCTCATTTATTTTGCTGAGGACTTTAAACGGCCCGATGTAGCGAGGGCCCAGCTTGTATGATGGTAGCTTCAATCAGACGTACTTGGAAGCAAGCCAGACCAGATCTCCTGGAGAGAAACACGGGGGATCCAGACGCCTCTTGTCTGCGTGTCTCTTCATCCGCAGGGAAGCACGTCCAAGGGACGTCTAGACAGAGTCCCAAATTGTAGAAAAGTCACGGACTACATCATCAGCAGCAGGGACATCCGAGGAAGAGGATACAGGTAATGGGACGGAAGGCTGAAGACCGTAAACGACATGGAAGGGAGAGCTGGAGGAGGACTCACTGACGTGAGAATTCAGCCCAAGAAAGAAGCGTGGACCAGTCGTCGTGATGGGTGTTAACGTAGTGACGCAAGAAGGAGGTCAGGATCTGATTGACTCGTTCCACTTGGCCATTCAACTGAGTATGGTAGGCTGAAGAAAAGTCCAGAGCCACTCCCAGATGTTTGCAGAGAGCCCTCCAGAAGCGGGAGGTAAACTGAGTTCCTCTGTCAGACACAATGTGTGATGGAAAGCCATGCAACCGGAAGATGTGCTGTATGTAAGCGTCAGCGAGTTCCTGGGCAGAGGGCAGTCCAGCCACAGGGACGAAATGAGCCATTTTGGAGAACCGATCCACCACGAACCATATGACTGTGTGTCCGGAGGACAGGGGAAAGTCTGTAATAAAGTCCATCGCAATGTGTTGCCACGGAACGGAGGGTATAGGCAGAGGCAGAAGACGACCATATGGCAGGTGTTTGGGCGTCTTGTTCCTGGCACAAGAGGAGCAGGCTGAGACAAAAGAAGCGACGTCCGTGCGAAGGGATGGCCACCAGTAGTGACGTACAATTGTACTCCATGTTTTCTTCTGACCAGCATGGCCAGCTATTTTCGAGGCATGGCCCCAGTGCAACACTTTTTGCCTGTCAGTCTCAGAGACATAGGTCTTCCCAGGTGGTATCTGGGCCAGGGTGACAGGAGCCACCGGAATGATTTTACTAGGGCAGATGATGGGCTGGGATGTCTCCTCCTCCTGCTCCATGGGCATGAATGACCTGGACAAAGCATCTGCTTGTACATTCTTGTCCGCGGGTCGAAAATGGAGCTGAAAATCGAACCTGGCAAAGAACCAAAGAACCACCTGGCCTGCCATGGGTTCAGTCGCTGAGCGGACCGCAGGTATTCCAGGTTCTTGTGGTCCGTGTAAATGATCACGGGGTACACTGCTCCCTCCAGAAGGTAGCGCCATTCCTCCAGAGCCAGTTCGACTGCCAACAGCTCTGGGTCACCGATGGTGTAGTTGCGTTCAGGCGCTGAGAAGCTCTTGGAGAAGAAACCGCAAGTAACCATCTTCCCGGAGGAGGACTTCTGCATGAGCACTGCTCCGGCTCCCGAGGAGGAGGCATCCACCTCCAAGGTAAACTGTCGGTTTAACTCAGGACGGTGGAGCACAGGGGAAGAAGCAAATGCCTGTTTCAGGGAGCCAAACGCGGCGTCGGCCGCAGGTGACCAGTCCTTTGGATTAGCCCCCTTCTTGGTCAAGGCGGAGAGAGGTGCAGTCAGAGCAGAGAAGTGAGGGATGAACTGACGATAATAGTTTGCGAATCCCAGAAAGCGTTGGATTGCCTTCAGTCCGGAAGGAGGGGGCCAGTTGAGAATGGAAGAGACCTTCTCCGGGTCCATCTGCAGACCGGTATCGGAGATTACGTAACCCAAGAAGGGAAGAGAAGACTGCTCGAATACACACTTCTCGTACTTGACGTACAGGTGATTCTCTCTCAGTCTTTGTAGTACCAGCTGCACGTTCTCTCTGTGGGTCTGGAGGTCCGGAGAGAAGACCAGGATATCGTCAAGATACACCACCACACAGACGTAGAGAAGGTCCCGGAACACGTCGTTCACCAATTCCTGAAACACTGCTGGTGCATTACAGAGGCCGAAGGGCATCACACAGTATTCATAGTGCCCATCGCGAGTATTGAATGCGGTCTTCCATTCGTCCCCAGAGCGGATGCGGACCAGGTTGTAGGCACCCCGAAGATCCAAATTGGTAAACACACGAGCTCCTCTAAGCCGATCAAACAATTCGGGGATGAGCGGCAGGGGGTATTTATTTTTCACGGTGATTTGGTTCAATCCCCGGTAGTCAATGCATGGGCGTAGATCGCCCTCTTTCTTCTTAACGAAGAAGCCTGCTCCCGCAGGAGAGGAGGACCTCCGAATGAATCCCCTTGCCAGGTTCTCCGTGATGTAGGCAGACATGGCCCTTGTTTCAGCAGGAGACAGCGGATATATCCGTCCTCGAGGTGGTGTAGTTCCCGGGAGTAGGTCGATGGCACAGTCATAAGGACGATGTGGCGGAAGTACCTCTGATTCCTTTTTATCAAAGACGTCCGCGAAGGACCAATAGGCCGAGGGCAGTCCCGGTAGGGACTCCGGAACCGGAGGTCATCGGATGGGCTGTATAGTCTTCAGACAATTTTCGTGGCAAGAGGAGCCCCATCGGGTGATTTCACCAGTACCCCAGCTGACTGACGGTTCGTGTGTCCGTAACCAGGGGAGTCCCAGCAGGATTTGATGGGACATGTGTGGGAGGACGTAGAGAGCGATGTTCTCGGTGTGCAGGGCACCGATACGTAGTTCCACCGGCTTGGTGATCCACGAGATGGTGTCAGAGAGAGGTCTCCCATCTACCGAGGCAATCACGAGGGGTTTGTCGAGTGGAGTAACAGGCACCTGGTACTTGTCCACCGTGGCCTGCTGGATGAAATTGCCTGCTTCCCCGGAATCGAGGTACGCCTCGGCCGTGAACCGCGTCTCTCCCGTTGTCACTTGAACAGTCCACGTAACCGGGTCTGAGAGAGTCCCAGCACCTAGGGTGGCCTCTCCTACCAACTCTAGGCTTTGGAGTTTCCCAGCCTCTCTGGACAGGAGCGTAGAAGGTGTGTGCCCTCTCCGCAGTAGAAGCAGAGGCCCTTGGCGAGCCGTTCTGCTCGGCGTTGTTCGGACTGCCGCAAACGGTCAATCTGCATGGGCTCGTGGACAGAGACACCAGACGACGCTGACTGAAGTACGGCGGGCTTCTGCGGAGGAGAGGAATGCCGTATCGGACGTCTCTCACGGGACACCTCTTTGGATCGTTCCTGGAATCTGAGGTCCACACGGGTGGCTAGTGCGATCAGGGCATCCAGGGTAGAAGGAACATCGCGGCCTGCCAGCTCGTCCTTAATGCGGCTGGAGAGTCCTTCCCAGAAGGCGGCAGTGAGGGCTTCATTGTTCCACCCCAATTCTGAGGCCAAAGTGCGGAAGCGGATGGCATACTGCCCTACCGTCGTAGTCCCCTGACGTAGCCTGAGGAGTGATGAGGCGGATGCAGCGGCACGTTTAGGTGTTTCTGAATGCCTGCAGGAAGTCCTGGATGTTGGTAGTCACAGGGTCCTCCTTTTCCCACAAGGGGTTCATCCAGGCCAGTGCCTCACCCTCTAGATGGGACATCACAAACGCCACCTTGGCTTGGTCGGAGGCAAACAAGTGCGGAAGCAGCTTGAAATGAAGGGAGCACTGGTTTAGGAATCCCCTGCAGGTCTTGGGATCTCCGGCGTACCGGGGTGGTGAGGCCAAACGAAGTCTGGAAGCATCCGAGGAGGCTGCCACGGGAGCTGTGGCCGTGGATTGTACAGTGGAAACCTGAGATGCCAAGGATGTGGCCGTCACTTGTAGCGTGTTCAGGCGGGTATCCACAGAAGACATAAAGTTCAGCATGCGGGTCTGGGTCTCGCGCTGGCGTGTGAGTTCCTGCTGCAAGGCCGCTAGTGCTTCGGCGGGATCCATGGCCTGTTCTTACTGTTAGGGCCAGGTGGACGGGCAGACCCAGGAGGTGGATCCACTGGGCTGAACACCTCACCGAGGGCAAGGTGCCCGGTAGCCGGAGCACTAGCAGGACAGTCCGCTTAGAGGAGTGGAGTAAAGAAATCCCTGGGACCACGGGGTCTCTGATGGTAGTCTGGGTGACGGAGCTCAGGTTCGGAGGCCGAGATGTCGTCAGGCAGAGTCCGGAACCAATGGAGCGAGAAGACGGGTCACCACAGGGATCGGAGATGGCAGGAACTGACGGGATGGCAGGCCGTCACCGTTCGGGGTTCGGGTATCGTCAGGACCGGTTGGCGAGGCAAGAGCGGCTCTACGAGAGAGATAGGTGAGTATATCACAGACACAAGGAGACCTGACTCCTAGCTTAGAAAACACGAAGAACAGGCCCAGCCCACTTGGAAAGGATCCCCCTATATACCCAGTACCTGATCCTTCAATATCCTGTTGGAGGACACTGGCCATTTAAGAAAGGGTCAATGACCGCGCGCGCGCCCTAATGCGCATGCACGAGGCCCGGGTGCCAGAAGCCAGGGCAGGGAGCGGTGAACAGGAGGCAGGGGAGCCGGCCTGGAGCAGAGCTGCCGACGGGCGCCGGGAGCGGGGACCGGGCCGCCTGGGGACCGCAGGTGATGGGGGCTGGAGGCTGTGGAGCAGGGGACGCCTGACAGAGGAGCCGGGGAGCGAGGCAGGGAAGCCGGGGAACGTGGCAGGTGAGCCGGGGAGCGAGGCAGGGGAGCCGAGAAGCAAGGCAGGGGACCCGGGGAGCGTGACAGTAGCAAAGTCCTTGCTGAACCATGACTTGTTCATCTTGGATTATTTTTAAAAGCACAGCCAGGGGACTCCAAGCAGAGTCTCCCTTTTTTCCAAAAATTGTGCCACACACACCATTTCAGTGCCATCACTTGTGCCCCAGTTGCAAACTTGACATGTTGATTTACATCAAGCACATTCAAAAATACGCCAGCCTTTACTCTCCCCAGGATGACACCAGGGTAGCAAAGTCCTTGCTGATCCATGACTTGTTCATCTTGATGAATGTTAGTCTGTCCACATTGTCACTGGACAGACGTGTGCGCTTATCTGTCCTCACACACCCAGCAACACTGAAGACACGTTCAGAGACAACGCTGGCTGCGGGACACAAAAAGATATCCAAGGCGTAAGTAGCAAGCTCAGGCCATTTTTCAAGATTGGAAGCCCAAAATGAGCAAGGCTCCAGTTGCAAAGTCATAACATCGATGTTCATTTGGAGACACTCCTGGGAGATTCACTCTGTGCACCACTGGTGTTTGGGGGAAAAGCCGAGCTAAGATTGCATAACAGCTTCTGCTGATACTCCTGCATACGTGCGTCCCTTTCTATGGCTGGAATTATTTCTCCAAATTTAGATTTGTACCGGGAATCTAAGAGTGTGGCAACCCAGTAATAATCATTACTTCTAATTCGGACAATCCGAGGGTCATGTTGTAGGTAGTGCAGCAAGAAGGCGCTCATGTGTCTTGCACATCCATGCGGATAAAGTCCTTGCTGTGTTTGTGGCGGCGAGGTGATAACCGTGCTTCCTTCCTCTGACATCTCCCCCCAACCTCGAGCAACCGAAATTTGACCAAGGTCTCCCTGATCTGCTGAGTCTTCCATGCCCATCTCCAGTTCGTCCTCCATTTCTTCCTGGGCTCCTGCACCTTCCTTAACAGTTTGGCTGCTACCATGTGCCCTTGTTAATTCCTCTCCCCCACCGTCCCATGCCTGCCGCCTTGGTGATGCTGAACGTCTGGACCTTGTAGATCTTGGTATCCCTTCCCCATATGAATCCTCTTGTACTTCCTCCCCTT
Organism: Anomaloglossus baeobatrachus; assembly: GCF_048569485.1. NCBI lineage: Eukaryota > Metazoa > Chordata > Amphibia > Anura > Aromobatidae > Anomaloglossus > Anomaloglossus baeobatrachus. Next base: position 583,094,002 of record NC_134354.1, on the reverse strand, counting down.
CCTCTTGTCCCACCCCGTTACTCCGAATAGTGTTAAAAGTGTGCTCCAGCATGTAAATGACTGGAATTGTCATGCTGATAATGGCATTGTCAGCGCTAAACATATTCGTTGCCATGTCGAAACTGTGCAGAAGGGTGCATAAGTCCTTGATCTGAGACCACTCCATCAGCGTGATCTTCCTACCTCTGCATCTCATTGGCCCAGGCTATACATCATAACGAATTGCGCCAGGGCTTGGCGGTGCTGCCACAGTCGCTGCAACATGTGGAGAGTCGAATTCCAGCGTGTCGGCACATCGCATTTCACTTGGTGAACCGGCAGGCCGAAAGACTTCTGGAGCGATGCAAGTCGATCAGCTTCGCCGTTTCAACGGCGGAAGTGAGCAGAGAGTGACTGTGCCCTGTGCAGAAGCCCATCTAGGCCGGGATAGTGGGTTAAAAATTGCTGGACAACAAGGTTTAACACGTGAGCCATACAAGGCACGTGTGTCACCTTGCCCCGGCGAAGGGCCGCACCCAGGTTTGCAGCATTGTCGCACACGGCCTTCCCTGGCTGCAGGTTGAGTGGAGACAACCATTTACTAAACTCGCTCTCCAGAGCTGACCACAACTCCTCCGCTGTGTGACTCTTATTTCCCTGACATTTCAAACTAAAGACCGCCTGATGCCGTTGTGCTCTGCTGCCAGCATAGTAATGACGTGTGCATGATTCCTTGTGCACAGTTACAATGTGGGTGGCCTAACCAGACAGGCTTTGGGCAGAGGTTGAAGACCCAGACGAGGTTGAGGAGGCAGAAGCAGTGGAGGAACTTCGATATGCAGAGGATTGACGCACAACTCGTGGGGACAGCAAGACTTGTACAGCAGACCCTTCTCCATCTCTCACCATAGTTACCCTGGCCCAGTCACCGACATGTAACGCCCCTGTCTATGCTTACAGGTCTAAGTATTGGTGGTGAAATGCACCCTGTCACACACAGAGTTTCTCAAGGAAGCGGTGATGTTGTGTGCGACATGCTGGTGTAGCGCAGGAACGCCTTTCTTGGAGAAGTAGTGGTGACTGGGCATCTGGTACTGGGGCACAGCGACGGACATGAGGTCTCGAAAATCCTTTGTGTCCACCAGGCGGAAAGGCAGCATTTCTGTAGCCAAGAGCTTGCAGAGGGTGAAAGTCAACCTCTTAGCTTTGTCATGGCTAGGAGGAAATGGTCTTTTAATTGTCCACATCTGAGGGACCGAGATCTGGCTGCTGTGTGGAGAATGCGTTGAGTAGGGTGTCCCTGGAAAACTGCTTATCTGTGAGGAAGTGCAGGCGGAGACATGATGTTGCCTTTATCCAAAGTTGGTGCTCTTGATGTCTGAGAGAGCTCTACACCAGCACCTGTTTCCCCTTTCAAAACAACTGATGACCTGCCATTCAAACTGTCTGTTGCGGTTAAAGAGGTGGAAGGTCTGCTTTGAAAAACATGTGTGACACCTGTCCCCACAGTCATAGAGGACGAAGAGCGCGCGGATGCACTTGAAGGGTCAGATGGTGGTTGGCCCGCTCCGCTAGGCCGCATTGTAGCACAGTGAGTTTCCCACTGGGACTTATGCTTGTTATTCATGTGACGGTTCATGGACGAAGTGGTCAAACTAGTGAGTTTTTGGCCTCTACTTACAGATTGGCGACAAATCTTACAGATCACATGAGTTGGGTGATCTTTTGCGATGTCAAAAAAGGACCAGGCTAGGCAACTATTTGAGTCCATGCGACCTGCAGATCCACCACAACTTGTGCTCAGAGGAAGAGTTGTGGCTGAGGATGCAGTTGTTGATGTGCTTCCAATACTCTGTCTTTGTCCAGGAAGGCGCAAGCTAACCTCGTCGTCAGTCGCATCCTCCTCCACCGCCTCTGCTGACCTCCTCGAGTGCCTGACTGTGGGTTGACAGTAAGTGGGATCTACAACCTCATCATTAACCTGTGTGTTTGCACTCCACTCTTCCTCCCCTGACTGAATAGTTTAGTTGTCATTCCAATCAGGTGTCTGAGTCTCATCGTCATCAGTATTTTCCTCATTGTCTCCACCAAGAGGTGTTACAGTTTGGGAATGAGGGTCTACATTCTGCTCAGAAACGTGGTCATCAGGACCTTAATCTGACTCAGAAAGCTTCTGGGCATCACTGCAGATCATTTCCTGGTCTGTACTCACTGTAGCTTGGGAGCAGACCTCTGATTCCTAGGTTATAGTGTGACTAAACAGCTCTGTAGAGTAACCCATATCTGTTACAACATACTCTGCAGGGCGGGTGGATACTTGAGAGCTGGTAGAAAGCAAGTGCGATTGGGGTGATAACCCAGAGGGTGTTACCCTAGCTGGCTATCAAAAATAGCGGGACCCCACGTCATTTTGGGTTTTTTTAACTATTTTTTTAATTAAAAAAAATTAATGGGCCCCCCTGTATTTTGATTGCCAGCCAAGGTAACGCCAGGCAGATGGGTCTGGCATCCTGTAGCTGTCTGCTTTATCTGTGTTGAGAATCAAAAATACCACAGAGCGCTACATCATTTTTTTTAATGATTTATTTTTACAGTACTGTGATGTCAGGCTATCAAAATACAGAGAAGGCCATTTTTTATTAGTTATTTAAATAAATAATTAAAAAAAATATATGGGCTCCCGCTGCATTTTTTGTATTGCTAGCTAAGGGTAATCCAAGCAGCTACTGGTTGCTAACCCCCACTGCTTGGTGTTACCTTCACTGTCAATGGAAAATCCAGGGAAGCAATTTTTATTTTTTTTGCCAAAAAACTCCAAAAAAAATGACGTGAGCTTCGCCATATTTTTGTATGCTAGTCAGGTAAAGCAGGCAGGTACGGCTGCCCCCAACCCCCAGCTGCCTATTTGTACCTGGCTGGGAACTAAAAATATAGGGAAGCCCTTTTTTTAATTATTTTATGAATTTCATGAAATAATTAAAAAAAAAAACGACGTAGGCTTCGCCCCATTTTTGTGTCCCGCCGGGTACAACTAGACAGCTGGGGATTGGAATCCGCAGCACAGGTTAGCCCGAGCTTTCTGGGTGCCTCTGCTGCGAATTTTAGTCCGCAGCTGCCCCAGAATATGGCGCTTTCATAGAAGCGCCATCATCTGGCGCTGTATCCAACTCTCCAGCTGCCCTGATGCCGGGTGGCTTGCTGGGTAATAATGAGTTAATACTAGCTATGTTTTACTATCTAGTATTAAGCCAGAGATTCTTAATGTCAGGCAAGTTTGACCCGGCCATTAAGAATCTCCAATAAAGGGTTTGAAAAAAGTCACCACACTAAGAAAAAATACTTTAATAGAAATAAATACACAGACACATTAGAAACTCCATGTTTATTACTCCCTGTCAGCCCTCCACGATCCTGGTCTTCTGTCTTCTTTCTCCTTCAACCCATGCCACTCTGCTACATCAGCAGCACTGCATGAGAGAAAGACGTTGCTGCTCCCCATGCACTCTTTTCACTCCGTGAGTGATCAGAGGCTGCTGGCTATAGGCGGTGATGTCACGGCTGACAGACAGGTTACCATAGCAACGGTGCTCCGATCACGTGATTCCCGATGCCGCTATTAACCGGCTGTGACAGCTAGTCCCTGCATGTGTCTGACACTGTAAAGAGCGTCCACATGCAGGAACGGGGATTCGACCATGTACCAGAGCATTTCACCGATACATGGACATGCTCAAACGAGCACCACGTACTGGAGAGATGCACTGACAAGACCTAGCATGACATCATAGCCATGTGACCAGTCTGTAGCCAATGAGATAATAGACACGTGACTGGTCACATGCTATTTTGACGTCACGATAGGTGCTATCATCAGTGCTGGTTACCGGGAGGATGCAGCAATTATCGGAAGTAAAAGAGGCAGGAGACAGAGTGCAGGATGCATTGCGGGGACCTGTAAGTGTTATGGCAATGTTTATTAACTGTATGTGTAAATTTAGAATGTGTTTTTACGTGTTTGTGATTGCCTCCCATTGTTTTCAATGGGGTTTGAGAGGTTCAACTAATGGTTCACCGAACCGAACTTGAACACAGCCTCCATTCGACGAACCGAACTCGAGCCTCTAGAGGTTCGCTCATCTCTATCGTTCGGCTCCGTAAAAAGGGAGCACATCAGATTGTCCACGGAAAGTAGTAGACATCTTACTTTTACTGGAAGATGGCCTTTCTTCAGCAGATGTTACTGTAGCTTTCCCACCAACCCCACGGACATAAACTTTTTTCCTTTTCCAACACGCCTGTTCCCCTTTCCACCAGCATCTGTCTTTTTGCCACTCATTTTGTTTGTGACCAGATTGGACACTTAAAATGTCGTAGCAAAAATGGAGAGGTGGTGTACGATGCAGAGGTGGTCTAGCTTTATTGAAAGCTGAAGAACCAACACTGACTATCCCTGACAATGAAACTATGTCCCTAAAAATGGCAGCACTTTTGGCAATTAAAATTGCGTAGCAAAAATGGGCAGGTGTGTAGAATGCACAGGTGCTTTAGGTAGCTGGACAGCAAAGGAACACTAAGTTAGTATCCCAAACAAATTTAGTATGCCACTAAAAGTGTCAGCACTGTTTGCAATTAAAATTGCATAGCAAAAATGGACAGGTGTGTAGAATGCACAGGTGCTTTAAGTAGCTGGACAGCAAAGGAACACTAAGTTAGTATCCCAGAAAATTTTAGAATGCCACTAAAAGTGTTAGCACTGTTTGCAATTAAAATTGCATAGCAAAAATGGGCAGGTGTGTAGAATGCACAGGTGCTTTAGGGAGCTGGACAGCAAAGGAACACTAAGTTAGTATCCCAGAAAATTTTAGTATGCCACTAAAAGTGTCAGCACTGTTTGCAATTAAAATTGCGTAGCAAAAATGGGCAGGTGTGGAGAATGCACAGGTGCTGTAGGTAGCTGGACAGCAAAGGAAGCCTCACTTTCTATTCCTGCCAATGAAAAAATGCACCAAGGAATTGTCTGAGCTGATGTAGCCAGACTCTGTTATATAAACCCCTGCAGAGCGTTGGCACGGACCTGCCTAGCAACAATGGCTATGAACGGCTTTAATGCAGCCCTGAAAAGGGCTGAAATTACAAGTAGTCCCTAATCCCTAAAGTGCTGTGTAGATTGCACTGTATGTCTATAGCGCACACAGCAGCAGCGGGAGCGGTGACTGTCACCCTCCCGCAGCAGTGAGATAATGGCGGTGATGGGGAAAATGGCCGTGTCTTATAAGGCAAGGACATGTGACATGCACAGCCTATGACACATGCCCTTGCTTGTCTGGCAAAAATCCACTTTTCTGTGTGTGTGTCTGTAATTTGATGACAGTCTGGCCCGCCCCATTGTACGCGCAGTTAGGAAAAAAAAAAGAAAAATAGTGACTGCCATTCTTTCAGCACTGATCTAAACCCCGTCCCCCCCGCACACTATGCGCTGAATTTTGATAATATCATGATTCACAGTGACTCACACTATTACAGTGAAAAGCCAGCTAGTAACTAGCTACGCTTTTTGGTGATCGAACCGTTCTCGAACGTAACTCGAACTACCTAACTTTTAGCAAATCGTTCGAGTTCGTCGAACGACTCGAATACCCCCAAAATCACTCGAACATGAAATTGGCGAACCGTTCGACTCGAACACTGCTCATCTCTACTCAGCAATTCGTCCATAGCGATGTGTGCTGCCGCAGGAACGATGAACAACCAGCGGCATGCACCACCAACGATATTATGAAAAGGAGCGACGTTTCAACGATCAACAATTTTTGACGTTTTTTGACGTTAATCGTCGCTCCTAGCTGTCACATGCTGCGATGTCGTTAACGACGCCGGATGTGCATCATAAACACCGTGACCCAGACGATATATTGTAAGCGATGATGCAGTATGTAAAGCACCCTTTAGGGTCATATTATTACTGCAGAGTGCAAGATATTTACTGTCATTAGAAAAATAAATATTTAGAGGCTGACATTTTCACCTATTCTTCACAAAATAGCTCAGTGAGATTGGATGGCGAGCATCTGTGATCAACAATTTTATAGTCTTGCCACAGATTCTCAATAAGATTTAGGTCTTGACTTTGACTGGGCCATTCAAGTACATGAATTTGCTTTGAACTAAACATTACAAATTGTGGCTCTCACAGTACTCTTAGGTCCATTGTCCTGCTGAAAGGTGAACCTACACCCCAGGATCAATTTTTTTGCAGCCTCTAACAGATTTTCCTACATAATTGCCTTGTTTTTAGCTCCATCCATTTTCCCATCAAATCTGACCAAATTCCTTTATCCTGTTGTGGAAAAGCATCCTCACACCATTTATGCTGCCACTGCCAAGTTTTATGGTGGGGATAATTTTTTCAGGGTGATGTGCAGTGTAAAGGGGGCTTTACACGCTGCGACATCGCTAATGCGGAGTCGTTGGGGTCACGGAATTTGTGACGCACATCTGGCCGCATTAGCAATGTTGCTGTGTGTGACACCGATGAGCGATTTTGCATCGTTGCAAAAACGTGCAAAATCGCTCATCGGTGACATGGGGGTCCATTCTCGATTATCGTTACTGCAGCAGTAACGATGTAGTTCGTCGCTCCTGCGGCAGCACACATCGCTATGTGTGATGCCGCAGGAACGAGGAAACTCTCCTACCTGCCTCCCGGCCGCTATGAGGAAGGAAGGAGGTGGGCGGGATGTTACGTCCTGCTCAGCTCCGCCCCTCCGCTGCTATTGGGCGGTCGCTCAGTGACGTCGCTGTGACGCCACACGGACTGCCCCCCTAGAAAGGAGGCGGTTCGCCGGTCACAGCGACGTCGCCGGGCAGGTAAGTGTGTGTGACGGGTCTGCGCGATGTTGTGCGGCACGGGCAGTGATTTGCCCGTGTCGCGCAACAGATGGGGGCGGGTACCTACACTAGCGATATCGGGACCGATATCGCAGTGTGTAAAGTAGCCTTTAGTTTTTGCCTCACACACCATTTTGCATTTAAACCAAAAAAGTTCTGCGTTAGTCTAATCTGACTTGAGCACCTCCTTCCACATTATAGTTGTCCCCTGCATGGATTTTTGAAAACTACAATGAGTGACTTCTTATGACTTGCTTTCAAAAATTTTCTTTACAACATTATCCCTTTCCTGTCTTTATGTGTTCCTAGGTTTTCATGAAGTTGTATGATACATAATATTCTCAAATAAACCTATGAGGTTAGAAAATTAGGGCTGTAGTTATACTTAAAATTATTTAGAAAACCATGTATTATTTCCTTTACACTTCAAGCATACTACTTATCATATAAAAGTTTTAAAAGTTTGTTGGTGTAATGTGAAAAATGTTTACTTGTTTGTAATAAAATAATTTCATAAAAATATATATACTTTGTCTCTCCATGTTCTAAAAGCCAAAACTTTTATATTTGATTCCATCAGCAAACCTGTCCAAGATCATATTTTTTGAGGAATGATCTCAATTTTTTATTAAATCTATTTTGAAGTACATGTGATTTTTTTTATCTTTTTATTCCATACCAGTTGTCGAAAAAGCAACAATTCTAACATTTTTTTTATAATTATATTTCTTTAATTACCTTTAATATATTGTCAGCGTACAATTTTATTGAAAAAAATTAAAAATGGGTTAATAATTTTTAGGCTGTCAGGACTATGGCTGAAGGACTTGAGAACGCATTTTATTTATCTGTACAGTTAACTATTTCAGGATTTTAAATGATCCAGCTACTGAAGGCCAATTTAACTTTCTTAATTTTAATACTAATCAGTTTTCAGAAATAATACTGACAAACTCTATGCATTTTTATCTACAGTTATAAAGCTGTTACACAAATAAAAAAAACCCAGAAATGACAATAAATGAACCCAACTACTTATTAAGTAATATCATTAAATTAATGATATTGGTGTTATTATGATTCTCGACATCATTATTATTTTACACATTTCAATTATTATAAGCTAACAAGTTGTTTCTGATTTCCTAAAACACTAATTAATTGTATTTCCAACCAAAATAAAGTAACAATATATAACTCAGTAGGATTAGGCTAAATCTTCTTGTGTCATTTGGTGGAGAGAATGAATAGTGAAACAAATTTACATGCAACTCCAGTGGCGTTAAAACGAGAAAGTTTTTATGCATGGGAAGTAGTGAATTCCTATTTGTGCTCTGGCCAATGGTTTGCTGTCTCCTCAACCAAGATAGAATTGCATTACTAAAGATTCCACAGTGGCCAGTAAAAGGTTGAATGGAATTTAGTTATTCTTTGTGAGAAATGTGAAGGGAGAGAAAGGACACAGTAGAGCTTTCATTGACCCAAATCTAAATCCAGTGTGTCTAACTAGGAAATTGCTCATTCACATGAAAGCCAAAAAAGCATCTAGGCCTCAATGAGGCTGACAAAGCAAAATCAATTCAGAAAACAACAGCTCAGTTTCGGAAGTATTCTGTAAATGAAAAGATTGATGAATCAATAAAATCGGAGAACATTTTGCTGGTGTTGTTCACTTACTGAACCAATGCATTTGCTTTGTGCTATGAATTGGGAAGAAACTATACACTTATCAGTCTAAAGTAATCTTTTAACTGTTTATTTTGACTTTTTAATAGGAAAATAAATTGTAACTACAAATGGAAGTTTTTCCACTATGTCTTCATAATGGGGATATTTAAGGTTTGTTTTTATACTACAAGTTTTGGAAATAACATGTGTATTAAAACTTTTAGAAATATTTAAACCAAAATTTTTCAAGTTTCTTAAAATTATTTTGAATACATTAATTCTAACAACTCTATTCACATGAAAATAAGGAAAACAGTTATATTTTAAGGAGCAGATATGAATGTGATATATTAGATCTTTTATGGCTGCCACATAGGAAACAAATGCTGTTCCACTTGTAATTTGCATGAAAGAGTAGCAGCATGCACTGATTCATTTTTATTTTAATTTTATGCTGATATGCCTGGTGTTAATATTTGTTAAAGATTTTTTTGCGCAGTACGAAAAAAGTAGTTTGTCATGAAGAAGTGTGTTTGAATAGAGAAGCTCAATTAAGATTGCACAGGTGTCAGCCATGAGAAGATTGATGCCCATCCACATTCACATACATCACCAACAGTGAAAGTAAATGTGAACCGATTTAATTGGATACACTGTAAATAAGTGGCAGTGGATTATGTTCACTGAAAGAAAGAGGTTGAAGTTTAACCTCTTTACAACACATGACGTACTGGGTACGTCATGGCTCATGTCGGAGTAATCACCGCCGGCTGCTGGGGCGATCTATTCACACCTGTTAACTCTATAGATTGCGCTTTCAAAATGTGGCAGCGTGATATAAATATCATCAGCATGGAACGCGTCTTTCAAACCTGCTATCGGAAGCCCCGTGACGTGATCACATGGAGCCGATGATTGCTGTGGTAGCACAGGGTCATGTGATGACTCCTGTAGCTATCATGACTCACTTCCTCTTACTACCGGCAGAGCACTGGCTGTTAAAGAAGAGTAGCATTTCTGCAGATCAGAGCTGTGCAGCTGTGATCTACAGAAATGAACAGGGGGACTAGTAAAATAAAAAAAATAAAAAACGTTTTAAAGAATTTAAAAAAGATATAACACCTAAAAGTTCAAATCACCCTCCATTCGCTCCACTGAAATTTAAAGGGATAAAAAAATAAAAATATACACATATTTGGTATCGTCGTGTTTAGAAATGTCCAATCTATCAAGACATAACATCATTTAATCTGATCAGAAAATGGCATAGTTGCAAAAAAATTCCAAACGCCAAAATTACGTTTTTTGGTGCCCGTAAATTTTGCGGAAAATTCAATAACAGGCGATCAAAAGTTAGCATCTATACAAAAATGGTACTGTTAAAAATGTCAGCTTGAGACACAGCAAATAAGCCATTATGGTGAGAACACAACAGGTTTAGGAAAATGATGCAAAAAGTGCACCATGTTTTTTGGACAAACTACTGAATTTTTTACTCCCTTAAATTAAAGTAAACCTATACATCTTTGGTGTCTAGGAACTGGTATTAACCTGAGGCATCACACCAACACATCAGTTTTGCCATATATTGAACATGGTGAATAAAATATCCCAAAAACAATTGTGCAATTGCACTTTTTTTGCAATTTTTCCGCACTTGGAATTTTTTTTGCCATTTTCCAGTACACTATATGGAAAGGTAAAACTCATGATTTAGTTTACAAGCACAAGTCATCCTTCAAAAAATAAGCCCTTATATGGTAAGATTGACAGAAAAATAAAAAAGTTATGGCTCTTGGAAGAAGGGGAGTGGAAAAAATTGGAACAAGAGAAAATCGCCCTGGGATGAAGGGGTTAAAGCATAACCATTGTTCTAATTTTAGTTGATAAATAGATATAGAAGAAAATTAGCAACTTAGAAATATATTATGGACAAATTTGCTTCTTTCTCTGCCAGAATTGATCAGCTCATTATCAAAATTGTCAATTCTTAAAGAGTTAAAATCTGTATTCAGTGCAGACTTTCCCATTACTGAAATAGGAGATGGCATTTGTTACTGATGAGATTCTATGATGATGGGAGGAGGGAGGAGATAGAGGCAGAGGGAGGAGCTAAAGGTAGATGAAGGGACTAGAGACAGAGGGAGGATCTAGAGGTAAAGGGAGGGGCTAGGTACAGAGGGAGGGGCTAGAGGCAGAGCCCCTACCTCCTCTCTCTTCTATCTACCTAGTCTCATCAGTAACAGCTGCAATCTCTGATCTCAGTAATGGGAAAGTCTTCACTGAATACTACAAATTTGTCTGATAAGATATACTAAAAAGTTGCTTATTTTGATGTGCACTATTTAGGAAATAAAAATTAAAATGACCCTCTGATAAAGATATGATGATAGCGGTTCATTTGTGACTTTCACTTTTCTAATGAGGGATTGTGAAAGCTTGTAGACAGATGGACAAAGTGTACTGAAAGCAGGGAGATTATGTTGAAAAATTATGTTTGTTTTTTTAGGAAGATTGACTAAAGTATATTTAAGAGGCAGAGTGCAAATAATTTTTGACTCACTCTCTTGCTTGATCTTTTTCTACAATAGAAAAATGTCAGGTTATTTCTCAATAAGCTATGTATGACAGCTTCAAAGACAGGACGTGGTCTTATGATTTATGAGGTTGTTTACAGATTAGAACAAAGATATATAAAACATATATCAGGTAAATTCTTATGATTTTAACACACCCAGGACAATAAATGTAACTTATAACAGAAAAGTCATTATGGGCCCCATTTTCCGTCACCGAAAGTGCCTAAATGGTCTTGTGATTTACAGAATACATTCATCTCATCATAGCTATAGTATTCTATAGGCATTTATTTTTTGCAGGACAATATTAATTGTATGATGCTGAAATTAATGATATGACAGGCAGGCAGGCAGTCAGCAGTAGAGATGAGCGAACCGGCCGTGGTTCGGCTCGAGTTCGGTTCGCCGAACGGAGGTCCCGTTCGAGTTCGGTTCGTCGAACGTTCGACGAACCGAACTCGAACTGCATAGGAAACTATGGCAGGCAATCACAAACACATAAAAACACCTAGAAAACACCCTCAAAGGTGTCCAAAAGGTGACAAACAACTCACAACACAACACAAACACATGGGAAAGTGACAAGGACATATACTCATGCAAAAACAAAAGAGCTAGACAAGGAAAAAGAGGAGGAGACACAGATATAGGCATGGCACGCCCTTCTAAAATCATGTAAAACACCGCAAGGTGACTCCAAGCGGAGTCTCCCTTTTTTCCAAAAATTGGGCCACACACACACCCACCACTTCAGTGGCAGCACTTGTGCCCCAGTTGTACACTTCACAGCTAGATTTGCATCAAGCACATTCAAAAATACGCCATTCTTAACCGTCCCCAGGATGACACCAGGGTAGGTAGCAAAGTATTTCCTGATCCCAGCTCTGTTCATCTTGCATCATTTTTAAAAACAATGTAAGTAAGGGTTACTCCAAGCGGAGTCTCCCTTTTTTCCAAAAATTGGGCCACACAGACACCCCATCAGTGGCAGCACTTGTGCCCCAGTTGTACACTTCACAGCTAGATTTGCATCAAGCACATTCAAAAATACGCCATAGTTAACCGTCCCCAGGATGACACCGGGGTAGGTAAAAGTCTTTGCTGAACCATGACTTGTTCATCTTGGCTCCTTTTAAAAACAATGTAAGCAAGGGTTACTCCAAGTGGAGTCTCCCTTTTTTCCAAAAATTGGGCCACACAGACACCCCATCAGTGGCAGCACTTGGGCCCTAGTTGCAAACAGGATGTTTTGATTTGCATCAAGCACATTCAAAAATACGCCATAATTAACCGTCCCCAGCATGACACCGGGGTAGGTAGCAAAGTCTTTCCTGATCCCAGCTCTGTTCATCTTGGATCATTTTTAAAAACACGGTAAGTAAGGGTTACTCCAAGCAGAGTCTATCTTTTTTCCAAAAATTGTGCCCCACACACACCCACCCCTTCAGTGGCAGCAGTTGTGCCCCAGTTGTACACTTCACAGCTAGATTTGCATCAAGCACATTCAAAAATACGCCATTCTTAACCGTCCCCAGGATGACACCGGGGTAGGTAGCAAAGTCTTTGCTGAACCATGACTTGTTCATCTTGGCTCCTTTTAAAAAACACAGCAAGCAAGGGTTACTCCAAGCGGAGTCTCCCTTTTTTCCAAAAATTGGGCTCCACACACACCCCATCAGTGGCAGAAATTGTGCCCTAGTTGCAAACAGGATGTTTTGATTTGCATCAAGCACATTCCAAATCCACAAGCATTTACTCTCCCCAGGATGACACAGGGGTAGTAAATTCCTTGTGGATCCATGACTTGTTCATTTTGATGAACGTTAGTCTGTCCACATTGTCACTGGACAGACACGTGCGCTTATCTGTCAGCACACACCCAGCAGCACTGAAGACACGTTCAGAGACAACACTGGCAGCTGGACACGACAAAATCTCCAAGGCATAAGTGGAGAGCTCTGGCCATTTTTCATGATTTGAAGCCCAAAATGAGCAAGTCTCCATTTGCAAAGTCATGGCATCGATGTTCATTTGGAGATACTCCTGTATCATTCTCTCCAGCCGTTGACTATGTGTCAGACTTGTTGTCTCTGTTGGCCTTACAAAGCAGGGTCTAAAAAAATTATGAAAAGATTCCATAAAATTGCTGTTACCAGCACCAGATACGGTGCTACTGGTATGGGTAGACTGTTGAAGATGACGAGACCGTCCCATGTTTGTCAAGTTACAACTGTGAGATTCACTCCCTGCACCTGCACGGTTGTTTGGTGGAAAAGCCGAGCTAAGATCGAGTAACAGCTTCTGCTGATACTCCTGCATACGTGCGTCCCTTTCTATGGCTGGAATTATGTCACAAAATTTGGACTTGTACCGGGGATCTAATAGTGTGGCAAGCCAGTAGTCATCATCACTTCTAATTTTGACAATACGAGGGTCATGTTGGAGGTAGTGCAGCAAGAAAGCACTCATGTGTCTTGCGCAGCCATGCGGACCAAGTCCACGCTGTGTTTGTGGCATAGAGGTGCTAACCGTTCTTTCTTCCTCTGACATCCCAACCTCTTTCAACTGAAATTTGACCAAGGTCTCCCCCATCCGCTGAGTCTTCCATGTCCATGGACAGTTCGTCCTCCATTTCTTCATGTTCTCCTGCACCTTCCTCAACATTTAGCCTGCTACCATGCGCCCTTGTTGATTCCTGTCCCCCATGGTCCCATGCCTGCCGCGTTGGTGATGATGAACGTCTGGACCTTGGTGATGTTGTTTTCCCTTGCGCATATGAATCCTCCTGTAGTTCCTCCACTTCCTGTTTTCCCACCCCCTGACTCCGAATAGTGTTTAGCATGTGCTCCGGCATGTAAATGACTGGAATTGTCATGCTGATAATGGCATTGTCAGCGCTAAACATATTCGTCGCCATGTCGAAACTGTGCAGAAGGGTGCATAGGTCCTTGATCTGAGACCACTCCATCAGGGTGATCTGCCCCACCTCTGCATCTCGTTGGCCCAGGCTATACGTCATGACGTATTGCACCAGGGCTCGGCGGTGCTGCCACAGTCACTGTAACATGTGGAGAGTCAAATTCCAGCGTGTCGCCACATCGCATTTCAGGCGATGAACCGGCAGGCCGAAAGACTTCTGTAGAGATGCAAGTCGCTCACCTGCGGCGGTTGAACGGCGGAAGTGAGCAGACAGTTTTCGTGCCCTGGTCAGAAGGCCATCTAGGCCGGGATAGTGTGTTAAAAATTGCTTGACAACAAGGTTCAACACGTGAACCATACAAGGCACATGTGTCACCTTGCCCAGGCGAAGGGCCGCACCCAGGTTTGCAGCATTGTCACACACGGCCTTACCAGGCTGCAGGTTGAGTGGAGACAACCATTTATTAAACTCGGACTGCAGAGCTGACCACAACTCCTCAGCTGTGTGACTCTTATTCCCAAGACATGTCAAGCTAAAGACCGCCTGATGCCGTTGCGCTCTGCTGCCAGCATAGTAATGAGGGGTGCGTGATTCCTTCTGCGCAGTGAGAACGCTGGTGGCCTGACCAGGCAGGCTTGGGGCGGAGGTGGAGGACACAGATGAGGTGGAGGAGGCAGAAGCAGTGGCGGAACTTGCACAGGCAGAGGATTGACACACAAATCGTGGAAACGGCAAGACTTGTGCAGCAGACCCTTCACCATCTATCACCATAGTTACCCAGTGCCCAGTCAGCGACATGTAACGTCCCTGTTCATGCTTACTGGTCCAAGTATCAGTGGTGAAATGCACCCGTTGACACACAGAGTTTCTCAAGGAAGCGGTGATGTTGTGTGTGACATGCTGGTGTAGCGCGGGCACACCTTTCTTAGAGAAGTAGTAGCGACTGGGCATCTGGTACTGGGGCACAGTGACAGACATAAGGTCTCTAAAATCCTGTGTGTCCACCAGGCGGAAAGGCAGCATTTCGGTAGCCAAGATCTTACAGAGGGATAAAGTCAACCTCTTAGCTTTGTCATGGGTCGCAGGAAATGGCCTTTTATTTGTCCACATCTGAGGGACAGAGATCTGGCTGCTGTGTGTAGACGGTGTTGAGTAGGGTGTCCCTGGAAAAATGCAGGTTTGTGAGGAAAGTGCAGGCGTAGACATATTATTGCCTTCATCCAACGTTGGTGCTATCGATGTCTGAGAGAGCTGTACACACGCACTTGTTTCACCTTCCAAACCAACTGACGACCTACCAAGCAAACTGCCTGTTGCGGTTACAGTGTGTGTGTGGAAAACCAGGTGTGACAGCTGTCCCCACAGTCCTAGAAGATGAGGAGCGCGCGGATGCACTGGAAGGGTCAGGCGGTGGAAAGTTCACTCCGCTAGGCCGCATTGCAGCACGGTGAGCTTCCCACTGGGACATATGATATTTATTCATGCGACGATTCATGGAAGAAGTTGTCAAACAGCTGAGGCTTTGCCCTCTACTAACAGAATCACAACAAATTTTACAGATCACATAATTTGGGCGATCTTTTTCTATGTCAAAAAAGGACCAGGCTAGGCAAGGCTTAGAGGGCATGCGACCTGCTGAGCCCCCCCGACTAGTGCTCAGAGGCAGAGTGGTGGCTGAGGATACAGTTGTAGAATTGCTACCAGTGCTCCGAATCTGTCCAGGAAGGCGCAAGGTTACTTTGTCGTCAGTTACATCCTCCTCCACCGCCTCTGTTGACCTCCTCGAGTGCCTGACTGTGGGTTGACAGTAGGTGGGATCTAGAACTTCCTCATCAATTGTTGTGTTTGCACTCCCCTCACCCTCAGACCGAGCCTCTTTCTTGCCCTGACCGAATATTTAAGTTGTCATCCCAATCTGGTATCTGCGTCTCATCGTCATCAGTATGTTCCTCATTGTCTATAACCACAGGTGTTACAGTTTGTGACAAAGGGTCAACATTATGCTCAGAAACTTGGTCCTCACGGCCTGAATCAGAGTCACAAAGGTTCTGGGAATCACTGCAGACCATTTACTGGTCTGTACTCACTGTAACTTGGGAGTAGACCTCTGATTCCCAGGCTATAGTGTGACTGAACAGCTCTGCAGACTCAGCCATCTCAGTTCCACTATACTGTGCAGGGCGGATGGAGACTTGAGAGCTGGTAGAAAGCAAGTTTGATTGGGATGACAACTCAGAGGACTGATGTTTTTTGGATGCGGTAGTTGAGGTGGCTGAGAGGGTACTTGTTGGACCACTTGAGATCCATTCAAGCATTTTCCTTTTTTGGCCATCATCTACCTTTGTTCCAGTTGTTCGTGTCCGTAAAAAAGGGAGCACATCGGATTGTCCACGGTAAGTAGTAGACATCTTACTTTTGCTGGTAGATGGTCTATCTTCAGCAGATGTTAATGGAGCTTTGCCACCTTCCCCACGGACAAACCCTTGTTTTCCTTATCCAACACGCCTCTTCCCCTTTCCACCAGCATCTGTCATTTTGCCACTCATGTTGATTGCGACAAGATTGTGCACTTAAAATGTGGTAGTAAAAATTGAGAGGTGGTGTAGATTGCAGCGGTGGTCTAGCTTTATTAACAGTAGAATAAACAACAATAATTATCCCTGACAATGCAACTACGGCCCTTAAACTGGCAGCATAAATTGCTAGTATAATAGCTTTGTAACAATGATCTTGGATGTTCAATGCAGACATGCTGCAAATATCTTTGCACTAGTGGGACAATACAGAAGTCCAACAGCCACTTTTATGATGCCACTAAGTTCACTCAGTCTTTGCTAGTATAATGGCTTAGTAACAATGAGTTTGAGTGTGCAATGCAGGCAGACGTGCTGCAAATATCTTTGCACTAGTGGGACAATACAGAAGTCCAACAGCCACGTTTAGGATGCCACTAAGTTCACTCAGTGTTTGCTAGTATAATGGCTTAGTAACAATGAGTTTGAGTGTGCAATGCAGGCAGACGTGCTGCAAATATCTTTGCACTAGTGGGACAATACAGAAGTCCAACAGCCACTTTTATGATGCCACTAAGTTCACTCAGTGTTTGCTAGTACAATGGCTTAGTAACAATGAGTTGGAGTGTGCAATGCAGGCAGACGTGCTGCAAATATCTTTGCACTAGTGGGACAATACAGAAGTCCAACAGCCACGTTTAGGATGCCACTAAGTTCACTCAGTGTTTGCTAGTATAATGGCTTAGTAACAATGAGTTTGAGTGTGCAAAGGGCAGGAGGGTACAGTGGCAGGGTTGTGGGTCTCTGGGTAGAGGAAAGGAAGCCTGTCTTTCTATCCCTCCTAATGGAGAAATGCAGCGAGGAAATCCCTGACCTTAGCTACACAGACGTTGTCATCTTGTGTAGCTGTTAAACTCTGTTTTCACGGACCTGTCACCTATGGCTCTGACCCTGCCGGTATTAGCCCTAAAAAGGACTGATAGAAAGTGCTATCCCTATGCTGTACAGCGCTGTGTATAGAGCGTACACAGCAGTATCGGAGATAGGCGCTGCGCCAGCGGTGACTGACACCAAGGACGCAGAAGAGATAATGGCGTCCGGACGGGCAGATACTCGTTTTTATAATGCAGGGACATGTGACATGGACATCCTATCACACATGCCGTTGCTTCTCTGGCTAAAAGTGCACTTAGCTGTGTGTGTGTCTGGGATTGGCTGACATGCTGGCCCGCCCCACTACACGCGCACGCTTAGGGAAGGAAGACAAGGAAAAAGAAAAAATGGCGATCGCCATTATCCATACAGCAGTGATCTGAATGCGCTGTTCCCGCACACTATACACTGAAATGTCATAATAGTGTGAGTCACAGAGTGACTTACACTATTACAGTGGAAAGCCAGCTAGGAATTAGCTGGTCTTTTTGCTGCTAGAACCGTTCTCGAACGTATCTAGAACTATCGACCTTTAGCAAAAAGCTCTAGTTCTAGTTCGATCTAGAACAGCCCCCAAAATCACTCAAGCCGTGAACTGGAGAACCTCGAACCACGAACCGTGCTCAACTCTAGTCAGCAGTCTCAGAATATGCTGCTGTTAGTGCTGGTGTAAAGCACCACAGTAAGCAGAATGATTGCCTGTCCCTAACTTGCTAGCTGTTGTTGCTTGTATTTTTATGCAGCAGCAGACAGGTATTGGGTATCTCCCCATACTAATCACAGTACTGACACCTCAACATGTTTTACCAGCTTCCTGGCTTCTTCTAGGGGCCAAGCCTCACTTTATTTGCTGCAATACAGGACAGACAACCAATATGCTTGCTACTAGTGCTTTAAACTAGCAATGTTAGCAGCATACTCTGGGCACAGACAGCTTAAATGCCTATTAAAATGCTTCACAATGTCAATGACAGCAGCATACCCTGCTACCATTGAACGTAGTCACAAGGGAGGTCATATCATTATTTCAACGTCACATAAATAACATTGGTCTGTGGACTTTTCAATTCTTCCCTACTCCTCAATAGCACAATCTAAGTATTATCCAATATAGCACAATCCTATTTACACAATTTATCAATCCAAAAATGCTCAAAATATAGGCAACATTGCAGTCATCGCACATGTTTTTCTGAAATTAATGTTTTTATAGAGCTATTTAAAAGTGTTATAAGCTGTCAATCAGCATGATGTTAGTAGTCACGCCCTTGTTGACAGAAGAGACCAAAAGAAAAAGAGTTGCTCTGTTGACATGAGGTCAAATGAAGCAGCAGAACTGCTGGCAGGAGTGATCTGTGAACACTGTATGCTGGCAACAGGCAAAATTGACAGGTACTTTCTTTGCACCATGATAGAAAAATAAAATAGTCCTGGATAACCCCTATAATGTGCTTGAACTGATTAGTTGCCTTATTTTTCGCTTTCTAAGAAGCACTTTTTCCCCCAGAAATTGTCGGGAAAATAGGGTGAGTGTTTTAAGCAAATCTAGTTTACTGGGGAGCACTGGAGCGGAGTAACAGGAGTCTGGTGTCACCACTATCGCTGACTTCCTGCAGTAGCAGCACCAGTGGAGCGATGCTGTCATTGCTGTGGGCTCGTAGTTTGGCTGTCACGGTGGAGCGAGGAGGGTGCCATGGATCTTCCGGCAAATGGCTGTGGAAGCAGCCGCCATGGATCTTCCAGCAAATGACTGCGGAGGCGGGTGCCATAGATCTCATAGCCAAGATCTGTATCTGTCCTGCCTTCAATGTGATGGACTTGAAGAAAATGGCTTGCGCAGATGGCGAAGGAACATATTGAGATCTCTGAGAGCTGAGTAATTTGGAGATCCCAGTCTAGGATACAATCATTACCTTCCCTGTTCAATAATTACAAAATACTAATTGTCATGAACATTCATTATAATTACTTTAAATATTGTAATAAAAGTTATATTTGAATACCTATAAATTCACACTTTTTCTCCCTCTTTGTCTTTCCACTAAAATAATGGAGGTCACATGTAATCATAAATGTTGGCAATTGTTAGGAATAATTGAGTTTAGAACAGATAGAACTTTTATTAACCCAAAACTTGTATAAAATGTTGTCCTAGAAATGTATGTACAATAATAATGCCTTTGACTTGAGATTATGGTATTGATTAGCGTTGTGGTCTACTCGATCTATTTTGCAAAGGGTCTTATCAGGGAACATCAAGTGAATGATCAAGCTACTTTAAATCACAAAATTACATACAAAGATTTCCAGGTTGCTTGAATGAACCAACTAGAGATGCCAACATAAATCTAATGATTATACCATTACTGGATGTAAGATACATGACATATTCGGTGTACGATACATGACATCTGACAGTTTGATCGTAGTTCTACTCTTATTACGAAATGGACAAACTATTTCAAGTCAAATAGATTCTATTCAACAAGCAATTAACTGACTACCCATTAAATCTTGACTCTACACATGCAAGACGACGTTTTAATTAATCATAAATAGAATACTTTTTGTGGAAATAATGTGACCTGACAGTACAAGGTTTATTCAGCATTTCACAGAGATCACCAACAATTTTGAGCTGAATAGACTAAGTCCATGAGAGTCATTTCAGTTTTGAAATACATTAAAAAGCCAGTGTGTACAAGTTACACAGTCTCATTGTTTCTCCTAATGCGTTCATTTCAGTAGCAGCCAGTGAGGGATGCTTTTAACTTCCGAGAAACCATGCAATATCATGCTGTCCTAGTCATTACTGAAGCAACAGAGATTACAGGACATCAAACTACAAGCTTTTATCCCATCCATGTTGTGTATAAAACAAAAAGTCAGCGATCCTTTGATGTACTAATTGACTGTCATTGCTTAATCCTGTTCTCCAGAGTAACTGAGCTTGGCTTTAGCAGTCGGTACTCTTTGTAGACTCCATGGATAACTATCTGACAAATCATAAAATGGTTACACAATAGTTATAGGCAAAACAGTTTTATAAAATATTTGCAATTTCAATTTATCATTGCCTGTAAAAAACACACAATTACCTAAATCCTCATTGATTTAAAGATATAGTCTTGGTATGCACATAAAGGTAAGATTAATTTGCGTTGTACCAAGGTACTGCGGTAAGGAAATGGCAAACTTGTACATCTTATATTCAGATAAGAGAAAGCATTAAGCAAGAGATCAATTCTTATTAGTTATACTTTCCTAGTCTTAATGTTGAAAGAGGACAGATGCCTATTGACTTCAACCTATAAACTAACAGGAATACAAAAAACTCGTGGGGCAGATACTAATTGTTCAATATTAAGGGAAAAATCCCTCCACGACTGCAGATTAAGATAACTTTGTACATTGTTTTCCTAATTACAACTAGATAATAAGTATTATTTCTATTAGCTTTAACTTTATTTGCTGCACATGGAAATGAGAAGTGGTCATCCTGTCTAAGCATTTAGGAAGAAGGACTTTGGTATTCTGGTTACAAATAAGCTGTAGCACTCAATGTCAGGCAGCAGCTGCAAAAGCAAACAGGATTTTACGGTGTATAAAAAGAGAGATTAGATCCCGGGATCCCAACGTATTGCTACCTCTCTATAAATCACTTCTAAGACCACATCTGGAATATGAGATCCAGTTTTGGGCTCCACATTTTAAAAAAGGATATTCTGAAGTTAGATTCAGTTCAAAGACGGGCAACTAGATTATTGCAAGAAATTGAAGGTCTCCCATATGTTGAGAGGTTGAAAAAGATGGATTTGTTTAGCTTAGAAAAATACATCTCATAGGAGATCTCATTTATATGTATAAATACATGTGTGGTCAATATAAAGGACTGGTACATGACTTATTCTTTCCAAACACAATACTAAAGACCAGGGGGCATACACTGCGAGTGGAAGAAAAGAGATTCCAGTATCTAAGTAGGAAAGGGTTCTTTACAGTTAAAGCATTCAGACTGTAGAATGCCCTACCACAAGAGGGAGTAATGGCAGATACTATAAAAGCTTTTAAAAAAGGGCTGGATGATTTCCTCAGTACACACAACATTGTCAGTTATAAATGCCCTAATGACAAAATAATAATTGGTGGAGGAATGTTGAACTAGATGGACCTAGGTCTTTTTTCAACCTATGTAACTATGTAACTAACTATGAATATGATTTACAGCACTTATATGTTCCATACAAAATATTAGACCTGGAAATGTTCATTGTCTTTTCTGGGAGAGTCTTCTAGGTATGTTCTATGATCTATGAAGAAATAGGGAGGAAAATGAACCATGACATATTGTGAGTAATAAATCCTGTTATTTTTATACAGCTTTTAAATATTTTGTTATCCTGTCTTTAATGAGATGATACTAAATAGCTCTTACCACAGAAATGGATTCATCCTATTATAAAGGATTAAAGGACAGATTGTAAACTTATTTTCTTCTTTAGATGAACATCCTCCATAATACGAACCTCACACCTCCGTCTCCAAGACTTTTCTCGTGCTGAGCCAGTTTTCTGGACTGCAATACCCCAAAGAATGTGACTAACATCCAGCCCTTAATTTTTTAAGCATACATTAAAAACATCTCTTCAGACAAGCCTATCATAATAAACTACTATCCTAACTCTCCCCGTCCCACCTTCTAAATGCTACTCATAACCTTCTCTCTCCTATGTCTGTCATCACATCCTACATACAACCAATAGCATGTAAGGGCAACCAAAAGGTTACTGTCTAAAGACCAGATCATTCATCTTTATATGTAACCAATTAACTAGCATAACAATGGCCGGCCAGATCTACAAATGTGCTTCACCTCTTGTGTCCCCCTTCTTCCCCATAGATTGTAAGCTTTCAAGCAGGACCCTCATTCCTACTTTAGCTGTTGAATTATGTACTATTTTGTTTTGTATTTGTGTATACAACCCCCCACTGGATTGTAAAGTGCTGCGGAATATGTTGGCGCTATATAAATAAACTTTATTATTATTATTATTATTATTATTATTATTATATTAGAATATAGTGGTGTTGGAAAAATATTTTAAGTAATTTGAAAACAGAGCATAATAATGTAAAATTCAATTTATGGAGAATAAATTTGTGTCAAGTCAAAATTCCAATAAAAATCCAGTGGATTTTTTTAATTTTAATCTTGTGAAATCAGCTCATTTCTGGGGTGAAAGAGTGGATACAAACATTTTTTGTTGCCCAACAGCATCCAATCTGTTTATGTGGTCTATTTCAATTGTAATTTTGTAAACCCTGATTTTATCTGTGGAACAGTTTCTTTAACATGTTACAAAGGTTCTACAAAATGGCATTCATATTAGCTGATCATTCAAAGATCCTTCTAGAAAAAAAGGTAGTTCCACAAAACCTAATTTCTTTTTAGGGCAACTCTGTATGATAAATATATTAAGTTGTAGGAATCTATGCATGTCTATATTGAGAAATTAGTTATTTCCATATAGACTGATTACCACTTCTTTGTTACCTGTTTTGTAATTTCATGAGGCTTTATTTAATAAATCAGTTATCATGGGAATACACTTACAGTAATTAGTAATTAAGTTGATAATTTCTCCAGTCAGAGCTGTGATGAATCAGCCAGTTCCTTAAATGAACCGTGCCAGAGGGAAAACACATTTGCATTGTGATTATCATCAGTATATAAGTAAAAGAATAAACATCATTTTTTTATGCTCTCAGTGTTTCAATTACTTAAAAACTTCACACAGAAATGATTGACATCGCGAAAACTAAAATTAATAAAACTTGAAGATTTTTAATAGCAAAGTGGCCTGCACATCACTATTAATGGATTAATTGTTATTTTGTGGTTTATTATGTGTACTGTATAAAAAAACAATTAGGGATGAGTGAGCTCAAATTGTAAACTTTGGGATCCATACCAGATATCTTGTGTCCGGTGCAGAACCCAAAACACATACTTTTTATTGCACTTCTGGTTCCTGTTCAGGTTTGTTACCCAAATAAAGCTTGTTGAAAGGTTGCAGAGCAGCCAATCAGCAAGCTTATAGGCTGTGGGCACTTCCGGAGCCATCCCAACCATGCCAAGTATTAGCAAGGCTGTAATTGGCCTGTGCATCCCATGAGTCTGCCTGTATAAAGGCCAGCTCAATGCCACACCACAATTTCGCCTTGACTAGAAAAGGGAGAGTGCACTGTGGAATGAGGGACAGTGATAAATGCAGTTAGGAAAAAAACAAATACATTGTAGGGATAGGACGCTGCAGGAGTGAAGGGCACCGATAGGTGCATGTAAATCTAAAATAAGTACAGCGCTGTATCACACAACTCTGCATAGCAGTCAAAAACAGCAGTGTACAGGCAGTGTAATCTATTAGCCCAATCTACCAAAAAGCAGGGTTTTCAGCGTGTCTTGTTATGTGAATATCTCTGAAACCTTATACTGTGTTGCATCACACAACTTTGTGTAGAGGCCAAAAACACCATCGTACAAGCAGTGTAATCTATTAGCTCAATCTATCAAAAACCAGAGTTTGCACAGCTTGCCTTGCAGTGTGAATATCTCTGAAACCTCATACTGCATTGCATCATGCAGCTTTGTGTAGTGGTCAAATACAGCAACGTAAAGGTGGTGCAATCTATTAGTCCAATCTACCAAAAAATAGGGTGTTTTCCAGCATGTCTTGCTGTATGAATATCTCTAAAACCTTCATCCTGCAGCTTACCAAAGCAGTAAAAAATAGCAACGTGCAAACAAATCTATTCTACCAAAAAAAGAGTGTTTAGCACTGGAGATGAGCCACCTCCCTAGTGTTCGAGTTCAGTTTGGTTCCTCGAACGGCAGGTGTGTTCGGCGAACGTTCGACAAACACCTTTGAACCCCATTGAAAACAATGGCAGGCAAACACAAACACATACAAACACATAGAAAACACCTTGTAAGGTGTCCAAAAGGTGACAACCAACTCACAAGACACCACAAACACATGGAAAAGTGACAAGTTCATATACTCTTGCTAAAAAAAAAAGAGCTGGATGAGTAAAAGGAGGAGGAGACACAGATATAGGCATGTCATGCCCTTCTAAAATCATCTAAAACACAGCAAGTGGACTCCAACCAGAGTTTTCATTGTTTACAAAAATTGGGCCACAGACACCACTTAAGTGGCATCAATTGTCTCCCAGTCGTAAACTTGACATGTTGATTTGCATGAAGCACAATCAAAATCCACAAGCCTTTACTCTCCCCAGGATGACACAGGGGTAGAAAAGTCCTTGCGGATCCATGACGTCTTCATCTTGATGACCGATCATCTAAAACACAGCAAGGGGACTCCAACCAGAGTCTCCATGTTTTCCAAAAATTGGGCCACAGACACCACTTAAGTGGCATCAATTGTCCCACAGTTGCAAACTTAACATGTTGATTTGCATGAAGCACAATCAAAAATACACAAGCCTTTACTCTCCCCAGGATGACACAGGGTAGATAAGTCCTTGCGTATCCATGACTTGTTCATCTTGATGAACGTTAGTCTGTCCACATGAGCAAGGCTCCAGTTGCAGAGTCATGGCATCGATATTCACTTGGAGATACTCCTGTATCATTCTCTCCAGGCATTGACTATGTGTCAGACTCCTTGTGTCTTGTGGCCTTGAAAAGGATGGTCTAAAAAATTCATGAAACGATTCCATAAAATTGCTGTTACTACCAGATACAGTGTTGCTGGTACGGTTTGAGTGATGATGACTCGACAGTCCCATGGTTGGCAAGTTAGAACTGTGAGATTCACTCTGTGCACCAATGGTATTTAATGGAAAAGCCGAGCTAAGATTGCGTAACAGCTTCTGCTGATACTCCTGCATACGTGCCGCCTTTTCTATGGCAGGAATTATTTCGCCAAATTTTGACTTGTATCGGGGATCTAAGAGTGTGGCAACCCAGTAGTCAGCATTACTTCTAATTCTGACAATCCGAGGGTCATGTTGTAGGTAGTGCAGCAAGAAGGCTCTCATGTGTCCTGTACATCCAAGAGGACCAAGTCCTTGCTGTGTTGGTGGCGGCAAGTTGAGAATCATGCTTCCTTCCTCTGCCCTCTCCCCCCAACCTCGAACAACAGAAATGTGATCAAGGTCTCCCTCATCTGCTGAGTCTTCCATGCCCATCGCCAGTTCATCCTCCATTTCTTCCTGGGCTCCTGCACCTTCCTCAACAGTTTGGCTGCTACCATGCCCCCTTGTTAATCCCTCTCCCCCTACGTTTCATACCTGCCGCCTTGGTTATGCTGAACGTCTAGACTTTGTAGATCTTGTTATCCCTTCCGCATATGAATCCTCCTGTACTTCCTCCCCTTCCTCTTGTCCCACTACCTGACTCCGAATACTGTTTAGAGTGTGCTCCAGCATGTAAATGACTGAAATTGTCATGCTGATAATGGCATTGTCAGCGCTAAACATCTTCGTCGCCATGTCGAAACTGTGCAGAAGGGTGCATAGGTCCTTGATCTGAGACCACTCCAGCAGCGTGATCTGCCCTACCTCTGGATCCTGTTGGTCCAGGCTATACATCATAACGTATTGCACCAGGGCTCGGCGGTGCTGCCACAATCGCTGCAACATGTGAGAGTCGAATTCCAGCGTGTCGGCACATCGCATTTCAGGCGGTGAACTGGGCTTTTCATTGACTTGTATGGAGTTCGTTGTTTGGGTCAAGTTAAGGATAACGTTCGGCTGCTGAGTCCGAATTTTTTTTTGGTCCTACTAGTTCCGCTAACCCGAACATCCACGGATTCGCTCATCACTAGTAATGACTAGTAGTCTATTAATTCTCTATAATTTTGCTATTTTCTTTACCATTTCCTATTTAGCAATTGCACTGAACAAAAATATAAATGCAACACTTTGGTTTTTGTTCCTATTTTTCATGAGCTGAACTCAAAGATCTGAGACTTTTTATATGCACACAAAAGGCCTTTTTCTCTTAAATATTGTTTACAAATGTGTCTAAATCTGTGTTAGTGAGAACTTCTCCTTTGCCAAAATAATCCATCTACGTCATAGGTGGACAGCATAATTATTGCACAGGTGTGCCTTGTGCTGGCCACAATGAAAGGACACTCTAAAATCTGCACTTTTAGGGGTGTCTGAAAAATCAATTAATAGCTATTGTGACCACCATTTGCCTCATATAGTGCAACATATATCTTTCGCATACAGTTGATCAGGCTGTTGATTGTGGAATGTTGGTCTTCTCTTCATCAATGGCTGTGCAAAGTTGCTGGATATTGGCAGGAACTTGAACACACTGTCATATACGCCGATGCAGACCATCCCAAACATGCACAATGGGTGACATGTCTGGTGAGTATGCTGGCCATGCAAGAACTGGGCTGTTTTCAGCTTCTAGGAATTATATACAGAGCCTTACAATATGGGGTTGTGCATTATCATGCTACAGTGTGAGGTGATGGTCATGGGTGAATGGCACAACAATGGGCCTTGATATCTCATCACAGTATCTCTGTGCATTCAAAATGGCATCAACAAAATGCACCTGTGTTCGCTGTACTTAATATATGCCTGACTATATCAAAACCTCACCACCAACAGGGGCCACTCGATTTACATCATTGACATCAGCAAACTGTTCACCCAAATGATGCCATAAACGCAGTCTGCCATCTTCTCTGTACAGTGAAAACCAGGATTCATTTTTGAAGAGATCACTTCTCCAACATGCCAGATGCCATTGAATGGGAACTTTTTTTACTCAAGTTGGTTAAGACGATGAATTGCAGTCAGGTGGAAACCCCAATGAGGATGACAAACAACATGCAGATGAGCTTTCCTGAGATGATTTCTAACAGTTTGTGCAGAAGTTCTTTGATTATGCAAACCAATTGTTGTAGCATCCCTCCGAGTGGCAGTTCTTAGATGATCTTAGAGGTTACGATGCTGGATATTGAGATCCTGGACTGGTATGGTTACATTTGGTCTGCAGCTGTGAGGCCAGTTGGATGTACTACCAAATTATCTGAAACACATTTGCAGACGATTTATGATAGAGAAATGAATATCAATTCTTCAGAAATAATCCTGGTGAATATTCCTGTAGTCAGCATGCCAATTGCACGTCCCCTCAAAATTTGTGGCATTGTGCTTTGTGATAAAACTGCACATTTCAGAATAGCCTATTATTGTGGCCAGCCTAAGGAACAACTGTGCAATGATCATACTGTTTAGTCAGCATCTTGACATGTCATACCTGGGAGGTAGATGGATTTTCTCCGCAAAGGAGATGTACTCATTAGGACAGATTTAGACATATTTGTGAACACTATTTGAGAGAAAAGGCCTTTTGTGTACATAGAAAAAGTCATAGATCTTTGAACTCAACTCATGAAAAATGGGAGCAAAAACAAAAGTGTTACCTTTTGTCATGGGGTGTAATATGATAACTGGGAGGAGGGGCACTTAGACTGGTCCTTAGACTAGGGCACCCTAAGCTGTAACTTATTCCATAGGTACGCCTGATGACAGTGAGGTCTGGATCATCAGTATAGTCCTGATTCCTGAAATGCCCTGATCAAGCACCTCTACTCAGGGGAGGGCTGAGATAGGAGAAATATATCCCACAAATAGCGACAACAGGGGAAACCAAAGCTCAAATTCACAGCAAGCATATACGGAGGAAAAGACAGTAAGTGCTCAGGGAGAAATAAAGTACAGGGAGGGAATAAATTACAAGGGTATTTCCACCATACACCAAATAGCCTACAACAAATCACCAAATCTGGATCAAATGTACAAATAGCTTAAGCTATCATCAGCATGGGACCCAAGGTTTTACCATCTTTTAAAGGGTGGACGCAGCTGTAATAAGTCATCCATAACCTTTGCTCACAGCAGCAATTCACAGACCAGCAGGAATTAACTCCCGCTAGACTGGACACCAGAGAGAACAAACCGAGCGACACCCTGTTCTGACTGAGCAACTTAAATGCACCAGGTTATGTGTCAGACTCTGCAGTGTGAATAGAGTCTGAAGGTGCCAAGCCACCTGGAGAGTTAAGAGCAGAATACTGCATGAAACCTTTATATTTTTGTACAGTGTATGTATAAATACAAGTGATATAACACAAAAATATTATGCAAAACACATTCCCTTCCTACTATAAATCTGTTGGACTTTTATTTCACCTATATAATGTGACATAAACATTTTGTCATGTTTGAACTATAGTTTATTGTGTGGGGAAGTGAAGCTTTGATGTCCAACTTTCCATTGACACTAGAGTTCAAGTTCTTTTACTTTCTGAAGAGCCAATTTACATATTTATTTTCCAAGAGGAGTATTGCATGGCATATACTGTAAGCCTCCTTACACAAACATGTTCGCTATGTCCTTTTCCACAAGGAGAAACATTACCTCTTAGATCTCCTTCAAAAGTTTACATCTAAGGCTAGGTTCACACACTGCGATTTTTTGACGCTACATTTTTGTGCGTTTTTTGCGGCATGCGTTTATACCGTGATTTGGTGCGTTTTTGGCTGCGTTTTGCTGTGTTTTTGCTCACTGCGGTTTTATGCGTTTTTTATCAGTGAACAATGCCATTAAAGATTGTTGAAAAAAAAAAGGTCTGATGTCATTTCCTTCTTCAATATGTTCTTCATTCTCCACTAGTGTATGCAGGAGAGCAGACAGCTGCAGAACTACAAGGCTCAGCATGCTACATACAAGACTGTATGCTGGAGGGAGAGGCAGGGGGAGCAGAACTACAAGGCTCAGCATACTCCATCCAATAGTTTATGCAGGAGAGCAGACAGCAGCTGCAAAACTACAAGGCTCAGCATCCTTCATCCAGGACTGTATGCAGGAGTTTTTTGCCCCCCCCAAAAATGACATGGGCTTTGCCATATTTTTGTATGCTAGCCAGGTACAGCAGTCAGGTATGGGCTGCCCCCAACCCCCAGCTGCCTATTTGTACTCGTGTGGGAACCAAAAATATAGGGAAGCCCTTTTTTTTTTAATTATTTCATGAATTTCAAGAAATAATTAAAAAAAAAATGACGTGGGCTTTGCCCAATTATTGAGTCTAGCCGGGTACAACTAGGCAGCTGTGGATTGGAATCCGCAGTGCAGGGTGCCCATGCCTTCTGGGCACCCCCGCTGCGAATTGCAGTCCGCAGCCACCGAAGAAAATGGCGCTTTCATAGAAGCGCCATCTTCTGGCGCTGTATCCAACTCTTCCAGCTTAGTGACGGGTGGCTTGCTGGGTAATAATGGGGTTAGGGCTAGCTGTATATTATCAGCTAGCCCTAAGCCCGAAATTCATGGTGTTACGCCAATATTAGACATGGCCACTATGAATTTCTAGTAAAGATAAAAATACACACAAAAATATTTTTATTAGAAATAAAACAAAACACAATTACTGACTCCATCTTTATTGAAATAAAGAGCCCCCCTCCGCAGTAATCCTGGGTCAAAGGTCCCGCGCCGTCCAATCCGGATCCAATATCATCTGATCGGTTTGCTGGAAGGCATACCGATCAGATGATGTCAGGTTAAAGGACGTGAATCACATCACACATCAGCTGATTGTATAAAAGCCGTTTATACAATCAGCTGATGTATCAGTGCAAAAAAAAAAAAATACTTATGTGCTGATTACCGGCAGCTCCTGGAGTGGAGTCTGATCCCGTCCAATCGCTGCAGGAGCTGCCAGTAATCAGCTGATGAAGTCTACTAACGGCATCAGCTGATAGGTGAAGCTGGCCTGGTGCCGGCGTCACTGCGAGACTTACGATCAGCTGATGCGTCAGGTGACTGCATCAGGTGATCCATCGCCAGGTTCTGCAGATATTGGACATGCCTGAGAGCACACAGCCGGAGTGGCGGTACTGGGAGAGGAGCAGGGAGCGGACATGCCACTGGGTGTCTGCAGACATGTGAGTATGACATTTTTTTTTTCTACTGTTCACTTTTGATTTCAAAACTCCATCTTCCGCCCGACCATGGCGCCGCACTGGAGCAGACATGCACAGGACGGGAGGTGGACGCAGCGGTGGCGGTACCGGGAGGATTCACGCTTCTGTGTTTACTGACAGAAGGAATCCTCTTCCTGTATATGTCACTTTACTACCCACCCCTTGCGTTTATAGCTGCATTTATAGCTGCATTTAGTGCGTTCATAGAAACGCACTAAAACGCAGCTATATTTGCAACTTGCGCTTTTCATTGTATTTTTGAACATCTCATTGAACTCAATGGGTGGAAAACTCAGTGAAAAACGCAAAAATAATTGACATGCTGCGTTTTTGTGTGCAGCACAAAAATGCAGCTCAAAAAAACGCTGTGTGCAGACAGCAAAAATGAAAACTCATAGACTTTGCTGGGGAAGCAATGTCACAGCATTTTCTGAGCAAAAACACACCTGAAAAACGCGCAAAAATGGCGCAAAAAATGCACTGTGTGAACTTACTCTTTTGCGGCTGGGATGCAGGACAGATTGTTGTTTAAGAGAGCCATCAATCAACAAACCCTCACTTGCAATGTTCCTGTATTGGTGATCTTTTGTGTTCATTGGTTTTCATAGCCTGCCTAGTTTACCACATTTTTACCCAACAGTTCTGAACTGCAGACATAAGAGCTTGTGTCTCACCCTGAAATAAACAGGTTGCAGACCAGAGCTTTAACCCCATTACGACCGCGTTACGTTTTAAAACGGCACCAAAAAAGGGTACTTATTCCTTTCTGCCGTTTTAAAACGGCGGGCAGAAAAAAGTGTATAGTGCCCCCCAGCGTCAGAAAATCTCCGGGGTTTCAGCTACCGGGGGTAGCTGAGACCCTGGAGATCATGATTCGGGCCGGTTTTTCCGGTCCCCAGTCACGTGATGACCGGTATACACCGTATACCGATCATCAAGTTATAGTAAATGACCGCGCCGGTAAAAAATGATTTATCACCCATCTGGCATGATCAAACATGCCAGATGGGAGATAAATCTTTTTCCCGGTTCCCTCCGGTCCCCTCGGTGCCCCCCCGACCCCCAACCCCCTCCCGAAAATCCAAGATGGCCGCGCGCACCGCCGATCACAGCAGCGCGCCGGCCACATTCACACTGTTCCTATGGTTTCTGTCGCATGTGCCATAACACATGCGACAGAAACCTGCTCCCCAGGCCCTGCCGGGTCCCCCCCTATACCCCCCCGGTGTTCCCCGGTGTCATACGTACCTGTCGCAGCTCTGATCCCCTGCGGCCCCCTCCTCCGGCTCCCTCACAGCAGACGCCGGTCACATGAGCAGAGCAGCTGACAGCTTCCTGTGTTCAGGACGCTGGCTGCTGCTGCTGCTGCTCGGCACACTGACTGCAGCTGTGACCCGGGGAGAGTGGGTGCAGATTCATTGCACCCACTCTCCTCAAATGGAGGGTCCTCACACCTAGAAAATGGGGGATACGTTCCCTGAACGTGTCCCCCATATTCTAGAAGGTCCAGAGTCGACGTGGGACGTCCAAATGGATTACAGCGGATTTTTATTTTTTTTTTCAATAAATTGGCTAATCAGGGAATGTTTTGGGGAGTGTTTTTTCAAATAAATTTTTTTTGTTGTCAATTTTTTTTTTTATTACTGTCAATTAGTTATGTCGGGTATCTGATAGACGCCGTGACATAACTAATTGCTGGGCTTGATGCCAGGTGACATTACACATCTGGTATCAACCCCATTTATTACCCCGTTAGCCAACGCACCAGGGCGCGGGATGAGCTGGGGCGAAGCGCCAGAATTGGCGCATCTAATGGATGCGCCATTTCTGGGGCGGCTGCGGCCTGCTATTTTTAGGCTGGGAAGAGTCCAATAACCATGGCTCTTCCCATCCTGAAAATACCAGACCCCAGCTGTCAGCTTCACCTTGGCTGGTGATCTAATTTGGGAGGACCCCATGTTTGTTTTGTTTTTTTTAATTATTTATTTATAAATAATTAAAAAAAAAAACAGCTTGGGGAGCCCTCCAAATTGATCACCAGACAAGATGAAGCTGTCAGCTGTGGTTTGCAGGCTACAGCTGTCTGCTTTACCCTAGCTGGCTATCAAAAATAGGGGGGACCCCACGTCATTTATTTTAATTATTTTTTTTTCTTTTGGGCTAAATACAAGGCTAGGCACCCTTTAGTGTCACATGAAAGGCACTAAAGGGCGCCAGTTTAGAATTTGCAGGGGGTGGGACGTTATATATATGGTTGACATCTATCCATTCATCCATTGTAGCATTTTACGCTGTGTGCCCACAATCAGGGTTTGCAGCGTTTTGGGCGCAGAGTGTTTTCCCTGCGTCCATAACGCTGCGTTGTGCAGTAGAAGCACAGTGGAAGGATTTTTAGAAATCCCGTGCCCACTGTGCTTCTTTTCTCTGCAGCATAAACCGACCTGTGGCGCAGCTTCCCGAGCCTCAGCATGTCAATTTATGCTGCGGAGATGAGTGTTTTCTGCAGGTAGAATAGAGCCAAAGTCCACAGCAGCCTGGACCCAAATCGTGGGCATGGGCAGCTGCGTTCTCCCGTGGACAACACTCACATCTCTGCAGGAAGGCTGACACTGTGTACTAGCAACATTTTTGTGAAGTACCTGTGGATTCAAAATGCTTACTATACTCCTGAATAAAATCCTTGAGGGGTCTAGTTTCCAAAATGAGGTCACTTGTGGGGGGTTTCTGATGTATAGGTATCCAAGGGACCCTGCTAATGTGACATGGTGCGCGCAATTTACTTCAACTTCTCCAAAATTCAAATGGTGCTCCTTCCATTCCAAGCCCTCCCATTTATCCAAACAAAGGTTTTTGGCCACATGTGGGGTATCCCTGCGCTCACAAGAAATTAGATAACAACCTGTGGAGTACACGTTTTGTTGTTGCCTCTTGAAAAAGTGAGAAATGTGTCGCTAAATCAACATTTTTGTGAAAAAAATGAAAATTTCAATATGGCAACCTAAGCTTATCAAATTCTGTGAAGTATTCGTGGATTCAAAATGCTCAATATACACCTCGATAAAAGCCTTGAGGTGTCTTGTTTCCAGAATGGGGTCACTTGTGGGGGACCTCCACTGTTTAGTCACCGTAGGGGCTTTCCAAATGTGACATAGCGTCCGCTAATTATTCCAGCCAATTGTTCAGTCAAATGGCACTTTTTCCCTTCCGAGCCCTGCTGTGCACCCAAACAGTTGATTTCCACCACACATAAGGTATCAGCATACTCAGGAGAAATTGCACAGTAAATTTTATGCTGATAGTTTTCCGTGTACTCTTGTTAAAAAAAAGCTATCTGGTTGAAGTAACAATTTTGTGGTAAAAATATATTTTTTTTATTTTCACAGCTCAACATTATAAACTTTTGTGAAGCACCTGGGGGTTCAGGGTACTCGCCAAACATCTAGATAAATTCCTTGTGGGGTCTATTTTCCAGAATGGGGTCACTTGTGGGGGACCTCCACTGCTTAGGCACCTCAGGGGCTCTCCTAATGCAACATGGCGTCCACTATTGATTCCAGCCAATTTTGCAGTCAAGTTGCACTCCTTCTCTTCCGAGCCCTGCAGTGTGCCCAAACAGTTGATTTCCACCACGTACAAGATATCACCAAACTCAGGAGAAATTGCGCAATAAATTTCATGGTGATTTTTTTCCTGTTACCCTTGTGAAAAAAAAGCTACCTGGTTGAAGTAACAATTTTGTGGTAAAATTTTATTTTTTTATTTTCATGGCTCAACATTATAAACTTCTGTAAAGCACCTGGAGGTTCAGGGTACTCACCAAACATCTAGATAAATTCCTTGAGGGGCCTAGTTTCCAATATGGGGTCACTTGTGGTGGTTTTTTGCTGTTTACATACCTTAGGGGTCCTCCAAATGCGACATGGTGCCCGCAATCTTTTTCAGCCAAATTTCCTTTCCAAAATTCAAATATTGCTCCTTCCGTTCCAAGCCCTCCCAATTCTCCAAACAAAGGTTTCAGACCACAAGTGAGGTATCACCGCGCTCATAAAAAAGTGGGTAACAAACATTTGGGTCAAATTTTTGGAATTACCTCTTGAAAAAGTGAAAAAATTGATGCTAAAGCAACATTTGTGAGAAAAAAATGAAAATTTTCAATGTGACAATGTAACGTTATCAAAATCTGTGAAGTACCTGTGGATCCAAAATGCTCACTATACCCCTAGATAGAAGCCTTGAGGGGTCTAGTTTTCAAAATGGCGTCACTTGTGATGGGTTTCTTCTGTTTAGGTACCTTAGCGGACCTGTAAATGCAACATGGTGCCCGCAATCTATTTCAGCCAAATTTGCTTTCCAAAATTCAAATATTGCTGCCCCTGTTCCGAGCCCTCCCATTTGTCCAAACAAAGGTTTCTGACCACATGTGGGGTGTTGGCGCGTTCATAAGAAAGTGGGTAACAAGTTTTGGGGTTCATTTTGTTGTGTTATTTCTTCTAAAAGTGAATAAATTTGGGGTAGAGCAACATTTTAGGTAAAATTTTATTTTTTGCTTTTTTTCATTCCACTTTGCTTTAGTTCCTGTGAAGCACCTGAAGGGTTAATAAACTTCATGGATGTGGTTCTGAGTACTTTGAGGGGTGCTGTTTTGAGAATGGTTTCACTTTTAGGTATTTTCTGTCACTTAGGCCTCTCAAAGTCACTTCAAATGTGATGTGGTACCTAAAAAAATGGTTTTGTGAATTTTGTTGAAAAAATGGGAAACTTTGACCCCTTCTAACTTCCTAACCCCAAAACATTTTGTTTCAGAAATTGCGCTAATGTAAAGTAGACATGTGGGAAATGTTATTTATTAACTGTTTTGTGTGACATAACTCTCTGGGTTAAGGGCATAAAAATTAAAAGTTTGAAAATTGCAAAATTTTCAAAATTTTCATCAAATTTCCGATTTTTTCACAAATAAAAGCAAAAAATATCGTTCTAAATTTATAACTATCATGAAGTACAATATGTCACGAAAAAACAATGTCAGAATCACCGGGATCCGTTGAAGCGTTCCAGAGTTATAACCTCATAAATTGACACTGGTCAGAATTGCAAAAAATGGCCTGGGCATTAAGGACAAAACTGGCTCCGTCCTTAAGGGGTTAAGAAACAGAGAGTATAGTAAAGAAAAACAAATGAAGACTACAGATCTCGATCTCTGAAAAGGATAAAGATAAAGAGAAACATACCATGGATTTCCAAGGGTTCATAGCACTGCTTTCTTTTTCTTCATAACAAATATTTTCCTAGTTGTTTATAAATGATGTTGCAAAGTTACATAGATAAATGATTAGTACAGATGAAAAAGGCACGTCCATCAAGTCCAATTGAGAAAAGAATAATAGAATGGGGTCTATGTATATCGAGAATGAATGATAAAGTCTACCCTAAAAAGCAAATTTTTCCTTCCTGATCTCAAGTGTTGATCAACTAAATAAATATTTGTACCAAGAAATATGTATTTGTACACAAGTATTTATGTTTTTTCTTCTAAATTTAGAAAACCAAACAAGCCATTTTGAAATCCATCAATGGTTCCTGGCGTAACCAATTGTTGAAGTACTCTGTTCCACAGATTAATAGTTCACAGATTCTCAGGCTAAAGAAACCTAGACTCATGGATTTTTTTTTCATCAAATGGACGGAGTGTACTCTTGTCCTTGGAGGGAGTTTTACATGAAACATCTTTTGACACTTTGTTTTGGGCCCTCTATGTAGTTTTACAAGTTAACTATGTTACCCCTTAGAGACGTTTTTCTCAAGACTAAAGGCTGCTTTACACGTGTCGATATGTCGTGTGATCTCATTTGCGATCGCACCTGCCCCCATCGTTTGTGCGGCACGGGCAATTTGTTGCCTGTGTCGCACTAAGTCGTAAACCCCCGTCACACGTACTTACCTTCCAAATGACCTCGCTGTGAGCGGCGAACATCCTCTTCCTGAAGGGGGATGGACGTTCGGCGTCAAAGCGATGTCACACAGCGGCCGGCCAATAGAAGCGGAGGGGCGGAGATGAGCAGGACGTAAACATCCCACCCGCCTCCTTCCTTCCGCATTGCTGGTAGACGCAGGTAAGCTTAAGTTCATCGTTCCCGAGGTGTCACACGGTGCGATGTGTGCTGCCTCGGGAATGATGAACAACCGGAGCACAGAAAGACGTTTGATATTTAGAAAATGAGTGACGTGTCAACGAGCAACGATAAGGTGAGTATTTTTGCTCGTTCACAGTTGCACATAGCTGTCACACGCTACGATATGTCGGATATGATACGATGCCGGATGTGCGTCACTAACGACGTGACCCCGACGGCATATCATTAAATACATCGTAGCGTGAAAAGCAGCCTTTAGTACATTTTATTCTTTTTATATTTACTTATAGGATTCTCAATATCCCGTTTCAGTTTTATGATTCTTCTTTATACCTTTTCATCCCTTGTCTGAACTAGTGGCCAAAACTGAACTGCTTATCCCAGATGAGACTTCACTAATGTCTTGCAAAGTGGTAGTATTACATCCCTATTACGCAAATACTTGCTTATTACAATACATGACAATTGACTTGCTTATCATTTTTTAGTCTGATGTACACATACACCCAGATTATTTTTTACAAGTGATTCTCCTGATTTTACTCCAATAATAACATAAGGTACACACAGGTTATTGGTGCCCAGATGGATAAGTTTATATTTATCCATATTGTACCTCATTTGCTGAGTGGAGGCATCAACAGTCAGTTTGTCCAAGTTAGCTTGTAATTTATGAATATGTTCAATAGGTACATTACACAGTCTTGTGCATAAAATAGAAATAACACTATTTATCCCGTCTTCTATTTACTGTAGTTGATAAAAATGTTAATAGCAGATCCAGCACTTAACCTTGTGGTACACCATTTATAACTAGAAAACATTCCAAAGTCATGCAACACAACTTTCTGGGAATGGTCTAAAAACCAGTTTTCGATCAATTTACAAACTTTACTATTTCAGGCCTATACGTCTTTATTTACTCAGCATCTATTTTGCACCATGTCAAATTCCTTTCAAAGTTCAAAAAACACTAAATCTACAGATACCCCTCAGTCAAGGGTTCTACTCAGCTCATTATAAAAACTTATCAGGTTAGTTTGACACCATACGTCCTTAGTAAAACAGCAGTGCCAATCACCTATAATATATTTTACGGCATATTCCTGTAAATATATATATATATATATTTTTATATATATATATATATATATATATATATATATATATATATGTGTGTTTTTTTAAAACCCACAAGCATTTTGTCCACAATGGATGGTTTATAATTAACCGGGAGCATGTTTTGAAATTGGACGCCACATTATCTTTGCACTGTTCACACTGCAGGGTTGAATAGTTGGTAGACCCACATTCCTACCAACTATTGTGGGAAGCTTGTGGAAGGATTTCCAAAACGTTTGACCAAAGTCATACAATTTAAGGGCAATGGTACTAAATACTAATGAAATGTAGGGTATTTAAACGTTTGTTTTTTTAGAAAGTAATAAAAATGCTTTAAAACATTCTCTCTCCTTGTTCTTCTATTTGGAAATATAAATAATTTTGGGAATCCTAATTGACCTAAAATGGGAAAGGTTTATTCTGATTTCATGTCAGATAGTGAGAAAAACATGCTTATGTGTCTTTTTAGATAGTGTGTGTACTGTAAATTTCCGGTTTCAATTGTATGTATACATACAGCACATATGCACATTTGTAAATAAACATAGCACACACATAGCACACACACAAACATATGTATTCACACATAGCAAACAGCTTTTTATATACCCATAACGCACATATACACTCAAGAGCAAAATGGAAACAATGTTTTGAACTTTTTGAACTTCTAGATCCATGTTTCACCATCCATTACAGCTTCAAACATGAGACTACCTTCATTTTATAGAGAATCATTTTGGCAATCTTAAATATAAATTTGACTTGCAATTAATTAGCATATGATTAGTTATGCAGTTTCTTGTAATGTCACTGCATTATTAATGTTTTGCTCCTGGTGGTGCTTCATGTATACAACAAATTACAAGCTGTTCTAACATTCCCTTATAGCTAAGTGTTATTACTCTGATTCTTAAGCAAAAGGTCACTGGTTCAAATTGAGGAGCAGACATAAAGATTTCCCAAGAAAAGAGAAACAGCATCATCTAGCTCATTGATAGCAGTCTCTCGGCAAAGGAAATTGCCAAACCATATGTGAGTGTCATGCCTGTTATGAGAATATGAAATTAAGTCCATTCATCCATTTTAAATGCCAAGAGTTTGAGGTCAAGGCAAAATATTGGAGTCAAGAAGTTGGCTCATCACAAGGTCTATCAGTTCTGGCGTGACAAACAGCAGTAGAGGTAGAGGTGGCTCGCATACTTTGTAACAGTGAGATCACAGACATCCATGCAAACACTGTTCAATGCATACACAATTCTTTAACAGTGGTGAGAAAAAAGATGAAGAAGCCTTGAATTCAAAATCATCATAAGACGTGTTGACTCGAGTTTGCAAAAATGTATGTGAAGTGGAGAATAGACTATTGGCAAAAGATTAATTGAAGTGATGGGATAAATGTCAATAGACTAGACTCTGATGGGCGCAAATGGGTCTGATAGCAGCAAAGGAAAAAAGTGCTATCAGATTGAGAAATTAAAGGAACGCTCAAGATGGGTGGAGGGTGCCTGATTATATGGGGTTGTTTCTCCAGCTCGATTTTTCCAGTAATGCTCTAAGTGTGTCGAACACCTATGGAGGAAAATCCTCACATGAAAAATTTTTACCCATTACAAATTCATGTAAAGAACCTATAACTCTGCCCTTCACCTGCCCAAATAGACGTACTTCACCACCGTTATCTCCTCATGTTCCGAAAATCCAAAAAAGCTCTTTGACACCTTTCACTCTTTCAGCAGTGCTAAAGTGCAGCCCCCTACCACAGACCTTTGTGCTGATAATCTGGCCTCCTGTTTCATAGAGAAAATACAAAATATCAATCCAGAAATTGGGTCATGGCCACCAAGCATCGTGATTCCCATTCCTCCCTTTATCCCATCTGGCTCACTCTCCACATTTGACTCAGGCACAGAAGAAGAAGTCTCCAGGCTCCTCTCTTTTTCTTGTGCTACCATTTGCTCTACTGTCCCTTTTCCCTCGCACCTGCTATAGTCCCTCTCACTGGTCATCACTAGTCACCTAACTAAAATCTTCAATCTCTCTCTTTCTTCTGGTATCTTTCCCTCCACCTTCAAACACTCTATCATTACTCCATTATTAAAAAAAAACCCCTTATCTTGACCCATCTTGCAGAAATAATGTCAGACCAATTTCCAATCCCCCTTTCATCTCTAAACTCTTGGAGCTCCTGGTCTACTGCCGCCTCACTCACTACCTACCACTCACTCTCTTCTGGATACATTACAGTTTAACTTCCTGCCCTTACATTAGACAGAAACTGCCCTTATCAAAGCGACCAATTACCTTCTGACAGCAAAATATAATGGTGACTACTGTCTGCTTTATCTTCTTGACCTCTCTGCAGCTTTTGATACTGCTGACCAGAATTTCCTACTTTCTATGCTAAACTCAGTCGGCCTAAAGGACACCGTTCTCTCCTGGTTCTCTTCCTATCTTTCTAATTGCTCTTTCAGCGTATCATTTGTTGGATCCCCATCTTCTTCTCTTTCTCTCACTGTTGGGGTCAATCAAGGTTAAGTTCTTGACCCTCTTCTCTTTTCTCTCTACACAACCTCAATTGGACAGCCTATTAGCAAATTTGGCTTCCAGTATCATCTTTATGCTGATAACACACAACTATACATTTTATTCCCTGACTTTACTCCCACTGTATGAGGGGCTGCTGATAAGTCTTTGGCTCTACCCATAAAGAAACGAGATAGGATGATGAAACTTTCCATTTATGCCACATACTCTCCACTGATGACAAACACACTTCTTACAAAGTATTTAAAGACCTGTAAGCCTAGCAAAAAAAAGGATTTTGGTTGTACTTCAAACCAGGCATCTGTAGCAGCCATGACATCAGAAATGGTGTGAAATTTGGTACCCTTGAGGTGTTTCTTCAGGTTTGGAAACAGATGATAGTTGGAGGGAGCTAGATCTGCTCCCAAGCTGCACCAATCCTCTGGAATGCTCTACCCAAAGAAACTAGGACAATCCACAACTTGCACAGCTTCAAATGCACCTTAAAAATGCATCTATTTAGGGTGGCCTATTACCCTTCCTAATCTCAGAACATGTATTCTCCCTCAAACTCCACAGTACCCAAAGCATTAAAAAAAAATAGCTGATGACTGGTTCATGCAGCCTTTTATTTATAACCCATTTTTTGGAGATGGCTGGACCATCATTGTAAATAAGCACTTGAACCTTGTGTAACCCCCACCTCACATCATTTTAGCTTGTAAGCTCTCACGAGCAGGGTTGTCTTTATTTTTGCTTCATAGTTACATAGTTACTAAGGTTGAAAAAAGACCTAGGTCCATCTAGTTCAACCTTCCTCCACCAGTTCTACATTTGGTCACTAAGTCATTTATAACCAACAATGTTGTGTGTACTGAGGAAATCATCCAGCCCTTTTTTGAAAGCTGTTATAGTATCTGCCATTACTACCTCTTGTGGTAGGGTATTCCACAGTCTGACTGCTCTAACTGTAAAGAACCCTTTCCTATTTAGCTTT
The DNA here is from genome assembly GCF_048569485.1 of Anomaloglossus baeobatrachus. NCBI lineage: Eukaryota > Metazoa > Chordata > Amphibia > Anura > Aromobatidae > Anomaloglossus > Anomaloglossus baeobatrachus. The sequence continues at coordinate 583,052,705 of NC_134354.1, read as the reverse complement.
CAAATATTGTATGTTCTATTACTGTTATTTATGTTTATTTCTGTATAAACCTCTGACTTTTAAAGCACTGCAGAAAATGTTGGAGCTATAGAAATAAAGATTATTATTAATTATTATTATTATTATTATTATTATTATTATTATTATTATTTCACAGCCAAAGGTAATGGATAATTGACCAGGATCAATGGTGATCTCAATGTAAAGCTACATAAGATAATATAAGATATAAAGGATGAGTTACTTAGTATACTCAAGTACTATGGGTATGAAAAGTACAACATAGTATTCTAGCAGGATGACGACCTGAAACATACAAAGAAATGGTTCATTTGCTGGATTGGTCTCTGCGATCCCCACACCTTAACCCAATCAAACTCTTGTGGGTCTAGTTGAAGACAAAGCTTTTTGTACCCAGTGAGTCAACCATATGCTACAAAAATTGGGATCATGTAAAAGAGACCTGGGATCATATTTCAGTTGAGACATGCTTGAATCTTATTGAGGTCACGCCCAGAAGGATCCAGGCAATGTTGAAAGCTAAAGGTGGATTTGCAAAATGCTAACAAAATAATAAAACATTGTTTTAGATTTTTAAGAGCAAAACAGTAACAATACAGTGACATGACAAGAATCTGCATAACTAATCATATGCAAAATACTTGCGAGTCAAATTTATGTATGAGATAGTCAATATAATTGTCTATAAAATGATAGTAGTCTCACATTCAAAGCTATAGTGGATGGTGAGACATGGAGCCTGAAATTCAAAAGTTGATAAACATTGTTACCCATATTTTTAAGCAGTGTATTCCATACTTTGGAATTAGTTGTGTATTTACTATATTTACTATACAGTAACTATGAGTTCCCCAATAATCATCCTAGTAGTAAAAGCAGACGTCACCTCATCAATCCATCGTCAGTCAATTTCATATAATCTTGATGATTGGAGGAAGCAGAGTGCTGTTCATGACAATTGGTGGCCACAGTAGGATATCTGTGTGACCCTCTTACTGTTATCTTGACATATTGGAAAGCAGGCATGCTGGCACTGCCAAAAGCTACAGGTTATTTAAGAGTATATTTTTTTTGCACTTGCCCAGTGGCAACTCTGGATCAGAGCATCTTAGAAAGTGGTATATAACCACACTTTTATTTCAGTGGACCCAATTTGCTAAGTATTCCAAAGAAGGTTTCTGGGTATAAACAGTGGTATGCTGACACTCAGATTTAAGCATCTCTACTCATATAAAATAAAATTTTTACATGCATAGCCTGCAATATAGAAGTTAAACAGCTTATTAAAAAATACCGGATGATTTGTGTAGCTTACTATCAATCATAAGGGCCATGAATAGGCATTTCATGCAAGGTGGCTGGATTGTAAAATGTACAACATCCACTTAAGTTTCTGCAATTTAGGAGAATTTAAAATATACGAAGTCATAACCATCATGGCCACTTCATTTGGCTTTAGATAGTTCAAAGAAACATCTTTTTAAAAACGTGTGTTAGGAGTCTTTCTCAGGTTTCCGAAATCACTCCATTTTATTCTTAGAATACAACCCAGGTTTAGCTCCCAGTCAAATATGATTCAGCTCATGTTCAGAGGTTAGGTCATAACTCTTACTTCTATCTTCAGTTCCACTGCAATTGAATTTTCTGGGCCAATCTGCACTTTGTGCTAATATCTAATTATATCTCGTTTTGCTGCAAGCTTATTACTGTATAAAAAAAAGTCACCCTTTCGCTTTTATTAGAAATACTCAGTCACTAGTTCATTTCTTTTTATATTTTTTCCTATAGATTATAAAGGATGGAAAAAAAAGGTTTGGATCAAAGGTTCAGTTGTTAATTAATCCACTTTACATTTGCTCATTTAAACAGTCAGCAACAATTCTAATTCAGTACAAAAATAGAACTTTAGCTTTTGTTTTGGCAGCATTCCCTGGATGCGAATTGCAAGTAAAGAATCTTAAGTTTTGCCTGCAATACTCTCAATATAAAATAACCTTGTAGAAGAAAATTTCATCTGTTTAGGCCTCCTGATTATCCAAGTAACGCTACAGAAAAATCATGATGGGATTGAAAAATAAGACTGAACATTTCATAGGGAGATTCCAGTACAAAAACTTTTGACAAATTTTTCAAGGTGATTTTTAATTTTTAGGAATGATAGTAATTATTTCTGCCTGAGAATAAACAAACATTTCATCAGTACAGATAAAACATTATAGAGATATTTGTGTTTGTTATCTTGAAGCTAGAAAAAGAATAACAGCAATCCAAGTAAAAATTAGATAGCACATTGACCAATGTAATTCAACTGAGCTGTTCAAATAATAATATTGCAACATTAGGGATAAGAGAGAGGGGAGCCAGCATGATCTGAAAATGGAATGCATCATATAAAAAGGTGCAAATTCACAGATTTATTCCAACTGTACTATAATATAAATTGAGATTTTTAGCAAATAATTGATCAATTCTTTGAGCCACCCCTGCCAACGTCACGGCAAATCTCAATAGGGGGGTCCTACACTATATTATGTATAATCATTGATCAATTATTTGCTAAAAATCCTCATTTTTTTATTATAGTACAGTTGGAATAAATCTGTTAATTTGCACCTTTTTATTTGATGCATGCCATTTTCAGATCGTGCTGGCTCCTTTTTCTCTGTTATGATTGTAGTTATGCTACCTTTTTCTGGTGGCTGACCACCAATATACTATGCACGCCAGATTTTGGTTTGCAATGTATTCCTCCTGTTGGTAGCTGTTCACATTCAGTTGCCTCACCCCTTTCCACAGGCAATGCTAATTAGGCACCATACTTGGATCTGGTCCGCCTTTATCAATGGTTGCTGTCTGGCACTGGGAGGGTCAGTTCTGATATAGTCCTGGTATGTGTAGCGCTTGCTCCACATGCTGAGACCTAGGCTGGCCTCTATCCATAATTACCTCTTTGCAACATGGAAGCGGCTATATACAGGTTACAGGTATGTGTGCTTCATTATGGTTCTGCTTTTAACTTTATCTAGGAGGCCGCATGGCACATGAAATACATAATATAGTGTAGGACCCCCCTATTGAGATTTGCCGTGACGTTGGCAAGGGTGGCTCAAAGAATTGATCAATTATTTGCTAAAAATCTCATTTTTGTATTATAGTACAGTTGGAATAAATCTGTGAATTTGCACCTTTTTATATGATGCATGCCATTTTCAGATCGTGCTGGCTCCTTTTTCAACATTAGGGATAAGCAGAAGAATGGAAGTTTGAGTTCTCCGCTTTCCGCCAAACAGTAGTTAAAAGTTTAGTTCGGGACCTGACTTGACATGAACTTGACTCTGAACCCCTTATAAGTCAATGGGGATCTGACCTTCTCTGCTGTAAATTGGATGTAAAATGATCATAGTAAAAGCTTAGGGGTTGAAAAAGAATGCAAGATGGAGATAAGACCATTGCAATTGCCCTGCAAACAAATATTATTAGGGCTATCCTTATTTTTGATAACCAATGCAGGTATAGCAGACAGCTGCAAGCTGCAACCCTCAGCTGTCTGCTTTGTTTTTAATGTAGGTAGATATTATTTTCTTGCTAATTGAATAAATATTTAACTTTGGGATATCTACCTATCTTGGTGATTCCTATTTCTTTAGCACATCTTTTTCTTTGGTTTTGACCTCCCTATTTTTGATAACCAGCCATGGTAAGGCAGTCAGCTGGGGCCTGGTTTTACCAAGTTTGGAAGGCCCATGGTAATTTTACCCTCCCCAGCATAAAAATAGCTGCTTGCAGCCAACCCAGATGTGATTTATTCATTAAATGGACCAATTTTGATACTTTGGAGGCTTTTTCAATATTGCCCTGGTGCGGTGGCAATCAGAGTAACACTTTTGAGTTTGATGTCAGCTGTGAATCAACAGCTGGCATCAAGCTCAGGAGCTAGTAATGGAGAGACCTCTGTTCGCCTCCTCCATTACTAACCCAAAAGATACAGAGTTAAAAAATGGACACACACTGGAAAAATTAGTTAAGTTAAATAAAGACTCTCCCACTATCCATCTTTCATCAGTTTAGTAATTTTAAAAAATCATCAAAGTTCCGGCGTAATTCAATTGGGAAATAAAGACTCCCCCACACTGCCCCGTTCAGCAATTTATTAATTAAAAATAAATCTTCAAAGTTCTGATTTAATCCAGTGTTGTAATGTCCTAAAATGCCCATCGAATCCTGTGGAGCTTTGTTCTGAGAACATTCCTGATCTGCCACTGACCAGGAATGACCTATGAAGATTCACCCTGAGAACATTCACAGAACAAAGCTCCATAGGTCACTCCCAGTCAGCATCAGTGAAATTCCAGGTCTTCCAATGCCTGCGAGGGTCCTATAGAATCTCGTTCTGAGAATGTTCTCAGAACAAAACTCTATAGGATTCTATGGGTCTCGTGGGGCATAACACCATTGGATTATGCCAGAATTTCAAAGGATTTCTTTTGAATTAATAATTTGGTGAATCAGGCAGGGAGGAAAGTTTTCATTCCTCAATTGAATTACGTCAGAGCTTCAAAGATTTTTTAATATTAACAAATTGATGAATGAGGGAGTGTAGAGGAATCTTTATTCAAATTATCTATTTTTTTCATGTGTGTGTGTGTGTCTGTGTGTGGCTTTTTTTTAACTCTTCACTTACCGGGTTAGTAATAAAGGTGTCTAATAAATGCCCCTCCATTACTAACCAGTGGACTTCCAAAATTGTTACCATGATTGCCACTGCACCAGGGCAATCACTAAGAGCCAGGAAAAGCGGCATCTATTGGATAAATCACTTTAGGAGCAGCTGTGGGCTGCTATTATTAGGCTAGTAAGGGCCAAATAACCATGGTTCTTCCCTGCCTTATAATACCAGCACCCAGGTGCTTGCTTCATCTTGGCTGATTATCAAAAACAGGGGGAACCCCATGACGCTTTTCTAAATTATTTAAAAAAATAATAAAAAAAAAAACATCAAGAGGCCCGCTCTAATTTTGATAACCAGCCAAGTTAAAACAGACAGCAGATTGCAGTTGACTTCTTTACCTGTGCTGGTTTTCAAAAATAGTTGGGACCCCAAGTTGTTTTTTTTTTTTAAATAGTATTGTTCAAAGCAGCGTACAGGCATCTTCCTTATGCTTAAAAGCTTGTTGATTGGTTGCACTGCAGCTTTTAAACAAACTTTATTAGCATACAAATAGCACTTGAGCTCTGAACTTGGACACAGACTTAAAAGAAGAGTCCATGTTCGAGTTCAAGACCCAGACACCAGGTGTCCGGTACGAACCACAAACTTTACCATTTCGGTTTGCTGATCCCTACTCAACATGCATAATTCTCTTTAGTTTAGTGAATGGAACTCACCCATTCAAGCATATAGTTGTACAAAAATATCAGATCCCATGCAGATCATTATAGATACTTTGCCATTATTAAGCTAGGAAACTGTATTTTAACATTGACATTTATAAGTATTAATGTATAAATACACACAAATCTCACATTGATGTAGAACACCAACAAATGTATGACAAAATGGATGACATTTACAGATAACAATCAGATACATTTTCTGGATGAAAATCACATGAGTTTCTTTCCCATGCTCATCTGACCCAGGCCTTACAATAAGTTTCCAAGTGGAATAAATTGTGGTTGCCGAACCTGTCACTACAGATAGGTCCAGAAATATTTTGATAGTGACATAGGCTTTTGCATTTTAGCATTTTACCAAAACTTATTTAAGGTACATTTATATAATCAATATGGGCATAAAGTGAAGACTCTCAATATTAATCCATTGTCAATTGAAAATGTTAAAGGTTTGGAGATGATTTCAGGTGTGGCATTTGCATTTGGAAGCTGTTGCTGTGAAGCCACAACATGAAGTCAAAGGAGCTCTCAATGTAAGTGAATCAAGCCATCATAAGGCTTAAAGAAAAGATGAAAACTATCAGAAAAATAGCAGAGATGTTAGGAGTTGCCAAATAAACAGTTTAATACATACTGCAAAAATAAGAGCACACTGGTGAGGTAGAAAAGCAAAAAAGCCTGCACATCCACAGAAGGCAACAGTGGTAGATGATCAAAGAATTTTTTGCATGGTGAAGAAAAACCCTTTTACAACATCCACCCAAGTGAATCAAGCACTCTAAGAAGTAGGTCTTTCACTATATAAGTCTACCATAAAGAGAAAACTTAATGAGAATGAATACAGAGGGTTCATCACAAGGCAAAACACATTAATCTGTCTTAAAAATAGAAATGCCAAATTCTAAAGAAGCCAGGCCTGTCCTGGAAAAGTATTGTTTATGCAGATTAAACTAAGTTTGACCTATACCAAAATGATGGGAAGAAGAAAGTATAGGGAATACTTGAAACAGCTCGTAATCAAAGGCACACAGCATCCTATGTAAAACATGGTGGAGGCAGTGTGATGGCATGGGCATGCATGGCTTTCAATGGCACTGAGTCAGTAGTGTTTATTGAAGATGTGACTAGAGTTGAGCGCGGTTCGTGGTTCGTGGTTCTCCAGTTCTAGGCTCGAGTGATTTTGGGGCATGTTCTAGATCGAACTAGAACTCGAGCTTTTTGCAAAAGCTCGATAGTTCTAGAAACGTTCGAGAACGGTTCTAGCAGCAAAAAAAACAGCTAAATCCTAGCTTGGTTTCTGCTGTAATAGTGTAAGTCACTCTGTGAATCACACTATTATGACATTTCAGTGTATAGTGTGCGTGAACAGCGCCTTCAGATCACTGCTGTTTGTATAATGGCGATCGCCATTTTTTTTTTTTTTCTTGTCTTCCTTCCCTAAGCGCGCGCATCTTGTGGGGCGGGCCAGCATGTCAGCCAATCCCAGACACACACACAGCTAAGTGGACTTTGAGCCAGAGAAGCAACGGCATGTGTGATAGGATGTCCATGTCACATGTCCCTGCATTATAAAACCGGACATTTTCTTCCAGGACGCCATTATCTGCCTTCTGCGTCTTTGGTGTCAGACATCACTGTCGCAGCTCCGTCCTCCTGAGTCCTATAGCCGATACAGCTGTATGCGCTGCATACACAGCGTTAGACAGCATAGGGAGAGCACTTTATAGCAGTCCTTTTAAGGGCTCAAACCGGCAGGGTCAGAGTTAAGGTGACAGGTCCTGAAAACAGCGCCAGCGTCTGTGCAGCCAAGGTCAGGGATTTCCTCCCTGCATTTCACCATTAGGAGGGAATAGAAAGGCAGGCTTCCATTCCTCTACCCAGAGCACCACAATCCTGCCACTGTACCCTCTTGTCCTCTGCACACTCCAACTAATTATAACTAAGCCATTATACTAGCAAACACTCAGTGTACCTAGTGGCATCCTATACGTGGCTATTGGACTTTGCTATAGTCCCACTAGTGCCAAGACATTTGCAGAGCGCATCTGCCTGCGTTGCACACTCCAACTAATTATAACTAAGCCATTATACTAGCAAACACTCAGTGTACCTAGTGGCATCCTATACGTGGCTATTGGACTTTGCTATAGTCCCACTAGTGCCAAGACATTTGCAGAGCGCATCTGCCTGCGTTGCACACTCCAACTAATTATAACTAAGCCATTATACTAGCAAACACTCAGTGTACCTAGTGGCACCCTATACGTGGCTATTGGACTTTGCTATAGTCCCACTAGTGCCAAGACATTTTCAGAGCGCATCTGCCTGCGTTGCACACTCCAACTCATTATAACTAAGCCATTATACTAGCAAAAACTCAGTGTACCTAGAGGCATCCTATACGTGGCTATTGGACTTTGCTATAGTCCCACTAGTGCCAAGACATTTGCAGAGCGCATCTGCCTGCGTTGCACACTCCAACTAATTATAACTAAGCCATTATACTAGCAAACACTCAGTGTACCTAGTGGCATCCTATACGTGGCTATTGGACTTTGCTATAGTCCCACTAGTGCCAAGACATTTGCAGAGCGCATCTGCCTGCGTTGCACACTCCAACTCATTATAACTAAGCCATTATACTAGCAAACACTCAGTGTACCTAGTGGCATCCTATACGTGGCTATTGGACTTTGCTATAGTCCCACTAGTGCCAAGACATTTGCAGAGCGCATCTGCCTGCGTTGCACACTCCAGCTCATTATAACTAAGCCATTATACTAGCAAACACTCAGTGTACCTAGTGGCATCCTATATGTGGCTATTGGACTTTGCTATAGTCCCACTAGTGCCAAGACATTTGCAGAGCGCATCTGCCTGCGTTGCACACTCCAACTAATTATAACTAAGCCATTATACTAGCAAACACTCAGTGTACCTAGTGGCATCCTATACGTGGCTATTGGACTTTGCTATAGTCCCACTAGTGCCAAGACATTTGCAGAGCGCATCTGCCTGCGTTGCACACTCCAACTCATTATAACTAAGCCATTATACTAGCAAACACTCAGTGTACCTAGTGGCATCATATACGTGGCTATTGGACTTTGCTATAGTCCCACTAGTGCCAAGACATTTGCAGAGCGCATCTGCCTGCGTTGCACACTCCAACTAATTATAACTAAGCCATTATACTAGCAAACACTCAGTGTACCTAGTGGCATCCTATACGTGGCTATTGGACTTTGCTATAGTCCCACTAGTGCCAAGACATTTGCAGAGCGCATCTGCCTGCGTTGCACACTCCAACTAATTATAACTAAGCCATTATAATAGCAAACACTCAGTGTACCTAGTGGCATCCTATACGTGGCTATTGGACTTTGCTATAGTCCCACTAGTGCCAAGACATTTGCAGAGCGCATCTGCCTGCGTTGCACACTCCAACTAATTATAACTAAGCCATTATACTAGCAAACACTCAGTGTACCTAGTGGCATCCTATACGTGGCTATTGGACTTTGCTATAGTCCCACTAGTGCCAAGACATTTGCAGAGCGCATCTGCCTGCGTTGCACACTCCAACTCATTATAACTAAGCCATTATACTAGCAAACACTCAGTGTACCTAGTGGCATCCTATATGTGGCTATTGGACTTTGCTATAGTCCCACTAGTGCCAAGACATTTGCAGAGCGCATCTGCCTGCGTTGCACACTCCAACTCATTATAACTAAGCCATTATACTAGCAAACACTCAGTGTACCTAGTGGCATCCTATACGTGGCTATTGGACTTTGCTATAGTCCCACTAGTGCCAAGACATTTGCAGAGCGCATCTGCCTGCGTTGCACACTCCAACTCATTATAACAAAGCCATTATACTAGCAAACACTCAGTGTACCTAGTGGCATCCTATACGTGGCTATTGGACTTTGCTATAGTCCCACTAGTGCCAAGACATTTGCAGAGCGCATCTGCCTGCGTTGCACACTCCAACTAATTATAACTAAGCCATTATACTAGCAAACACTCAGTGTACCTAGTGGCATCCTATACGCGGCTATTGGACTTTGCTATAGTCCCACTAGTGCCAAGACATTTGCAGAGCGCATCTGCCTGCGTTGCACACTCCAACTAATTATAACTAAGCCATTATACTAGCAAACACTCAGTGTACCTAGTGGCATCCTATACGTGGCTATTGGACTTTGCTATAGTCCCACTAGTGCCAAGACATTTGCAGAGCACATCTGCCTGCGTTGCACACTCCAACTCATTATAACTAAGCCATTATACTAGCAAACACTCAGTGTACCTAGTGGCATCCTATATGTGGCTATTGGACTTTGCTATAGTCCCACTAGTGCCAAGACATTTGCAGAGCGCATCTGCCTGCGTTGCACACTCCAACTAATTATAACTAAGCCATTATACTAGCAAACACTCAGTGTACCTAGTGGCATCCTATACGTGGCTATTGGACTTTGCTATAGTCCCACTAGTGCCAAGACATTTGCAGAGCGCATCTGCCTGCGTTGCACACTCCAACTCATTATAACTAAGCCATTATACTAGCAAACACTCAGTGTACCTAGTGGCATCCTATACGTGGCTATTGGACTTTGCTATAGTCCCACTAGTGCCAAGACATTTGCAGAGCGCATCTGCCTGCGTTGCACACTCCAACTAATTATAACTAAGCCATTATACTAGCAAACACTCAGTGTACCTAGTGGCATCCTATACGTGGCTATTGGACTTTGCTATAGTCCCACTAGTGCCAAGACATTTGCAGAGCGCATCTGCCTGCGTTGCACACTCCAACTAATTATAACTAAGCCATTATACTAGCAAACACTCAGTGTACCTAGTGGCATCCTATACGTGGCTATTGGACTTTGCTATAGTCCCACTAGTGCCAAGACATTTGCAGAGCGCATCTGCCTGCGTTGCACACTCCAACTCATTATAACTAAGCCATTACACTAGCAAACACTCAGTGTACCTAGTGGCATCCTATACGTGGCTATTGGACTTTGCTATAGTCCCACTAGTGCCAAGATATTTGCAGAGCGCATCTGCCTGCGTTGCACACTCCAACTAATTATAACTAAGCCATTATACTAGCAAACACTCAGTGTACCTAGTGGCATCCTATACGTGGCTATTGGACTTTGCTATAGTCCCACTAGTGCCAAGACATTTGCAGAGCGCATCTGCCTGCGTTGCACACTCCAACTCATTATAACTAAGCCATTATACTAGCAAACACTCAGTGTACCTAGTGGCATCCTATATGTGGCTATTGGACTTTGCTATAGTCCCACTAGTGCCAAGACATTTGCAGAGCGCATCTGCCTGCGTTGCACACTCCAACTAATTATAACTAAGCCATTATACTAGCAAACACTCAGTGTACCTAGTGGCATCCTATACGTGGCTATTGGACTTTGCTATAGTCCCACTAGTGCCAAGACATTTGCAGAGCGCATCTGCCTGCGTTGCACACTCCAACTCATTATAACTAAGCCATTATACTAGCAAACACTCAGTGTACCTAGTGGCATCCTATACGTGGCTATTGGACTTTGCTATAGTCCCACTAGTGCCAAGACATTTGCAGAGCGCATCTGCCTGCGTTGCACACTCCAACTAATTATAACTAAGCCATTATACTAGCAAACAGTCAGTGTACCTAGTGGCATCCTATACGTGGCTATTGGACTTTGCTATAGTCCCACTAGTGCCAAGACATTTGCAGAGCGCATCTGCCTGCGTTGCACACTCCAACTAATTATAACTAAGCCATTATAATAGCAAACACTCAGTGTACCTAGTGGCATCCTATACGTGGCTATTGGACTTTGCTATAGTCCCACTAGTGCCAAGACATTTGCAGAGCGCATCTGCCTGCGTTGCACACTCCAACTAATTATAACTAAGCCATTATACTAGCAAACACTCAGTGTACCTAGTGGCATCCTATACGTGGCTATTGGACTTTGCTATAGTCCCACTAGTGCCAAGACATTTGCAGAGCGCATCTGCCTGCGTTGCACACTCCAACTCATTATAACTAAGCCATTATACTAGCAAACACTCAGTGTACCTAGTGGCATCCTATATGTGGCTATTGGACTTTGCTATAGTCCCACTAGTGCCAAGACATTTGCAGAGCGCATCTGCCTGCGTTGCACACTCCAACTAATTATAACTAAGCCATTATACTAGCAAACACTCAGTGTACCTAGTGGCATCCTATACGTGGCTATTGGACTTTGCTATAGTCCCACTAGTGCCAAGACATTTGCAGAGCGCATCTGCCTGCGTTGCACACTCCAACTCATTATAACTTAGCCATTATACTAGCAAACACTCAGTGTACCTAGTGGCATCCTATACGTGGCTATTGGACTTTGCTATAGTCCCACTAGTGCCAAGACATTTGCAGAGCGCATCTGCCTGCGTTGCACACTCCAACTAATTATAACTAAGCCATTATACTAGCAAACACTCAGTGTACCTAGTGGCATCCTATACGTGGCTATTGGACTTTGCTATAGTCCCACTAGTGCCAAGACATTTGCAGAGCGCATCTGCCTGCGTTGCACACTCCAACTAATTATAACTAAGCCATTATACTAGCAAACACTCAGTGTACCTAGTGGCATCCTATACGTGGCTATTGGACTTTGCTATAGTCCCACTAGTGCCAAGACATTTGCAGAGCGCATCTGCCTGCGTTGCACACTCCAACTCATTATAACTAAGCCATTACACTAGCAAACACTCAGTGTACCTAGTGGCATCCTATACGTGGCTATTGGACTTTGCTATAGTCCCACTAGTGCCAAGACATTTGCAGAGCGCATCTGCCTGCGTTGCACACTCCAACTAATTATAACTAAGCCATTATACTAGCAAACACTCAGTGTACCTAGTGGCATCCTATACGTGGCTATTGGACTTTGCTATAGTCCCACTAGTGCCAAGACATTTGCAGAGCGCATCTGCCTGCGTTGCACACTGCAACTAATTATAACTAAGCCATTATACTAGCAAACACTCAGTGTACCTAGTGGCATCCTATAAGTGGCTATTGGACTTTGCTATAGTCCCACTAGTGCCAAGACATTTGCAGAGCGCATCTGCCTGCGTTGCACACTCCAACTCATTATAACTAAGCCATTATACTAGCAAACACTCAGTGTACCTAGTGGCATCCTATACGTGGCTATTGGACTTTGCTATAGTCCCACTAGTGCCAAGACATTTGCAGAGCGCATCTGCCTGCGTTGCACACTCCAACTCATTATAACTAAGCCATTATACTAGCAAACACTCAGTGTACCTAGTGGCATCCTATACGTGGCTATTGGACTTTGCTATAGTCCCACTAGTGCCAAGACATTTGCAGAGCGCATCTGCCTGCGTTGCACACTCCAACTAATTATAACTAAGCCATTATACTAGCAAACACTCAGTGTACCTAGTGGCATCCTATACGTGGCTATTGGACTTTGCTATAGTCCCACTAGTGCCAAGACATTTGCAGAGCGCATCTGCCTGCGTTGCACACTCCAACTAATTATAACTAAGCCATTATACTAGCAAACACTCAGTGTACCTAGTGGCATCCTATACGTGGCTATTGGACTTTGCTATAGTCCCACTAGTGCCAAGATATTTGCAGAGCGCATCTGCCTGCGTTGCACACTCCAACTAATTATAACTAAGCCATTATACTAGCAAACACTCAGTGTACCTAGTGGCATCCTATACGTGGCTATTGGACTTTGCTATAGTCCCACTAGTGCCAAGACATTTGCAGAGCGCATCTGCCTGCGTTGCACACTCCAACTCATTATAACTAAGCCATTATACTAGCAAACACTCAGTGTACCTAGTGGCATCCTATACGTGGCTATTGGACTTTGCTATAGTCCCACTAGTGCCAAGACATTTGCAGAGCGCATCTGCCTGCGTTGCACACTCCAACTAATTATAACTAAGCCATTATACTAGCAAACACTCAGTGTACCTAGTGGCATCCTATACGTGGCTATTGGACTTTGCTATAGTCCCACTAGTGCCAAGACATTTGCAGAGCGCATCTGCCTGCGTTGCACACTCCAACTCATTATAACTAAGCCATTATACTAGCAAACACTCAGTGTACCTAGTGGCATCCTATACGTGGCTATTGGACTTTGCTATAGTCCCACTAGTGACAAGACATTTGCAGAGCGCATCTGCCTGCGTTGCACACTCCAACTAATTATAACTAAGCCATTATACTAGCAAACACTCAGTGTACCTAGTGGCATCCTATACGTGGCTATTGGACTTTGCTATAGTCCCACTAGTGCCAAGACATTTGCAGAGCGCATCTGCCTGCGTTGCACACTCCAACTCATTATAACTAAGCCATTATACTAGCAAACACTCAGTGTACCTAGTGGCATCCTATACGTGGCTATTGGACTTTGCTATAGTCCCACTAGTGCCAAGACATTTGCAGAGCGCATCTGCCTGCGTTGCACACTCCAACTAATTATAACTAAGCCATTATACTAGCAAACACTCAGTGTACCTAGTGGCATCCTATACGTGGCTATTGGACTTTGCTATAGTCCCACTAGTGCCAAGACATTTGCAGAGCGCATCTGCCTGCGTTGCACACTCCAACTCATTATAACTAAGCCATTATACTAGCAAACACTCAGTGTACCTAGTGGCATCCTATACGTGGCTATTGGACTTTGCTATAGTCCCACTAGTGCCAAGACATTTGCAGAGCGCATCTGCCTGCGTTGCACACTCCAACTAATTATAACTAAGCCATTATACTAGCAAACACTCAGTGTACCTAGTGGCATCCTATACGTGGCTATTGGACTTTGCTATAGTCCCACTAGTGCCAAGACATTTGCAGAGCGCATCTGCCTGCGTTGCACACTCCAACTCATTATAACTAAGCCATTATACTAGCAAACACTCAGTGTACCTAGTGGCATCCTATACGTGGCTATTGGACTTTGCTATAGTCCCACTAGTGACAAGACATTTGCAGAGCGCATCTGCCTGCGTTGCACACTCCAACTAATTATAACTAAGCCATTATACTAGCAAACACTCAGTGTACCTAGTGGCATCCTATACGTGGCTATTGGACTTTGCTATAGTCCCACTAGTGCCAAGACATTTGCAGAGCGCATCTGCCTGCGTTGCACACTCCAACTCATTATAACTAAGCCATTATACTAGCAAACACTCAGTGTACCTAGTGGCATCCTATACGTGGCTATTGGACTTTGCTATAGTCCCACTAGTGCCAAGACATTTGCAGAGCGCATCTGCCTGCGTTGCACACTCCAACTAATTATAACTAAGCCATTATACTAGCAAACACTCAGTGTACCTAGTGGCATCCTATACGTGGCTATTGGACTTTGCTATAGTCCCACTAGTGCCAAGACATTTGCAGAGCGCATCTGCCTGCGTTGCACACTGCAACTAATTATAACTAAGCCATTATACTAGCAAACACTCAGTGTACCTAGTGGCATCCTATACGTGGCTATTGGACTTTGCTCTAGTCCCACTAGTGCCAAGACATTTGCAGAGCGCATCTGCCTGCG
This sequence comes from Anomaloglossus baeobatrachus, assembly GCF_048569485.1. Lineage (NCBI taxonomy): Eukaryota > Metazoa > Chordata > Amphibia > Anura > Aromobatidae > Anomaloglossus > Anomaloglossus baeobatrachus. The sequence continues at coordinate 583,037,646 of NC_134354.1, read as the reverse complement.
TTGCACACTCCAACTCATTATAACTAAGCCATTATACTAGCAAACACTCAGTGTACCTAGTGGCATCCTATACGTGGCTATTGGACTTTGCTATAGTCCCACTAGTGCCAAGACATTTGCAGAGCGCATCTGCCTGCGTTGCACACTCCAACTCATTATAACTAAGCCATTATACTAGCAAACACTCAGTGTACCTAGTGGCATCCTATACGTGGCTATTGGACTTTGCTATAGTCCCACTAGTGCCAAGACATTTGCAGAGCGCATCTGCCTGCGTTGCACACTCCAACTAATTATAACTAAGCCATTATACTAGCAAACACTCAGTGTACCTAGTGGCATCCTATACGTGGCTATTGGACTTTGCTATAGTCCCACTAGTGCCAAGACATTTGCAGAGCGCATCTGCCTGCGTTGCACACTCCAACTCATTATAACTAAGCCATTATACTAGCAAACACTCAGTGTACCTAGTGGCATCCTATACGTGGCTATTGGACTTTGCTATAGTCCCACTAGTGCCAAGACATTTGCAGAGCGCATCTGTCTGCGTTGCACACTCCAACTAATTATAACTAAGCCATTATACTAGCAAACACTCAGTGTACCTAGTGGCATCCTATGCGTGGCTATTGGACTTTGCTATAGTCCCACTAGTGCCAAGACATTTGCAGAGCGCATCTGCCTGCGTTGCACACTCCAACTCATTATAACTAAGCCATTATACTAGCAAACACTCAGTGTACCTAGTGGCATCCTATACGTGGCTATTGGACTTTGCTATAGTCCCACTAGTGCCAAGACATTTGCAGAGCGCATCTGCCTGCGTTGCACACTCCAACTAATTATAACTAAGCCATTATACTAGCAAACACTCAGTGTACCTAGTGGCATCCTATACGTGGCTATTGGACTTTGCTATAGTCCCACTAGTGCCAAGACATTTGCAGAGCGCATCTGCCTGCGTTGCACACTCCAACTCATTATAACTAAGCCATTATACTAGCAAACACTCAGTGTACCTAGTGGCATCCTATACGTGGCTATTGGACTTTGCTATAGTCCCACTAGTGCCAAGACATTTGCAGAGCGCATCTGCCTGCGTTGCACACTCCAACTAATTATAACTAAGCCATTATACTAGCAAACACTCAGTGTACCTAGTGGCATCCTATACGTGGCTATTGGACTTTGCTATAGTCCCACTAGTGCCAAGACATTTGCAGAGCGCATCTGCCTGAGTTGCACACTCCAACTCATTATAACTAAGCCATTATACTAGCAAACACTCAGTGTACCTAGTGGCATCCTATACGTGGCTATTGGACTTTGCTATAGTCCCACTAGTGCCAAGACATTTGCAGAGCGCATCTGCCTGCGTTGCACACTGCAACTAATTATAACTAAGCCATTATACTAGCAAACACTCAGTGTACCTAGTGGCATCCTATACGTGGCTATTGGACTTTGCTCTAGTCCCACTAGTGCCAAGACATTTGCAGAGCGCATCTGCCTGCGTTGCACACTCCAACTCATTATAACTAAGCCATTATACTAGCAAACACTCAGTGTACCTAGTGGCATCCTATACGTGGCTATTGGACTTTGCTATAGTCCCACTAGTGCCAAGACATTTGCAGAGCGCATCTGCCTGCGTTGCACACTCCAACTCATTATAACTAAGCCATTATACTAGCAAACACTCAGTGTACCTAGTGGCATCCTATACGTGGCTATTGGACTTTGCTATAGTCCCACTAGTGCCAAGACATTTGCAGAGCGCATCTGCCTGCGTTGCACACTCCAACTAATTATAACTAAGCCATTATACTAGCAAACACTCAGTGTACCTAGTGGCATCCTATACGTGGCTATTGGACTTTGCTATAGTCCCACTAGTGCCAAGACATTTGCAGAGCGCATCTGCCTGCGTTGCACACTCCAACTCATTATAACTAAGCCATTATACTAGCAAACACTCAGTGTACCTAGTGGCATCCTATACGTGGCTATTGGACTTTGCTATAGTCCCACTAGTGCCAAGACATTTGCAGAGCGCATCTGCCTGCGTTGCACACTCCAACTAATTATAACTAAGCCATTATACTAGCAAACACTCAGTGTACCTAGTGGCATCCTATACGTGGCTATTGGACTTTGCTATAGTCCCACTAGTGCCAAGACATTTGCAGAGCGCATCTGCCTGCGTTGCACACTCCAACTCATTATAACTAAGCCATTATACTAGCAAACACTCAGTGTACCTAGTGGCATCCTATACGTGGCTATTGGACTTTGCTATAGTCCCACTAGTGCCAAGACATTTGCAGAGCGCATCTGCCTGCGTTGCACACTCCAACTAATTATAACTAAGCCATTATACTAGCAAACACTCAGTGTACCTAGTGGCATCCTATACGTGGCTATTGGACTTTGCTATAGTCCCACTAGTGCCAAGACATTTGCAGAGCGCATCTGCCTGCGTTGCACACTCCAACTCATTATAACTAAGCCATTATACTAGCAAACACTCAGTGTACCTAGTGGCATCCTATACGTGGCTATTGGACTTTGCTATAGTCCCACTAGTGCCAAGACATTTGCAGAGCGCATCTGCCTGCATTGCACACTCCAACTAATTATAACTAAGCCATTATACTAGCAAACACTCAGTGTACCTAGTGGCATCCTATACGTGGCTATTGGACTTTGCTATAGTCCCACTAGTGCCAAGACATTTGCAGAGCGCATCTGCCTGCGTTGCACACTCCAACTCATTATAACTAAGCCATTATACTAGCAAACACTCAGTGTACCTAGTGGCATCCTATACGTGGCTATTGGACTTTGCTATAGTCCCACTAGTGCCAAGACATTTGCAGAGCGCATCTGCCTGCGTTGCACACTCCAACTAATTATAACTAAGCCATTATACTAGCAAACACTCAGTGTACCTAGTGGCATCCTATACGTGGCTATTGGACTTTGCTATAGTCCCACTAGTGCCAAGACATTTGCAGAGCGCATCTGCCTGCGTTGCACACTCCAACTCATTATAACTAAGCCATTATACTAGCAAACACTCAGTGTACCTAGTGGCATCCTATACGTGGCTATTGGACTTTGCTATAGTCCCACTAGTGCCAAGACATTTGCAGAGCGCATCTGCCTGCGTTGCACACTCCAACTAATTATAACTAAGCCATTATACTAGCAAACACTCAGTGTACCTAGTGGCATCCTATACGTGGCTATTGGACTTTGCTATAGTCCCACTAGTGCCAAGACATTTGCAGAGCGCATCTGCCTGCGTTGCACACTCCAACTCATTATAACTAAGCCATTATACTAGCAAACACTCAGTGTACCTAGTGGCATCCTATACGTGGCTATTGGACTTTGCTATAGTCCCACTAGTGCCAAGACATTTGCAGAGCGCATCTGCCTGCGTTGCACACTCCAACTAATTATAACTAAGCCATTATACTAGCAAACACTCAGTGTACCTAGTGGCATCCTATACGTGGCTATTGGACTTTGCTATAGTCCCACTAGTGCCAAGACATTTGCAGAGCGCATCTGCCTGCGTTGCACACTCCAACTCATTATAACTAAGTTGCATTGTCAGGGATATTTATTCTTTATTATTCTGCTGTTAATAAAGCTAGACCACCACTGCAATCTTCACCACCTCTCAATTTTTACTACCACATTTTCAGTCCACAATCTTGTCGCAATCAACATGAGTGGCAAAATGACAGATGCTGGTGGAAAGGGGAAGAGGCGTGGTGGAAAAGGCAAAAAAGGTTTTGTCCGTGGGGAAGGTGGCAAAGCTCCATTATCATCTGCTGAAGATTGACCATCTACCAGCAAAAGTAAGATGTCTACTACTTACCGTGGACAATCCGATGTGCTCCCTTTTTTACGGACACGAACAACAGGAACAAAGGTAGATGATGGGCAAAAAAGGAAAATGCTTGAATGGATCTCAAGTGGTCCAACAAGTGCCCTCTCAGCCACTTCAAGTACCGCATCCAAAAAACACCAGTCCTCTGAGTTGTCATCCCAATCACACTTGATTTCTCCCAGCTCTGAAGTCTCCATCAGCCCTGCACAGTATGGTGGAACTGAGATGGCTGAGTCTGCAGAGCTGTTCAGTCACACTATAGCCTGGGAATCAGAGGTCTGCTCCCAAGCTACAGTGAGTACAGAACAGGAAATGGTCTGCAGTGATGCCCAGAACCATTGTGACTCTGATTCAGGCCGTGAGGACCAAGTTTCTGAGCATAATGTTGACCCTTTATCACAAACTGTAACACCTGTGGTTATAGACAATGAGGAACAAACTGATGAAGATGAGACGCAGATACCAAATTGGGATGACAACTTAAATATTCGGTCAGGGCAAGAAGAGGCTCGGTCTGAGGGGGAGGGGAGTGCAAACACAACAATTGATGATGACGTTCTAGATCCCACCTACTGTCAACCCCCAGTCAGGCACTCGAGGAGGTCAACAGAGGCGGTGGAGGAGGATGCAACCGACGACGAAGTTACCTTGCGCCTTCCTGGACAGAGTCGGAGCACTGGTAGCACGTCTACAACTGCATCCTCAGCCACCACTCTGCCTATGAGCATTATTCGGGGTGGATCAACAGGTCGCATGGCCTCTAAGCCTTGCCTAGCCTGGTCCTTTTTTGACATAGAAAAAGATCGCCCAAATCATGTGATATGTAACATTTGTCATGATTCTCTTAGTAGAGGTCAAAACCTCAGCAGTTTGACAACTTCTTCCATGAATCGTCACATGAATAAATATCATAGGTCCCGGTGGGAAGCTCACCGTGCTGCAATGCGGCCTAGCGGAGCGAACCATCCACCGCCCGCCCCTTCCAGTGCATCCACACGCTCTTCATCTTCTAGGACTGTGGGTACAGCTGTCACACCTGTTTTTCCACGCAAAACTTCCACCACTGTAACCGCAACAGGCAGTTTGCTTGTAAGGTCGTCAGTTGGTTTGGAAGGGGAAACAAGTGAGTGTGTACAGCTCTCTCAGACATCGATAGCACCAACGTTGGATGAAGGCAACATCATGTCTCCGCCTGCACTTTCCTCACAAACCTGCATTTTTCCAGGGACACCCTACTCAACACCGTCTACACACAGCAGCCAGATCTCTGTCCCTCAGATGTGGTCAAATAAAAGGCCACTTCCTCCGACCCATGACAAAGCTAAGAGGTTGACTCTATCCCTCTGTAAGCTGTTGGCTACCGAAATGCTGCCTTTCCGCCTAGTGGACACACAGGATTATAGAGACCTTATGTCTGTCGCTGTGCCCCAGTACCAGATGCCTAGTCGCCACTACTTCTCTAAGAAAGGTGTGCCCGCGCTACACCAGCATGTCGCACACAACATCACCGCTTCCTTGAGAAACTCTGTGTGTGAACGGGTGCATTTCACCACCGATACTTGGACCAGTAAGCATGGACAGGGACGTTACATGTCGCTGACTGGGCACTGGGTAACTATGGTGATAGATGGTGAAGGGTCTGCTGCACAAGTCTTGCCGTCCCCACGACTTGTGTGTCAATCCTCTGTCTGTCCAAGTTCCGCCACAGCTTCTGCATCCTCCACCTCATCTGGGTCCTCCACCTCCGCCCCAAGCCTGCCTGGTTAGGCCACCAGCGTTCTCACTGCGCAGAAGGAATCACGCACCCCTCATTACTATGCTGGCAGCAGAGCGCAACGGCATCAGGCGGTCTTTAGCTTGACATGTCTTGGGAATAAGAGTCACACAGCTGAGGAGTTGTGGTCAGCTCTGCGGTCCGAGTTTAATAAATGGTTGTCTCCACTCAACCTGCAGCCTGGTAAGGCCGTGTGCGACAATGCTGCAAACCTGGATGCGGCACTTCGCCTGGGCAAGGTGACACACGTACCTTGTATGGCTCACGTGTTGAACCTTGTCGTCCAGCAATTTTTAACACACTATCCCGGCCTAGATGGCCTTCTGAACAGGGCACGAAAACTGTCAGCTCACTTCCGCCGTTCAAGCGCCGCAGCAGAGCGACTTGCATCGCTCCAGAAGTCTTTCGGCCTGCCGGTTCATCGCCTGAAATGCGATGTGGCGACACGCTGGAATTCAACTCTCCACATGTTACAGCGACTGTGGCAGCACCGCAGAGCCCTGGTGCAATACTTCATGACGTATAGCCTGGGCCAACGAGATGCAGAGGTGGGGCAGATCACCCTGATGGAGTGGTCTCAGATCAAGGACCTATGCACCCTTCTGCACAGTTTCGACATGGCGACGAATATGTTTAGCGCTGACAATGCCATTATCAGCATGACGATTCCAGTCATTTACATGCTGGAGCACACGCTAAACACTATTCGGAGTCAGGGGGTGGGACAACATGAAGGGGAGGAACTACAGGAGGATTCATATGCGCAAGGGACAACAACATCACCAAGGTCCAGACGTTCATCATCACCAACGCAGCAGGCATGGGACCATGGGGGACAGGGATCGACAAGGGCGCATAGTAGCAGGCGAAATGTTGAGCAAGGTGCAGGAGAACATGAAGAAATGGAGGACGGACTGTCCATGGACATGGAAGACTCAGCGGATGAGGGAGACCTTGGTCAAATTTCAGTTGAAAGATGTTGGGGGGAGATGTCAGAGGAAGAAAGAACGGGTAGCACCTCTATGCCACAAACACAGCGTGGACTTGGTCCGCATGGCTGCGCAAGACACATGAGTGCCTTTTTGTTGCACTACCTCCAACATGACAGTCGTATTGTCAAAATTAGAAGTGATGATGACTACTGGATTGCCACACTATTAGATCCCCGGTACAAGTCCAAATTTTGTGACATAATTCCAGCCATAGAAAGGGACGCACGTATGCAGGAGTATCAGCAGAAGCTGTTACTCGATCTTAGCTTGGCTTTTCCACCAAACAACCGTGCAGGTGCAGGGAGGGAATCTCCCAGTTGTAACTTGACAAACATGGGACGGTCTCGTCATCTTCAACAGTCTACCCGTACCAGTAGGACCGTATCTGGTGCCGGTAACAGCAATTTTATGGAATCTTTTCATAATTTTTTTAGACCCTCTTTTGCAAGGCCACCAGAGACAACAAGTCTGACACATACTCAACGGCTGGAGAGGATGATACAGGAGTATCTCCAAATGAACATCGATGCCATGACTGTGCAACTGGAGCCTTGCTCCTTTTGGGCTTCAAACCTAGAAAAATGGCCAGAGCTCGCAACTTACGCCTTGGAGATTTTGTCGTGTCCAGCTGCCAGCGTTGTCTCTGAACGTGTATTCAGTGCTGCTGGATGTGTGCTGACAGATAAGCGCACGCGTCTGTCCAGTGACAATGTGGACAGACTGACGTTCATCAAAATGAACAAGTCATGGATCCAGAAGGAATTTACTACCCCTGTGTCATCCTGGGGAGAGTAAATGCTTGTTGATTTTGAATGTGCTTGATGCAAATCAAAACATCCTGTTTGCAACTAGGGCCCAAGTGCTGCCACTGATGGGGTGGGTGTCTGTGTGGCCCAATTTTTGGAAAAAAGGGAGGCTCCGCTTGGAGTAACCCTTGCTTGCTGTGTTTTTAAAAGAAGCCAAGATGAACAGAGCTGGGATCAGGAAAGACTTTGCTACCTACCCCGGTGTCATCCTGGGGACGGATAAGAATGGCGTATTTTTGAATGTGCTTGATGCAAATGTAGCTGTGAAGTGTACAACTGGGGCACAACTGCTGCCACTGAAGGGGTGGGTGTGTGTGGGGCCCAATTTTTGGAAAAAAGGGAGACTCCGCTTGGAGTAACCCTTGCTTACATTGTTTTTAAAAGAAGCCAAGATGAACAAGTCATGGGTCAGCAAAGACTTTATCTACCTACCCCGGTGTCATCCTGGGGACGGATAAGAATGGCGTATTTTTGAATGTGCTTGATGCAAATCAAAACATCCTGTTTGCAACTAGGGCCCAAGTGCTGCCACTGATGGGGTGGGTGTCTGTGTGGCCCAATTTTTGGAAAAAAGGGAGGCTCCGCTTGGAGTAACCCTTGCTTGCTGTGTTTTTAAAAGAAGCCAAGATGAACAGAGCTGGGATAAGGAAAGACTTTGCTACCTACCCCGGTGTCATCCTGGGGACGGATAAGAATGGCGTATTTTTGAATGTGCTTGATGCAAATCAAAACATCCTGTTTGCAACTAGGGCCCAAGTGCTGCCACTGATGGGGTGGGTGTCTGTGTGGCCCAATTTTTGGAAAAAAGGGAGGCTCCGCTTGGAGTAACCCTTGCTTGCTGTGTTTTTAAAAGAAGCCAAGATGAACAAGTAATGGGTCAGCAAAGACTTTATCTACCTACCCCGGTTTCATCCTGGGGACGGATAAGAATGGCGTATTTTTGAATGTGCTTGATGCAAATCAAAACATCCTGTTTGCAACTAGGGCCCAAGTGCTGCCACTGATGGGGTGGGTGTCTGTGTGGCCCAATTTTTGGAAAAAAGGGAGGCTCCGCTTGGAGTAACCCTTGCTTGCTGTGTTTTTAAAAGAAGCCAAGATGAACAGAGCTGGGATCAGGAAAGACTTTGCTACCTACCCCGGTGTCATCCTGGGGACGGATAAGAATGGCGTATTTTTGAATGTGCTTGATGCAAATGTAGCTGTGAAGTGTACAACTGGGTCACAACTGCTGCCACTGAAGGGGTGGGTGTGTGTGGGGCCCAATGTTTGGAAAAAAGGGAGACTCCGCTTGGAGTAACCCTTGCTTACATTGTTTTTAAAAGAAGCCAAGATGAACAAGTCATGGGTCAGCAAAGACTTTATCTACCTACCCCGGTGTCATCCTGGGGACGGATAAGAATGGCGTATTTTTGAATGTGCTTGATGCAAATCAAAACATCCTGTTTGCAACTAGGGCCCAAGTGCTGCCACTGATGGGGTGGGTGTCTGTGTGGCTCAATTTTTGGAAAAAAGGGAGGCTCCGCTTGGAGTAACCCTTGCTTGCTGTGTTTTTAAAAGAAGCCAAGATGAACAGAGCTGGGATCAGGAAAGACTTTGCTACCTACCCCGGTGTCATCCTGGGGACGGATAAGAATGGCGTATTTTTGAATGTGCTTGATGCAAATCAAAACATCCTGTTTGCAACTAGGGCCCAAGTGCTGCCACTGATGGGGTGGGTGTCTGTGTGGCCCAATTTTTGGAAAAAAGGGAGGCTCCGCTTGGAGTAACCCTTGCTTGCTGTGTTTTTAAAAGAAGCCAAGATGAACAGAGCTGGGATCAGGAAAGACTTTGCTACCTACCCCGGTGTCATCCTGGGGACGGATAAGAATGGCGTATTTTTGAATGTGCTTGATGCAAATCAAAACATCCTGTTTGCAACTAGGGCCCAAGTGCTGCCACTGATGGGGTGGGTGTCTGTGTGGCCCAATTTTTGGAAAAAAGGGAGGCTCCGCTTGGAGTAACCCTTGCTTGCTGTGTTTTTAAAAGAAGCCAAGATGAACAAGTCATGGGTCAGCAAAGACTTTATCTACCTACCCCGGTGTCATCCTGGGGACGGATAAGAATGGCGTATTTTTGAATGTGCTTGATGCAAATCAAAACATCCTGTTTGCAACTAGGGCCCAAGTGCTGCCACTGATGGGGTGGGTGTCTGTGTGGCCCAATTTTTGGAAAAAAGGGAGGCTCCGCTTGGAGTAACCCTTGCTTGCTGTGTTTTTAAAAGAAGCCAAGATGAACAGAGCTGGGATCAGGAAAGACTTTGCTACCTACCCCGGTGTCATCCTGGGGACGGATAAGAATGGCGTATTTTTGAATGTGCTTGATGCAAATGTAGCTGTGAAGTGTACAACTGGGACACAACTGCTGCCACTGAAGGGGTGGGTGTGTGTGGGGCCCAATGTTTGGAAAAAAGGGAGACTCCGCTTGGAGTAACCCTTGCTGACATTGTTTTTAAAAGAAGCCAAGATGAACAAGTCATGGGTCAGCAAAGACTTTATCTACCTACCCCGGTGTCATCCTGGGGACGGATAAGAATGGCGTATTTTTGAATGTGCTTGATGCAAATCAAAACATCCTGTTTGCAACTAGGGCCCAAGTGCTGCCACTGATGGGGTGGGTGTCTGTGTGGCCCAATTTTTGGAAAAAAGGGAGGCTCCGCTTGGAGTAACCCTTGCTTGCTGTGTTTTTAAAAGAAGCCAAGATGAACAGAGCTGGGATCAGGAAAGACTTTGCTACCTACCCCGGTGTCATCCTGGGGACGGATAAGAATGGCGTATTTTTGAATGTGCTTGATGCAAATCAAAACATCCTGTTTGCAACTAGGGCCCAAGTGCTGCCACTGATGGGGTGGGTGTCTGTGTGGCCCAATTTTTGGAAAAAAGGGAGGCTCCGATTGGAGTAACCCTTGCTTGCTGTGTTTTTAAAAGAAGCCAAGATGAACAGAGCTGGGATCAGGAAAGACTTTGCTACCTACCCCGGTGTCATCCTGGGGACGGATAAGAATGGCGTATTTTTGAATGTGCTTGATGCAAATCAAAACATCCTGTTTGCAACTAGGGCCCAAGTGCTGCCACTGATGGGGTGGGTGTCTGTGTGGCCCAATTTTTGGAAAAAAGGGAGGCTCCGCTTGGAGTAACCCTTGCTTGCTGTGTTTTTAAAAGAAGCCAAGATGAACAGAGCTGGGATCAGGAAAGACTTTGCTACCTACCCCGGTGTCATCCTGGGGACGGATAAGAATGGCGTATTTTTGAATGTGCTTGATGCAAATCAAAACATCCTGTTTGCAACTAGGGCCCAAGCGCTGCCACTGATGGGGTGGGTGTCTGTGTGGCCCAATTTTTGGAAAAAAGGGAGGCTCCGCTTGGAGTAACCCTTGCTTGCTGTGTTTTTAAAAGAAGCCAAGATGAACAAGTCATGGGTCAGCAAAGACTTTATCTACCTACCCCAGTGTCATCCTGGGGACGGATAAGAATGGCGTATTTTTGAATGTGCTTGATGCAAATCAAAACATCCTGTTTGCAACTAGGGCCCAAGTGCTGCCACTGATGGGGTGGGTGTCTGTGTGGCCCAATTTTTGGAAAAAAGGGAGGCTCCGATTGGAGTAACCCTTGCTTGCTGTGTTTTTAAAAGAAGCCAAGATGAACAGAGCTGGGATCAGGAAAGACTTTGCTACCTACCCCGGTGTCATCCTGGGGACGGATAAGAATGGCGTATTTTTGAATGTGCTTGATGCAAATGTAGCTGTGAAGTGTACAACTGGGGCACAACTGCTGCCACTGAAGGGGTGGGTGTGTGTGGGGCCCAATTTTTGGAAAAAAGGGAGACTCCGCTTGGAGTAACCCTTGCTTACATGGTTTTTAAAAGAAGCCAAGATGAACAAGTCATGGGTCAGCAAAGACTTTATCTACCTACCCCGGTGTCATCCTGGGGACGGATAAGAATGGCGTATTTTTGAATGTGCTTGATGCAAATCAAAACATCCTGTTTGCAACTAGGGCCCAAGTGCTGCCACTGATGGGGTGGGTGTCTGTGTGGCCCAATTTTTGGAAAAAAGGGAGGCTCCGCTTGGAGTAACCCTTGCTTGCTGTGTTTTTAAAAGAAGCCAAGATGAACAGAGCTGGGATCAGGAAAGACTTTGCTACCTACCCCGGTGTCATCCTGGGGACGGATAAGAATGGCGTATTTTTGAATGTGCTTGATGCAAATCAAAACATCCTGTTTGCAACTAGGGCCCAAGTGCTGCCACTGATGGGGTGGGTGTCTGTGTGGCCCAATTTTTGGAAAAAAGGGAGGCTCCGCTTGGAGTAACCCTTGCTTGCTGTGTTTTTAAAAGAAGCCAAGATGAACAGAGCTGGGATCAGGAAAGACTTTGCTACCTACCCCGGTGTCATCCTGGGGACGGATAAGAATGGCGTATTTTTGAATGTGCTTGATGCAAATCAAAACATCCTGTTTGCAACTAGGGCCCAAGTGCTGCCACTGATGGGGTGGGTGTCTGTGTGGCCCAATTTTTGGAAAAAAGGGAGGCTCCGCTTGGAGTAACCCTTGCTTGCTGTGTTTTTAAAAGAAGCCAAGATGAACAGAGCTGGGATCAGGAAAGACTTTGCTACCTACCCCGGTGTCATCCTGGGGACGGATAAGAATGGCGTATTTTTGAATGTGCTTGATGCAAATCAAAACATCCTGTTTGCAACTAGGGCCCAAGTGCTGCCACTGATGGGGTGGGTGTCTGTGTGGCCCAATTTTTGGAAAAAAGGGAGGCTCCGCTTGGAGTAACCCTTGCTTGCTGTGTTTTTAAAAGAAGCCAAGATGAACAAGTCATGGGTCAGCAAAGACTTTATCTACCTACCCCGGTGTCATCCTGGGGACGGATAAGAATGGCGTATTTTTGAATGTGCTTGATGCAAATCAAAACATCCTGTTTGCAACTAGGGCCCAAGCGCTGCCACTGATGGGGTGGGTGTCTGTGTGGCCCAATTTTTGGAAAAAAGGGAGGCTCCGATTGGAGTAACCCTTGCTTGCTGTGTTTTTAAAAGAAGCCAAGATGAACAGAGCTGGGATCAGGAAAGACTTTGCTACCTACCCCGGTGTCATCCTGGGGACGGATAAGAATGGCGTATTTTTGAATGTGCTTGATGCAAATGTAGCTGTGAAGTGTACAACTGGGGCACAACTGCTGCCACTGAAGGGGTGGGTGTGTGTGGGGCCCAATTTTTGGAAAAAAGGGAGACTCCGCTTGGAGTAACCCTTGCTTACATTGTTTTTAAAAGAAGCCAAGATGAACAAGTCATGGGTCAGCAAAGACTTTATCTACCTACCCCGGTGTCATCCTGGGGACGGATAAGAATGGCGTATTTTTGAATGTGCTTGATGCAAATCAAAACATCCTGTTTGCAACTAGGGCCCAAGTGCTGCCACTGATGGGGTGGGTGTCTGTGTGGCCCAATTTTTGGAAAAAAGGGAGGCTCCGCTTGGAGTAACCCTTGCTTGCTGTGTTTTTAAAAGAAGCCAAGATGAACAGAGCTGGGATCAGGAAAGACTTTGCTACCTACCCCGGTGTCATCCTGGGGACGGATAAGAATGGCGTATTTTTGAATGTGCTTGATGCAAATCAAAACATCCTGTTTGCAACTAGGGCCCAAGTGCTGCCACTGATGGTGTGGGTGTCTGTGTGGCCCAATTTTTGGAAAAAAGGGAGGCTCCGCTTGGAGTAACCCTTGCTTGCTGTGTTTTTAAAAGAAGCCAAGATGAACAGAGCTGGGATCAGGAAAGACTTTGCTACCTACCCCGGTGTCATCCTGGGGACGGATAAGAATGGCGTATTTTTGAATGTGCTTGATGCAAATCAAAACATCCTGTTTGCAACTAGGGCCCAAGTGCTGCCACTGATGGGGTGGGTGTCTGTGTGGCCCAATATTTGGAAAAAAGGGAGGCTCCGCTTGGAGTAACCCTTGCTTGCTGTGTTTTTAAAAGAAGCCAAGATGAACAGAGCTGGGATCAGGAAAGACTTTGCTACCTACCCCGGTGTCATCCTGGGGACGGATAAGAATGGCGTATTTTTGAATGTGCTTGATGCAAATCAAAACATCCTGTTTGCAACTAGGGCCCAAGTGCTGCCACTGATGGGGTGGGTGTCTGTGTGGCCCAATTTTTGGAAAAAAGGGAGGCTCCGCTTGGAGTAACCCTTGCTTGCTGTGTTTTTAAAAGAAGCCAAGATGAACAGAGCTGGGATCAGGAAAGACTTTGCTACCTACCCCGGTGTCATCCTGGGGACGGATAAGAATGGCGTATTTTTGAATGTGCTTGATGCAAATCAAAACATCCTGTTTGCAACTAGGGCCCAAGTGCTGCCACTGATGGGGTGGGTGTCTGTGTGGCCCAATTTTTGGAAAAAAGGGAGGCTCCGCTTGGAGTAACCCTTGCTTGCTGTGTTTTTAAAAGAAGCCAAGATGAACAAGTCATGGGTCAGCAAAGACTTTATCTACCTACCCCGGTGTCATCCTGGGGACGGATAAGAATGGCGTATTTTTGAATGTGCTTGATGCAAATCAAAACATCCTGTTTGCAACTAGGGCCCAAGTGCTGCCACTGATGGGGTGGGTGTCTGTGTGGCCCAATTTTTGGAAAAAAGGGAGGCTCCGCTTGGAGTAACCCTTGCTTGCTGTGTTTTTAAAAGAAGCCAAGATGAACAGAGCTGGGATCAGGAAAGACTTTGCTACCTACCCCGGTGTCATCCTGGGGACGGATAAGAATGGCGTATTTTTGAATGTGCTTGATGCAAATCAAAACATCCTGTTTGCAACTAGGGCCCAAGTGCTGCCACTGATGGGGTGGGTGTCTGTGTGGCCCAATTTTTGGAAAAAAGGGAGGCTCCGCTTGGAGTAACCCTTGCTTGCTGTGTTTTTAAAAGAAGCCAAGATGAACAGAGCTGGGATCAGGAAAGACTTTGCTACCTACCCCGGTGTCATCCTGGGGACGGATAAGAATGGCGTATTTTTGAATGTGCTTGATGCAAATCAAAACATCCTGTTTGCAACTAGGGCCCAAGTGCTGCCACTGATGGGGTGGGTGTCTGTGTGGCCCAATTTTTGGAAAAAAGGGATGCTCCGCTTGGAGTAACCCTTGCTTGCTGTGTTTTTAAAAGAAGCCAAGATGAACAGAGCTGGGATCAGGAAAGACTTTGCTACCTACCCCGGTGTCATCCTGGGGACGGATAAGAATGGCGTATTTTTGAATGTGCTTGATGCAAATCAAAACATCCTGTTTGCAACTAGGGCCCAAGTGCTGCCACTGATGGGGTGGGTGTCTGTGTGGCCCAATTTTTGGAAAAAAGGGAGGCTCCGCTTGGAGTAACCCTTGCTTGCTGTGTTTTTAAAAGAAGCCAAGATGAACAGAGCTGGGATCAGGAAAGACTTTGCTACCTACCCCAGTGTCATCCTGGGGACGGATAAGAATGGCGTATTTTTGAATGTGCTTGATGCAAATCAAAACATCCTGTTTGCAACTAGGGCCCAAGTGCTGCCACTGATGGGGTGGGTGTCTGTGTGGCCCAATTTTTGGAAAAAAGGGAGGCTCCGCTTGGAGTAACCCTTGCTTGCTGTGTTTTTAAAAGAAGCCAAGATGAACAGAGCTGGGATCAGGAAAGACTTTGCTACCTACCCCGGTGTCATCCTGGGGACGGATAAGAATGGCGTATTTTTGAATGTGCTTGATGCAAATGTAGCTGTGAAGTGTACAACTGGGACACAACTGCTGCCACTGAAGGGGTGGGTGTGTGTGGGGCCCAATGTTTGGAAAAAAGGGAGACTCCGCTTGGAGTAACCCTTGCTTACATTGTTTTTAAAAGAAGCCAAGATGAACAAGTCATGGGTCAGCAAAGACTTTATCTACCTACCCCGGTGTCATCCTGGGGACGGATAAGAATGGCGTATTTTTGAATGTGCTTGATGCAAATCAAAACATCCTGTTTGCAACTAGGGCCCAAGTGCTGCCACTGATGGGGTGGGTGTCTGTGTGGCCCAATTTTTGGAAAAAAGGGAGGCTCCGCTTGGAGTAACCCTTGCTTGCTGTGTTTTTAAAAGAAGCCAAGATGAACAGAGCTGGGATCAGGAAAGACTTTGCTACCTACCCCGGTGTCATCCTGGGGACGGATAAGAATGGCGTATTTTTGAATGTGCTTGATGCAAATGTAGCTGTGAAGTGTACAACTGGGGCACAACTGCTGCCACTGAAGGGGTGGGTGTGTGTGGGGCCCAATTTTTGGAAAAAAGGGAGACTCCGCTTGGAGTAACCCTTGCTTACATTGTTTTTAAAAGAAGCCAAGATGAACAAGTCATGGGTCAGCAAAGACTTTATCTACCTACCCCGGTGTCATCCTGGGGACGGATAAGAATGGCGTATTTTTGAATGTGCTTGATGCAAATCAAAACATCCTGTTTGCAACTAGGGCCCAAGTGCTGCCACTGATGGGGTGGGTGTCTGTGTGGCCCAATTTTTGGAAAAAAGGGAGGCTCCGCTTGGAGTAACCCTTGCTTGCTGTGTTTTTAAAAGAAGCCAAGATGAACAGAGCTGGGATCAGGAAAGACTTTGCTACCTACCCCGGTGTCATCCTGGGGACGGATAAGAATGGCGTATTTTTGAATGTGCTTGATGCAAATCAAAACATCCTGTTTGCAACTAGGGCCCAAGTGCTGCCACTGATGGGGTGGGTGTCTGTGTGGCCCAATTTTTGGAAAAAAGGGAGGCTCCGCTTGGAGTAACCCTTGCTTGCTGTGTTTTTAAAAGAAGCCAAGATGAACAGAGCTGGGATCAGGAAAGACTTTGCTACCTACCCCGGTGTCATCCTGGGGACGGATAAGAATGGCGTATTTTTGAATGTGCTTGATGCAAATCAAAACATCCTGTTTGCAACTAGGGCCCAAGTGCTGCCACTGATGGGGTGGGTGTCTGTGTGGCCCAATTTTTGGAAAAAAGGGAGGCTCCGCTTGGAGTAACCCTTGCTTGCTGTGTTTTTAAAAGAAGCCAAGATGAACAGAGCTGGGATCAGGAAAGACTTTGCTACCTACCCCGGTGTCATCCTGGGGACGGATAAGAATGGCGTATTTTTGAATGTGCTTGATGCAAATCAAAACATCCTGTTTGCAACTAGGGCCCAAGTGCTGCCACTGATGGGGTGGGTGTCTGTGTGGCCCAATGTTTGGAAAAAAGGGAGGCTCCGCTTGGAGTAACCCTTGCTTGCTGTGTTTTTAAAAGAAGCCAAGATGAACAAGTCATGGGTCAGCAAAGACTTTATCTACCTACCCCGGTGTCATCCTGGGGACGGATAAGAATGGCGTATTTTTGAATGTGCTTGATGCAAATCAAAACATCCTGTTTGCAACTAGGGCCCAAGTGCTGCCACTGATGGGGTGGGTGTCTGTGTGGCCCAATTTTTGGAAAAAAGGGAGGCTCCGCTTGGAGTAACCCTTGCTTGCTGTGTTTTTAAAAGAAGCCAAGATGAACAGAGCTGGGATCAGGAAAGACTTTGCTACCTACCCCGGTGTCATCCTGGGGACGGATAAGAATGGCGTATTTTTGAATGTGCTTGATGCAAATGTAGCTGTGAAGTGTACAACTGGGACACAACTGCTGCCACTGAAGGGGTGGGTGTGTGTGGGGCCCAATGTTTGGAAAAAAAGGAGACTCCGCTTGGAGTAACCCTTGCTTACATTGTTTTTAAAAGAAGCCAAGATGAACAAGTCATGGGTCAGCAAAGACTTTATCTACCTACCCCGGTGTCATCCTGGGGACGGATAAGAATGGCGTATTTTTGAATGTGCTTGATGCAAATCAAAACATCCTGTTTGCAACTAGGGCCCAAGTGCTGCCACTGATGGGGTGGGTGTCTGTGTGGCCCAATTTTTGGAAAAAAGGGAGGCTCCGCTTGGAGTAACCCTTGCTTGCTGTGTTTTTAAAAGAAGCCAAGATGAACAGAGCTGGGATCAGGAAAGACTTTGCTACCTACCCCGGTGTCATACTGGGGACGGATAAGAATGGCGTATTTTTGAATGTGCTTGATGCAAATCAAAACATCCTGTTTGCAACTAGGGCCCAAGTGCTGCCACTGATGGGGTGGGTGTCTGTGTGGCCCAATTTTTGGAAAAAAGGGAGGCTCTGCTTGGAGTAACCCTTGCTTGCTGTGTTTTTAAAAGAAGCCAAGATGAACAGAGCTGGGATCAGGAAAGACTTTGCTACCTACCCCGGTGTCATCCTGGGGACGGATAAGAATGGCGTATTTTTGAATGTGCTTGATGCAAATCAAAACATCCTGTTTGCAACTAGGGCCCAAGTGCTGCCACTGATGGGGTGGGTGTCTGTGTGGCCCAATTTTTGGAAAAAAGGGAGGCTCCGCTTGGAGTAACCCTTGCTTGCTGTGTTTTTAAAAGAAGCCAAGATGAACAGAGCTGGGATCAGGAAAGACTTTGCTACCTACCCCGGTGTCATCCTGGGGACGGATAAGAATGGCGTATTTTTGAATGTGCTTGATGCAAATCAAAACATCCTGTTTGCAACTAGGGCCCAAGTGCTGCCACTGATGGGGTGGGTGTCTGTGTGGCCCAATTTTTGGAAAAAAGGGAGGCTCCGCTTGGAGTAACCCTTGCTTGCTGTGTTTTTAAAAGAAGCCAAGATGAACAGAGCTGGGATCAGGAAAGACTTTGCTACCTACCCCGGTGTCATCCTGGGGACGGATAAGAATGGCGTATTTTTGAATGTGCTTGATGCAAATCAAAACATCCTGTTTGCAACTAGGGCCCAAGTGCTGCCACTGATGGGGTGGGTGTCTGTGTGGCCCAATTTTTGGAAAAAAGGGAGGCTCCGCTTGGAGTAACCCTTGCTTGCTGTGTTTTTAAAAGAAGCCAAGATGAACAGAGCTGGGATCAGGAAAGACTTTGCTACCTACCCCGGTGTCATCCTGGGGACGGATAAGAATGGCGTATTTTTGAATGTGCTTGATGCAAATCAAAACATCCTGTTTGCAACTAGGGCCCAAGTGCTGCCACTGATGGGGTGGGTGTCTGTGTGGCCCAATTTTTGGAAAAAAGGGAGGCTCCGCTTGGAGTAACCCTTGCTTGCTGTGTTTTTAAAAGAAGCCAAGATGAACAGAGCTGGGATCAGGAAAGACTTTGCTACCTACCCCGGTGTCATCCTGGGGACGGATAAGAATGGCGTATTTTTGAATGTGCTTGATGCAAATCAAAACATCCTGTTTGCAACTAGGGCCCAAGTGCTGCCACTGATGGGGTGGGTGTCTGTGTGGCCCAATTTTTGGAAAAAAGGGAGGCTCCGCTTGGAGTAACCCTTGCTTGCTGTGTTTTTAAAAGAAGCCAAGATGAACAAGTCATGGGTCAGCAAAGACTTTATCTACCTACCCCGGTGTCATCCTGGGGACGGATAAGAATGGCGTATTTTTGAATGTGCTTGATGCAAATCAAAACATCCTGTTTGCAACTAGGGCCCAAGTGCTGCCACTGATGGGGTGGGTGTCTGTGTGGCCCAATTTTTGGAAAAAAGGGAGGCTCCGCTTGGAGTAACCCTTGCTTGCTGTGTTTTTAAAAGAAGCCAAGATGAACAGAGCTGGGATCAGGAAAGACTTTGCTACCTACCCCGGTGTCATCCTGGGGACGGATAAGAATGGCGTATTTTTGAATGTGCTTGATGCAAATCAAAACATCCTGTTTGCAACTAGGGCCCAAGTGCTGCCACTGATGGGGTGGGTGTCTGTGTGGCCCAATTTTTGGAAAAAAGGGAGGCTCCGCTTGGAGTCATTCTTGCTTGCTGTGTTTTTAAAAGAAGCCAAGATGAACAGAGCTGGGATCAGGAAAGACTTTGCTACCTACCCCGGTGTCATCCTGGGGACGGATAAGAATGGCGTATTTTTGAATGTGCTTGATGCAAATCAAAACATCCTGTTTGCAACTAGGGCCCAAGTGCTGCCACTGATGGGGTGGGTGTCTGTGTGGCCCAATTTTTGGAAAAAAGGGAGGCTCCGCTTGGAGTAACCCTTGCTTGCTGTGTTTTTAAAAGAAGCCAAGATGAACAGAGCTGGGATCAGGAAAGACTTTGCTACCTACCCCGGTGTCATCCTGGGGACGGATAAGAATGGCGTATTTTTGAATGTGCTTGATGCAAATCAAAACATCCTGTTTGCAACTAGGGCCCAAGTGCTGCCACTGATGGGGTGGGTGTCTGTGTGGCCCAATTTTTGGAAAAAAGGGAGGCTCCGCTTGGAGTAACCCTTGCTTGCTGTGTTTTTAAAAGAAGCCAAGATGAACAGAGCTGGGATCAGGAAAGACTTTGCTACCTACCCCGGTGTCATCCTGGGGACGGATAAGAATGGCGTATTTTTGAATGTGCTTGATGCAAATCAAAACATCCTGTTTGCAACTAGGGCCCAAGTGCTGCCACTGATGGGGTGGGTGTCTGTGTGGCCCAATTTTTGGAAAAAAGGGAGGCTCCGCTTGGAGTAACCCTTGCTTGCTGTGTTTTTAAAAGAAGCCAAGATGAACAGAGCTGGGATCAGGAAAGACTTTGCTACCTACCCCGGTGTCATCCTGGGGACGGATAAGAATGGCGTATTTTTGAATGTGCTTGATGCAAATCAAAACATCCTGTTTGCAACTAGGGCCCAAGTGCTGCCACTGATGGGGTGGGTGTCTGTGTGGCCCAATTGTTGGAAAAAAGGGAGGCTCCGCTTGGAGTAACCCTTGCTTGCTGTGTTTTTAAAAGAAGCCAAGATGAACAAGTCATGGGTCAGCAAAGACTTTATCTACCTACCCCGGTGTCATCCTGGGGACGGATAAGAATGGCGTATTTTTGAATGTGCTTGATGCAAATCAAAACATCCTGTTTGCAACTAGGGCCCAAGTGCTGCCACTGATGGGGTGGGTGTCTGTGTGGCCCAATTTTTGGAAAAAAGGGAGGCTCCGCTTGGAGTAACCCTTGCTTGCTGTGTTTTTAAAAGAAGCCAAGATGAACAGAGCTGGGATCAGGAAAGACTTTGCTACCTACCCCGGTGTCATCCTGGGGACGGATAAGAATGGCGTATTTTTGAATGTGCTTGATGCAAATCAAAACATCCTGTTTGCAACTAGGGCCCAAGTGCTGCCACTGATGGGGTGGGTGTCTGTGTGGCCCAATTTTTGGAAAAAAGGGAGGCTCCGCTTGGAGTCATTCTTGCTTGCTGTGTTTTTAAAAGAAGCCAAGATGAACAGAGCTGGGATCAGGAAAGACTTTGCTACCTACCCCGGTGTCATCCTGGGGACGGATAAGAATGGCATATTTTTGAATGTGCTTGATGCAAATCAAAACATCCTGTTTGCAACTAGGGCCCAAGTGCTGCCACTGATGGGGTGGGTGTCTGTGTGGCCCAATTTTTGGAAAAAAGGGAGGCTCCGCTTGGAGTAACCCTTGCTTGCTGTGTTTTTAAAAGAAGCCAAGATGAACAGAGCTGGGATCAGGAAAGACTTTGCTACCTACCCCGGTGTCATCCTGGGGACGGATAAGAATGGCGTATTTTTGAATGTGCTTGATGCAAATCAAAACATCCTGTTTGCAACTAGGGCCCAAGTGCTGCCACTGATGGGGTGGGTGTCTGTGTGGCCCAATTTTTGGAAAAAAGGGAGGCTCCGCTTGGAGTAACCCTTGCTTGCTGTGTTTTTAAAAGAAGCCAAGATGAACAAGTGATGGGTCAGCAAAGACTTTATCTACCTAACCCGGTGTCATCCTGGGGACGGATAAGAATGGCGTATTTTTGAATGTGCTTGATGCAAATCAAAACATCCTGTTTGCAACTAGGGCCCAAGTGCTGCCACTGATGGGGTGGGTGTCTGTGTGGCCCAATTTTTGGAAAAAAGGGAGGCTCCGCTTGGAGTAACCCTTGCTTGCTGTGTTTTTAAAAGAAGCCAAGATGAACAGAGCTGGGATCAGGAAAGACTTTGCTACCTACCCCGGTGTCATCCTGGGGACGGATAAGAATGGCGTATTTTTGAATGTGCTTGATGCAAATCAAAACATCCTGTTTGCAACTAGGGCCCAAGTGCTGCCACTGATGGGGTGGGTGTCTGTATGGCCCAATTTTTGGAAAAAAGGGAGGCTCCGCTTGGAGTAACCCTTGCTTGCTGTGTTTTTAAAAGAAGCCAAGATGAACAAGTCATGGGTCAGCAAAGACTTTATCTACCTACCCCGGTGTCATCCTGGGGACGGATAAGAATGGCGTATTTTTGAATGTGCTTGATGCAAATCAAAACATCCTGTTTGCAACTAGGGCCCAAGTGCTGCCACTGATGGGGTGGGTGTCTGTGTGGCCCAATTTTTGGAAAAAAGGGAGGCTCCGCTTGGAGTAACCCTTGCTTGCTGTGTTTTTAAAAGAAGCCAAGATGAACAGAGCTGGGATCAGGAAAGACTTTGCTACCTACCCCGGTGTCATCCTGGGGACGGATAAGAATGGCGTATTTTTGAATGTGCTTGATGCAAATGTAGCTGTGAAGTGTACAACTGGGGCACAACTGCTGCCACTGAAGGGGTGGGTGTGTGTGGGGCCCAATTTTTGGAAAAAAGGGAGACTCCGCTTGGAGTAACCCTTGCTTGCTGTGTTTTTAAAAGAAGCCAAGATGAACAAGTCATGGGTCAGCAAAGACTTTATCTACCTACCCCGGTGTCATCCTGGGGACGGATAAGAATGGCGTATTTTTGAATGTGCTTGATGCAAATCAAAACATCCTGTTTGCAACTAGGGCCCAAGTGCTGCCACTGATGGGGTGGGTGTCTGTGTGGCCCAATTTTTGGAAAAAAGGGAGGCTCTGCTTGGAGTA
Organism: Anomaloglossus baeobatrachus; assembly: GCF_048569485.1. Taxonomy (NCBI): domain Eukaryota; kingdom Metazoa; phylum Chordata; class Amphibia; order Anura; family Aromobatidae; genus Anomaloglossus; species Anomaloglossus baeobatrachus. The sequence continues at coordinate 583,015,282 of NC_134354.1, read as the reverse complement.
ACCCTTGCTTGCTGTGTTTTTAAAAGAAGCCAAGATGAACAGAGCTGGGATCAGGAAAGACTTTGCTACCTACCCCGGTGTCATCCTGGGGACGGATAAGAATGGCGTATTTTTGAATGTGCTTGATGCAAATCAAAACATCCTGTTTGCAACTAGGGCCCAAGTGCTGCCACTGATGGGGTGGGTGTCTGTGTGGCCCAATTTTTGGAAAAAAGGGAGGCTCCGCTTGGAGTCATTCTTGCTTGCTGTGTTTTTAAAAGAAGCCAAGATGAACAGAGCTGGGATCAGGAAAGACTTTGCTACCTACCCCGGTGTCATCCTGGGGACGGATAAGAATGGCGTATTTTTGAATGTGCTTGATGCAAATCAAAACATCCTGTTTGCAACTAGGGCCCAAGTGCTGCCACTGATGGGGTGGGTGTCTGTGTGGCCCAATTTTTGGAAAAAAGGGAGGCTCCGCTTGGAGTAACCCTTGCTTGCTGTGTTTTTAAAAGAAGCCAAGATGAACAGAGCTGGGATCAGGAAAGACTTTGCTACCTACCCCGGTGTCATCCTGGGGACGGATAAGAATGGCGTATTTTTGAATGTGCTTGATGCAAATCAAAACATCCTGTTTGCAACTAGGGCCCAAGTGCTGCCACTGATGGGGTGGGTGTCTGTGTGGCCCAATTTTTGGAAAAAAGGGAGGCTCCGCTTGGAGTAACCCTTGCTTGCTGTGTTTTTAAAAGAAGCCAAGATGAACAAGTCATGGGTCAGCAAAGACTTTATCTACCTACCCCGGTGTCATCCTGGGGACGGATAAGAATGGCGTATTTTTGAATGTGCTTGATGCAAATCAAAACATCCTGTTTGCAACTAGGGCCCAAGTGCTGCCACTGATGGGGTGGGTGTCTGTGTGGCCCAATTTTTGGAAAAAAGGGAGGCTCCGCTTGGAGTAACCCTTGCTTGCTGTGTTTTTAAAAGAAGCCAAGATGAACAGAGCTGGGATCAGGAAAGACTTTGCTACCTACCCCGGTGTCATCCTGGGGACGGATAAGAATGGCGTATTTTTGAATGTGCTTGATGCAAATGTAGCTGTGAAGTGTACAACTGGGGCACAACTGCTGCCACTGAAGGGGTGGGTGTGTGTGGGGCCCAATTTTTGGAAAAAAGGAGACTCCGCTTGGAGTAACCCTTGCTTGCTGTGTTTTTAAAAGAAGCCAAGATGAACAGAGCTGGGATCAGGAAAGACTTTGCTACCTACCCCGGTGTCATCCTGGGGACGGATAAGAATGGCGTATTTTTGAATGTGCTTGATGCAAATCAAAACATCCTGTTTGCAACTAGGGCCCAAGTGCTGCCACTGATGGGGTGGGTGTCTGTGTGGCCCAATTTTTGGAAAAAAGGGAGGCTCCGCTTGGAGTAACCCTTGCTTGCTGTGTTTTTAAAAGAAGCCAAGATGAACAGAGCTGGGATCAGGAAAGACTTTGCTACCTACCCCGGTGTCATCCTGGGGACGGATAAGAATGGCGTATTTTTGAATGTGCTTGATGCAAATCAAAACATCCTGTTTGCAACTAGGGCCCAAGTGCTGCCACTGATGGGGTGGGTGTCTGTGTGGCCCAATTTTTGGAAAAAAGGGAGGCTCCGCTTGGAGTAACCCTTGCTTGCTGTGTTTTTAAAAGAAGCCAAGATGAACAGAGCTGGGATCAGGAAAGACTTTGCTACCTACCCCGGTGTCATCCTGGGGACGGATAAGAATGGCGTATTTTTGAATGTGCTTGATGCAAATCAAAACATCCTGTTTGCAACTAGGGCCCAAGTGCTGCCACTGATGGGGTGGGTGTCTGTGTGGCCCAATTTTTGGAAAAAAGGGAGGCTCCGCTTGGAGTAACCCTTGCTTGCTGTGTTTTTAAAAGAAGCCAAGATGAACAGAGCTGGGATCAGGAAAGACTTTGCTACCTGCCCCAGTGTCATCCTGGGGACGGATAAGAATGGCGTATTTTTGAATGTGCTTGATGCAAATCAAAACATCCTGTTTGCAACTAGGGCCCAAGTGCTGCCACTGATGGGGTGGGTGTCTGTGTGGCCCAATTTTTGGAAAAAAGGGAGGCTCCACTTGGAGTAACCCTTGCTTGCTGTGTTTTTAAAAGAAGCCAAGATGAACAGAGCTGGGATCAGGAAAGACTTTGCTACCTACCCCGGTGTCATCCTGGGGACGGATAAGAATGGCGTATTTTTGAATGTGCTTGATGCAAATCAAAACATCCTGTTTGCAACTAGGGCCCAAGTGCTGCCACTGATGGGGTGGGTGTCTGTGTGGCCCAATTTTTGGAAAAAAGGGAGGCTCCGCTTGGAGTAACCCTTGCTTGCTGTGTTTTTAAAAGAAGCCAAGATGAACAGAGCTGGGATCAGGAAAGACTTTGCTACCTACCCCGGTGTCATCCTGGGGACGGATAAGAATGGCGTATTTTTGAATGTGCTTGATGCAAATCAAAACATCCTGTTTGCAACTAGGGCCCAAGTGCTGCCACTGATGGGGTGGGTGTCTGTGTGGCCCAATTTTTGGAAAAAAGGGAGGCTCCGCTTGGAGTAACCCTTGCTTGCTGTGTTTTTAAAAGAAGCCAAGAAGAACAGAGCTGGGATCAGGAAAGACTTTGCTACCTACCCCGGTGTCATCCTGGGGACGGATAAGAATGGCGTATTTTTGAATGTGCTTGATGCAAATCAAAACATCCTGTTTGCAACTAGGGCCCAAGTGCTGCCACTGATGGGGTGGGTGTCTGTGTGGCCCAATTTTTGGAAAAAAGGGATGCTCCGCTTGGAGTAACCCTTGCTTGCTGTGTTTTTAAAAGAAGCCAAGATGAACAGAGCTGGGATCAGGAAAGACTTTGCTACCTACCCCGGTGTCATCCTGGGGACGGATAAGAATGGCGTATTTTTGAATGTGCTTGATGCAAATCAAAACATCCTGTTTGCAACTAGGGCCCAAGTGCTGCCACTGATGGGGTGGGTGTCTGTGTGGCCCAATTTTTGGAAAAAAGGGAGGCTCCGCTTGGAGTAACCCTTGCTTGCTGTGTTTTTAAAAGAAGCCAAGATGAACAGAGCTGGGATCAGGAAAGACTTTGCTACCTGCCCCGGTGTCATCCTGGGGACGGATAAGAATGGCGTATTTTTGAATGTGCTTGATGCAAATCAAAACATCCTGTTTGCAACTAGGGCCCAAGTGCTGCCACTGATGGGGTGGGTGTCTGTGTGGCCCAATTTTTGGAAAAAAGGGAGGCTCCACTTGGAGTAACCCTTGCTTGCTGTGTTTTTAAAAGAAGCCAAGATGAACAGAGCTGGGATCAGGAAAGACTTTGCTACCTACCCCGGTGTCATCCTGGGGACGGATAAGAATGGCGTATTTTTGAATGTGCTTGATGCAAATCAAAACATCCTGTTTGCAACTAGGGCCCAAGTGCTGCCACTGATGGGGTGGGTGTCTGTGTGGCCCAATTTTTGGAAAAAAGGGAGGCTCCGCTTGGAGTAACCCTTGCTTGCTGTGTTTTTAAAAGAAGCCAAGATGAACAGAGCTGGGATCAGGAAAGACTTTGCTACCTACCCCGGTGTCATCCTGGGGACGGATAAGAATGGCGCATTTTTGAATGTGCTTGATGCAAATCAAAACATCCTGTTTGCAACTAGGGCCCAAGTGCTGCCACTGATGGGGTGGGTGTCTGTGTGGCCCAATTTTTGGAAAAAAGGGAGGCTCCGCTTGGAGTAACCCTTGCTTGCTGTGTTTTTAAAAGAAGCCAAGAAGAACAGAGCTGGGATCAGGAAAGACTTTGCTACCTACCCCGGTGTCATCCTGGGGACGGATAAGAATGGCGTATTTTTGAATGTGCTTGATGCAAATCAAAACATCCTGTTTGCAACTAGGGCCCAAGTGCTGCCACTGATGGGGTGGGTGTCTGTGTGGCCCAATTTTTGGAAAAAAGGGATGCTCCGCTTGGAGTAACCCTTGCTTGCTGTGTTTTTAAAAGAAGCCAAGATGAACAGAGCTGGGATCAGGAAAGACTTTGCTACCTACCCCGGTGTCATCCTGGGGACGGATAAGAATGGCGTATTTTTGAATGTGCTTGATGCAAATCAAAACATCCTGTTTGCAACTAGGGCCCAAGTGCTGCCACTGATGGGGTGGGTGTCTGTGTGGCCCAATTTTTGGAAAAAAGGGAGGCTCCGCTTGGAGTAACCCTTGCTTGCTGTGTTTTTAAAAGAAGCCAAGATGAACAGAGCTGGGATCAGGAAAGACTTTGCTACCTACCCCGGTGTCATCCTGGGGACGGATAAGAATGGCGTATTTTTGAATGTGCTTGATGCAAATCAAAACATCCTGTTTGCAACTAGGGCCCAAGTGCTGCCACTGATGGGGTGGGTGTCTGTGTGGCCCAATTTTTGGAAAAAAGGGAGGCTCCGCTTGGAGTAACCCTTGCTTGCTGTGTTTTTAAAAGAAGCCAAGATGAACAGAGCTGGGATCAGGAAAGACTTTGCTACCTACCCCGGTGTCATCCTGGGGACGGATAAGAATGGCGTATTTTTGAATGTGCTTGATGCAAATCAAAACATCCTGTTTGCAACTAGGGCCCAAGTGCTGCCACTGATGGGGTGGGTGTCTGTGTGGCCCAATTTTTGGAAAAAAGGGAGGCTCCGCTTGGAGTAACCCTTGCTTGCTGTGTTTTTAAAAGAAGCCAAGATGAACAGAGCTGGGATCAGGAAAGACTTTGCTACCTACCCCGGTGTCATCCTGGGGACGGATAAGAATGGCGTATTTTTGAATGTGCTTGATGCAAATCTAGCTGTGAATTGTACAACTGGGGCCCAACTGCTGCCACTGAATGGGTGGGTGTGTGTGGGGCCCAATTTTTGGAAAAAAAGGGAGACTACGCTCTGAGTCACCTTGCGGTGTTTTACATGATTTTAGAATGGCGTGCCATGCCTATATCTGTGTGTCCTCCTCTTTTTCCTTGTCCAGCTGTTTTGTTTTCACATGAGTATATGTCCTTGTCACTTTCCCATGTGTTTGAGTTGTTTGTCACCTTTTGGACACCTTTGAGGGTGTTTTCTAGGTGTTTTACTGTGTTTGTGATTGCCTGACATTGTTTCCTATTGGCTCAAGTTCGGTTCGTCGAACGTTCGACGAGCCGAACTCGAACGGGACCTCCGTTCGGCGAACCGACCTCGAGCCGAACCGGGACCGGTTCGCTCATCTCTAGATGTGACAGAAGCATATATATACATACAGTGCCTTGTAAAAGTATTCGCCCACCCCCTTGAATTTTTCAACCTTTTATCACATTTCAGGCTTCAAACATAAAGATAACAAAATTTAATTTCATGGTGAAGAATCAACAACAAGAGGAACACAATTGTGAAGTTGAACAAAATGTATTGCTTATTTTAAAATTTTATAAAAAATAATAAACTAAAAATTGGGGCATGCAATTTTATTCGACTCCTTTAAGTTAATACTTTGTAGCGCCACCTTTTGCTGCAATTACAGCTGCAAGTCGCTTGGGGTATGTGTCTATCTGTTTTGCACATCGAGAGACTGAAATTCTTGTCCTTTTTTCCTTTGCAAATAGCTCGAGCTGAGTAAGGTTGGATGGAGAGCATATGTGAACAGTAGTTTTCAGCTCTCTCCACAGATTCTCGATTGGATTAAGGTCTGGACTTTGACTTGGCCATTCTAACACCTGGATACGTTTATTTGTGAACCATTCCATTGTAGCTTTTGCTTTATGTTTTGGATCATTGTCTTGTTGAAAGACAAATCTCTGTCCCAGTCTCAGGTCTTTTGCAGACTCCAACAGCTTTTCTTCAAGAATGGTCCTGTATTTGGCTCCATCCATCTTCCCATCAATTTTAACCATCTTCCCTGTCCCTGCTGAAGAAAATCAGGCCCAAATCATGATGCTGCAACCACCATGTTTGACAGTGGGGATGGTGTAGTCAGGGTGATGAGCAGTGTTGCTTTTACGCCAAACATATCGTTTGGCATTGTGCCCAAAACGTTCGATTTTGGTTTCATCTGACCAGAGCACCTTCTTCCACATGTTTGGTGTGTCTCCCAGGTGGCTTGTGGCAAACTTTAAACAACACTTTTTATGAATATCTTTGAGAAATGACTTTCTCTTGTCACTCTTCCATAAAGGCCAGATTTGTGCAGTGTACGACTGATTGTTGTCCTATGGACAGACTCCCACCTCAGCTGTAGATCTCTGCATTTCATCCAGAGTGATCATGGGCCTCTTGACTGCATCTCTGATAAGTCTTCTCCTTATCTGAGATGAAAGTTTGTATATTTGTATATATATATATATATATATATATATATATATATATATATATACATGTATATATATATATATATATATATCTTTTTTATATATATATATGTATATATATATATATATATATATATATATATATATATATATATATATATATAGTGTGATAAACTGAAATTGCATAAAACAGGCAATATGATTACACAATACTATTCACATGGGATGTACATAGATATCAGAGACCTAAAGTGCCATTGTGCAAATCTAAACATGAACTTGTTATACAAAAAGTGCAAGCCCTCTCACTGTGAGCAAAGGTCCAGTGCATATAGTAAACATGTAAACATAAAAATTATACAAATGACCATGATAATACAGGGGAGTTATAACTCTACTACGTCCTTATCCAGACCACACAGCGTACATGCCCATATCCAGAGTGATCATGGGACTCTTGGCTGCATCTCTGATCAGTCTTCTCCTTGTTTGAGATGAAAGTTTTGAGGGACGGCCGGGTCATGGTAGATTTCCAGTGGTATGATACTCCTTCCATTTCAATATGTTTACTTGCACAGTGCTTCTTAGGATGATTAAAGTTGTGGAAATCTTTTTGTAACCAAATCCTGCTTTAAACTTCTCCACAACAGTATTACGGACCTTCCTGTTGTGTTCCTTGGTCTTCATGATGTTATCTGCGCTTTAAACAGAACACTGAGACTATCACAGAGCAGGTGCATTTATACGGAGACTTGATTACACATAGTTGGATTATATTTATCATCATCAGTCATTTAGGACAACATTGGATCATTCAGAGATCCTCAATGAACTTCTGAAGTGAGTTTGTGGCACTGAAAGTAAAGGAGTCAAATAATATTGCACGCCCAAATTTTCAGTTTATTATTTTTACAAAAGCTTAAAGTAAGCAATACATTTCGTTCAACTTCACAATTGTGTCCAACTTGTTGATTCTTCACCATAAAATTTTAAAGTTTTATCTTTATGTTTGAAGCCTGAAATGTGGGAAAACGTTGAAAAATTCAGGGGGGTGGGGGTGGGGTGAATACTTTTGCAAGGCACTAATATATATATATTTATTTATATATAGTGTGATAAACTAAAATTGCATAAAACGGGCAATATGATGACACAATACCATTCACATGGGATGTACATAGATATCAGAGACCTAAAGTGCCATTGTGTAAGTGTAAACATGAACTGGTTATGCAAAAAGTGCAAGCCACACTCACTGTGAGCAAAGGTCCAGTGCATATAGTAAACATAAAAATTATACAAATGACCATGATAATGCAGGGGAGTTATAACTCTACTAGGTCCTTATCCAGCCCACACAGTGTACATGCCCATATTGACTAAAGGCCACTTTACACTCAGAGATAAATCTGCGGCAGATCTGTGGTTGCAGTGAAATTGTGGACAATCAGTGCCAGGTTTGTGGCTGTGTACAAATGGAACAATATGTCCATGATTTCACTGCAACCACAGATCTGCCAAAGATTTATCTCTATGTGTAAAGTGGCCTTAAGTCACGGATAGTGACGCATCAATCTCCAAGTGGCAACACCACAGAATGCTAGCATATGTTTCACTCAGGAGGTGTTTGATTGCTTCATATGGGGTGGAGAGAAAAAGATAACAAAATATGAAATATGTATTTGATACAGTAGAAAAAAAGAACTTAATATCTGGTACAGAAACCTTTGTTTGCAATTACAGAGGTCAGACGTTTTCTGTAGTTCATGACCAAGTTTGCACACACTGCAGTAGGGATTTTGGTGCACTCCCCCATACAGATTTTCTCCAGACCTTTCAGGTTTTAGGGCTGTCGATGAGCATCATTGAGTTTCAGCTCCCTCAAAAACCTCAGGACCTTGAAATGATATTACAGAGCCACTCCTTAGTGGCCATGGCTGTGTGTTTAAGGCTTCTTAAAGAACAAATAAAAGGTCTGTGAGAGCCAGAATTCTTGCTTGTTGGTAGGTAAGCAAATACTTATTTCATGCAATAAAGTGCAAATTAATTATTTAAAAATCATGCAATATGGTTTTCTAGTTTTTTTTATTCTGTCTGTCACAGTTGAGGTGTACCTACAATAGAAATTACTGATGTCTCCATTCTTTGAAGGTGGGAAAACCTGCAAAATCGGCAGTGTATCAAATACTTATTTTCCTCACTATTGTACGTGCAGAGAATGTGTGACGCCCTGGACTAGCCAGGTAGTCACATACATACCAACATACACACCTCCATCCTAGGCAGTTACAACAGTCAACCAAAAACCCTTGTTGCCTCCCTCCAGGGCCTGATGTCCACACCAGGTGGGGCGGAGCCAGGTGGTTGGCCCCACCCACCGAGGAGTTCACAGGCCTGGAGGCGGGAAAAGTGTGAGTTCAGTCTTGGAGGTGAAAGTGAGAGGAGTAAACACTTAAGGTGTCTGGGTAGGAGCCCAGGCACTGACAACAAGGTTGGCAGATGGTGGTGGCAGTCTGCAGGAGTTGGTGGAACTCCACAGAACCGTAAGGGCTGGGGTCGAGTGTCGGCGCGCCGGTACCGGACCGGGAATGGAGTGAAGCTAAGCACACAGGCAGGGCCATCGAACCCCGACCAGGCTTGGAGCCGCCGTCAATAGTCAAATCCGAGTGCGACAGGAACCCCAGGGGTTTCCTAACAACCAAGTCCCGATTGAAGGCAACCGTCCACCCAGAGAGGATATACAGCCACCGCCACAGGCTAGAGATCCAAGGGCCAGCGCCTGCGGGCACAACAGGCTCCTTCGGCACCTATACGCCGGGAAGCGGACTACCGGTGGGCAACCACAGGAGTCAGAACATTTCTAAAAGGTGCAGGGAAAGACAGCCACCATCAGCCGTCCGGAGAGAGCACAACAAGAACACTGCAGCCGGCTGCGGGACCCATTCATTCGGCCGTTTTGGTTTACCAACGACTCTGTCAGTGATTGTCTGAGTGAGTACACCAGTGCCGTCCAGCACCGCGCCGCGCAGTCCCTGCACTCCAGCCATCCGGCCTCCCCGTTACACCACCGGGCCTCGGGAACACCAACCCCCTACCCACGGAGGGGACAACATCCTAGCTGCACCCTACCATCTCTCCCGGGATCCCCGTTACCAGCAGCGGTGGTGCCATCATCACCACGTCCCGTTGGTGGCGTCACGAACAATCTCCCTAACCAAACCACCCCTTTTCACTCACGGGCAAGGAGCACTGCTCGAGTCCCCGGGTCCGGTCCTACGCTCGAGCCACTGAGTAGCAGCAGCAGAAGCTCCGGACCCGAGCGTCCCCACCGCCCACGACAAATGATCTACTGATTATTGTTCTGTGCGTGCATATCGGAAGTGTGGTTTGCTTGTCTAAATAGTCTTTTAAAAGACCACTGATTGGCAAACATAACTGAATGGCAGTTGCTTTACGCCCTCGTCATGTAGTTTGAACATAACTTAGAAGACAATGCAGCACCAAATCATTAGATTATACATTTATATATTCCATCACATCAACAGATCTGAATACTCCATTACATAATGCCAAATATAGATGTCTGACAAAACTTCCATGTAATGATCATACAGTCGTGTGAAATAGTGTTTGCCTGTTCCTGATGTCTTATTCTTTTTCATGTTTGTCACACTTAAATGTTTCAGATCTTCAAATTTAAACATTAGACAAAAATAACACAAGTAAACATAAAATGCAGCTTACACATTAGGTTCTCCTTTTAAAGGAAAAAGAAATCTAAACCTTCAAGGTTCTGTGTAAAAAAGTGATTGCACCCTAAACCTAATAACTGGTTGGGCCACCCTTAGCAGTAATAACTTCAATGAAGCATTTGTGATTACTGGCAAGGAGTTGTTTACAATGCTCTTGAGGAATTTTGGCCCAGTCATCTTTGCAGAATTGTTGAAATTCAGCCAGACTGGAGGATTTCCGAGCATGAACCACCTTTTTAAGGTCATGCCACAGCATGTCAATTGGATTAAGGTCAGAATTTTGACTAGGCCACTCCAAGTCCTAATTTTGTTTTTCTTAAGCCATTCAAAGGTGGACTTGCTGGTGTGTTGTAGGCCATGTGCGCACGCTGCGGATTTACCATGGATTTTACCGTGGATTTGCTGCAGAAATGTGTCCAACATTTCTGCAGTCATTCCCCAGCAAAACCTATGGATATAAGAAAATGCTGTGCACACACTGCGTTTTTTTATGCTCCTGGAATTTCCGCTGCGGAATTAATGTGCATGTCACTTCTTTTCTACAGGTGCCTGCGTTTTTTGCCATAGATAATGGTAAAAAAACACGGGGACCAACCCGCAAAAAAAACACGGCAGAACTGCAGCAAATCGCGGCAAATTACGGCAAAAAACGCGGGTGCGGTTTTACGCGGTTTTTGCCGCAGGTGCAGTATTGTATTCTGCCTGAGAGTTCAGATTTTTCTTAAGAAAAGTCCATTTTCTAGTTTTCACATAGCCTGAGATCATTGTCCTACAGCATAACCAAAATGTGCATCAGCTTGAGGTCACAAAAAGATGGCTGGACATTCTCCTGCAGGATTTTTTGATAGAAAGCAGAATTCACGGTTCCAGTTACAGTAGTTCATAGCAAGTCTTCCAAGTCCTGAAGTAGCAAAACAGCCCAAGACACTCACACAACCATCACCATATTTTACTGTTGGTATGATGGCTCTTTTCTGAAATGCTGTTACTTCTACGCCAGATATAATGGGACATACACTTTAGAAAAAGTTCAAGTTTAGTCTCATTAGTAGAGATGAGTGAACCTGTTTAATAAAAGTTCCCCAATTTCAAAATTGGTACGAGCCTTAGCTTATTCATTCGACTCCAAGCCCTTTCCCCAAAATTCGGTAATGTTTGATTTTGTTCAATCCCTGATTGCGTTTTTAAAAAATGTTTTTTTATAACGTTATGGTTACGTATAGGATTGAGGTGCTCTATGATAAATGAGAGGATGTGTTTAATGAGCGGAGGGGGCTGGGACTCGTGAGAAGCCAGACGCACACAGTGCCATTATTTTCTTAGCTTTATTTGCAGATGTTCCTGCAGCCAACCATGATGCAGAAAATGTCCACAAGGTTCAGATACAAGTGCTTGTGTGATTCGCTGCCTACGTCACATGTCCATCTGCATAAAATTTGTGGACATGTGCTGTTAGCACCATTTTATGAATGTGAAATGTTAGGGAGGGTGCTACTAGACAGTTAGCTTAGCCAAGGGTTTAATGATAGGTAGTTGAGATAGATAGGAGAGTGATAGTGTAGAATAGGGATGTGCAGTGTAGGGAAAGCTGTGTGCCACAAATCAGCATTTAATAATAGGGATAGCTACTTGTCAGTGTCTGTTAAAGAGTTGCTAGTGAATGATCTAAATAGTAATTACTACTTATTACAGCCTGCTCTCAATTAGCCAGTCAATTACATTTCTGGGTATTGTTAGTACTGCCTGCTGTCAATTTGATAGTGAACTAGTTTAAAAAAGTCTTGTCAGTTTTCATAGCCTGCTCAAACTTACGCAGTTAATCACATTTGAATGTATTATTAGTTACTGATAAAAATAAGAAAGTCTTAACAGTATGCGCATAAAAAGCCAAACTTTATTTCAAATCCATAAAAAACCCCACATTAAAAGTAGTGAAGACAAAGGTCTGTGCGTTTTGAGAGGAAAACTGCCCTTAATCATGACACCTCTACATGTTAGAAGGCATTAAATGCTTAAGTATACAAATACACAAAACCTCAGATAATTCTCATAACCAACATTAACCATGACATCGCAGGGAACATAGTTCACACAAACCAACACTAGTTGGATTCATTGTCTAATGAAAACAAAAAAAAAATAAAAATAATAATTTATTTGCATATAAAAAAAAACCTCGTTCCAAAAAAGTATATGTAGACATAAATGCATTATTTTTTCGCGTCCAAAACATACAGTATGTCCGCATTATATATTCATAACAATATTAAACACAGAAAAATACAGAAAAATATAAATGCAGTACAAGTGCACAAATATAAAAAGTGCATCTAAATCCCCAAAGCTCAGATAAATAATAACCAAAAAGGACCTTGAATGGTTTATAATAGTGGATAAACCCACGCAGTATCCATTCCATCCCATGGACAAAACATTGGCAGCAATCTTCAATAACATCAGATAATAAATCAGCTGCCAAATTTAGTCAAGGAAAGCTCATAGGTATTCAAACAGAGTGTCTTTAGTGTTATTAAGTAAGTAAGGGGTACTTCACACACAGCGAGATCGCTACTGAGATCGCTGCTGAGTCACGTTTTTTGTGACCTCATTAGCGATCTCGCTGTGTGTGACACTGAGCAGCGATCTGGCCCCTGCTGTGAGATCGCTGCTCGTTACACACAGCCCTGGTTCGTTTTTTTATTGTTGCTCTCCCGCTGATAAGCACACATCGCTGTGTGTGACAGCGAGAGAGCAACAATCCTGAATGTGCAGGGAGCAGGAGCCGGCGTCTGACAGCCTGCGGTAAGCTGTAACCAAGGTAAACATCAGGTAACCAAGGTGGTTACCCGATATTTACCTTCGTTACCAGCCTCCGCAGCTCTCACGCTGCCAGTGCCGGCTCCTGCTCCTTGCACACGCTAAGTTAAGCGGTGTGAGCTGGTAACAAAGGTAAACATCGGGTAACCATACCCGATGTTTACCTTAGTTACCAGTGTCAGCAGCTTCCAGACGCCGGCTCCGTGCAAGCGCAGCATCGCTTACACGTCGCTGCTGGCTGGGGGCTGGTCACTGGTCACTGGTGAGAGCTGCCTGTTTGACAGCTCACCAGCGACCATGTAGCAATGCAGCAGCGATCCTGACCAGGTCAGATCGCTGGTCGAATCGCTGCTGCATCGCTAAAGTGTGAAGGTACCCTTAGTCAGCAGGCAAAATTTGTGCAGGAAAACTCATAGACATTCAAGATATGGTATCTTCAAAACCCAAAGTAAAAGGATCAGCAAGCAGAGTAAAGGCCCTGTCACACACAGAGATAAATCTGCGCCAGATCTGTGGTTGCAGTGAAATTGTGGACAATCAGTGCCAGGTTTGTGGCTGGGTACAAATGGAACAATATGTTCATGATTTCACTGCAACCACAGATCTGCCAAAGATTTATCTCTGTGTGTTACGGGGCCTTTAGTCCAGGAAAGCTTATGGACTTTCAAAAAAGGTGTCTTCAATACCATCACATGGGATGGATCAGCAGGCAAAGTTAATCCAGCTATGTTAAAACTCATAAACTATCCAAGGTAAATAAATATAAAAATAAATAAATCATCAAACATAAACCCAAGGGTTATTATAAATAGTCCACTGGATACATAGTCTTTATTAATATTGCAATAAAATAAAAAAAAACAAAACATCTAAACCATCCAAAAAATGAATTGAAATAATGATGAAATATTGCAGTGTAAATTGAAACATCTCATACTGAGTGTTTAGCGGAATCTAAACTACATACCAACAGACGAACATAGCTTGAATGAAGGAAAACCATTGTAGTATAGAATAAACAATTATATGCAGGAAACCTGACAGACTTAAGGCTGTTTTATATGAGTCGATTTCTCGTGCGATCGTATTTGCGATCGCACCCGCCCCCATCGTTTCTGCGGCACAGGCAATTTCTTGCCCGTGTCGCACAATGCTGTAACCCCCCGTCACACGTACCTACCTTCCAAACGACCTCGCTGTGGGCGGTGAACATCTACTTCATGAAGGGGGAGGGACGTTCGGCGTCACAGCGACGTCACACAGCGGCCGACCAATAGAAGCGGAGGGGCAGAGATGAGCGGGACGTAAACATCCCACCCACCTCCTTCCTTCAGCATTGCTGGCGGCCGCAGGTAAGCTGGAGTTCATCCTTCCCAGGGTGTCACACGGAGCGATGTGTGCTGCCTCGGGAATAATGAACAACCGGACGTTCGATTTTTAGAAAATGAGCGACGTGTCAACGATGAACGAGAAGGTGGGTATTTCTGCTCGTTCACCGTTGCACGTAGCTGTCACACGCTATGATATCACTAACGATGCCGGATGTGCGTCACTTACGACGTGACCCCGCCGACATCTCGTTAGATATATCATAGCGTGTAAAGCCCGCTTTACTCACAGATTGTGGATCGAAAAAGAGATCCATTATCACTGTTATGGAGTACATCTTAAATACTGTCCATATTAAATACGGTCATCCTGAAAGTTGATAAATAATGATGCAGAACATAAAATAAAATGCAACCACCCCAAAAAAAAATAAAAAAATAAAAAACCCTGCAAAGTAAAAACCTAAAATCTGGTAGACATGGAAATCGTAATAGAGAAAAAAGAAATGTGTTTTCAAATTGAAACCATGTGGATGTCTATCTCTCAAGTAAAAGTGATTCTAGGTATTGTAATTTAGTAGTGCCTGTTGTAAATATGCTAGTGAAGTAGGTAAAAAGGTATTGGCACTTTTCATTTTCTGCTGAAAATTACACAGTCAATCACATTTGTAGGTATGGTTAGTTAGCTCTGCCAGCCTGTTACTTTGCAAGTAAAGCATGTAAAAAAAGTGAGCCACATTTGGAGCTATTGGTACTTTTCAGTGCTTTCACAACATTGCCAACTCGGGCATGAAATAATTTATCTTTTGTGTCAGGTGTCTGGTAGGTGTGGCTGTAGGGTTACAAAACATCTGTTTGAAAAAGGAAGGGCACATCAACTATGAGTGGTAAATCATGATGAGGTTGTGGTGGAAGAGTGAATAGTTGGGGATTTGTAGGGTAGGTATATGTGTGGCAAGTTGTGTTAAGGCCCAGTCACACTAAACAACCTATCAGCGATCCCAACAACGATACAACCTGATAGGGATCGCTGGTAAGTTGCTAGGAGGTCGCTGGTGAGATGTCACACTAAGCGACGCTCCAGCGATGCCACCAGCAACCTGACCTGGCAGGGATCGCTGGAGCGTCGCTACATGGGATGCTGGTGAGCTGTCACACAGGCAGATCTCACCAGCAACCAGTGACCAGCCCCCAGCCAGCAGCGCCGCGTGGAAGCGATGCTGCGCTTGGTAACTAAGGTAAATATCGGGTAACCAACCCGATATTTATCTTGGTTACCAACGCACACCGCTTAGCGCTGGCTCTCTGCACACCTAGCCACAGTACACATCGGGTTAATTACCCGATGTGTACTCTGCTACGTGTGCAGGTAGCAGGAGCCGGGTTCTGCGGATGCTGGTAACCACAGTTAACATCGGGTAACCAAGAAGCCCTTCCCTTGGTTACCCGATATTTACCTTCGTTACCAGCGTCCGTCGCTCTCACCCTGCCAGTGCCGGCTCCCTGTTCCCTGCACTCCTAGCCACAGTACACATCGGGTTAATTACCCGATGTGTACTGTGGCTACATGTGCAGAGAGCAGGGAGCCGGCACTGCCAGCGTGAGAGCGGCGGACGCTGGTAATGAAGCCATGTGATCAGTCAGGTATGCATGTTGTATTACCTCATTGGTTACAGACTGGTCACGTGACTATGACATCATCAAAGTTCCTGGTGTGCCGTGATGCAAGTGTTGCATTGCATCACGGCGCACAATTTCCCGACAGCAGCAGGTCGACTGTGTTTATTTCCATGCAGCTGAGGCGCTCCTGTCCTGAGAGTGAGGTGATGCAGTACAATCATCCCCTCGCTGTCGGTCTGCTTCTCGCTCTATGCAGAGTGATATAGCAGAGCTGACATAGGTCTCTTTGGTTCTCACACTATATAGACACTATCTGGGCTCAGTGATGAAGCACAGTTGACATTGCTGTCCCTGTGGATTACGTCGGACTAAACAGTTTATTATAATAAAGATGGAGTCTCTACATTTTTTTTTGTTTTATTTCTAATAAAGATTTTTTTCTCTGTATTGTGTTTTATTTTACTGTTTCCTATAAATTCATGGTGGCCATGTCTAATTTGGTGTGACACCATGAATTTTGGGCTTAGTACCATCTGAAAATATAAAGCTGGTATTAGCCCCTTTATTACCCATCGTGCCACCTGGCACCAGGGCCCCTGGTCGAGCTGGTAAGACACCTGGAAATGGCACTAAGAAACAATGCGCCATCTCCAGGGGTGGCAGCAGGCTGCCAAGAATCCCAGCCCCCAGCTGTCTGGCTTTACCTGACTGGCAATCAAAATATGGCGTGAGCCAACTCATTTTTTTTTTATTTATTTTTTTAAATGAAAAACAATTAATGGGCTTCCCTGTATTTTGATTGCCAGCCAAGGTAAATCAGGCAGATGGGGCTGGCAACCCATAGCTGTCCACTTTATCTGCTCTGAGAATCAAAAATACTGTGGCGCACTGTCAATTTTTTTAATGATTTATTCATTTTTACATGATTTATTTAATTTATTTATTTATTTTAGTTATTTAAAAAAATAATTGAAAGTGGCTCCCGCTACATTTTCTATTGCTAGCTAAGGGTAATCCAAGCAGCTACTGGCTGCTAATCCCCACTTCTTGGTGTTACCATCACTGGTAATGGAAAATCCAGGGAAGCTCCTTTTTTATTTTTTTTTGCCAAAAAACTAAAAAAAAAAAAACAATAATGTGGGCTTCGCCATATTTTTGTATGCTAGCCAGGTACAGCAGGCATGTACGGGCTGGCCCCAACCCCCAGCTGCCTATTTTTATCCGTCTGGGAACCAAAAATATAGGGAAGCCCTTTTTTTAATTATTTCATGAATTTCATGAAATAAAAAAAAACAAATGGGCTTCGCCCAATTTTTGTGTCCAGCCAGGCACAACTAGGCAGCTGGGGATTATAATCCGCAGCACAGGGTGACCCAAGCTTTCTGGCCCCCCCACTGCAAATTGGAGTCCACAGCCGCTCCAGAAAATGGTGCTTTCATAGAGGCGCCATTTTCTGGTGCTGTATCCAACTCTTCCAGCGGCCCTGGTGCCGGGTGGCACGCTGGGTAATAAGGTGTTAATACCAGCTTTGTTTTACCAGCTGGTATTAAGCCCGAGATTCTTAATGTCAGGCCAAGTTTGGTCCAGTCATTAAGAATCTCCAATAAATGGTTTAAAAAAAAACACCAAACAGAGAAAAAATACTTTATTAGAGATAAATACACAGACACACTTTGAGACTCCATCTTTATTACTCCCTCTCACCCCTCCACAATCCTGGTCTTCTGTCTTCTTCAACTTATTTAGCTCTGCTATATCAGAAAGCACGAGGAAGGAAGAACTCTTATGCCACCATGCTGTCTAATCACTCAATGAGTGAGCAAAGGCTGCGGGTTGGTAAGCGGTGACCTCACCGCTGCCACCGTTGCCATAGTAACCAAATGAGCGGGTTACTAAAGCAACGGTGATCTCCGATCACTTGATTCTCAATGCCGCTAATCACCGGTTGTGGCATTACAGTGTGTGACAGCCAATCCATGCATGTGGGCTGACTCTGTAAAGAGCGCCAACATGCAGGTAGAGAGAACCAAGCATGTGTCCGAGCATCTTGCCGAGTATACCGAGTACTGAGATGCTCGGGCGAGCACCGAGTATCGGTCAGCATGTTCGCCCATCCCTATTCACTGACAGTACAGGACCTTGCATGACGTCATAGCCATGTGACCAGTCTGTAGCCAATGAGGTAATATAACATTCACATGTGACTGGTCACATGGCTATGACGTCACAGATGGTCCTTTCATCAGCGGTGGTTTCCAGGAGGGCATAGCAATGATCGGACTCGGAAGCATAAGCGGCGAGAGACAGTCTGCAGGACGCGTCGCGGGACCTGTAGGTATAATGACAATGTTTATTATTAACTGTATTCTTTATGTTACAGCCCTCTGTCGCCCCATCCCATAACTATAAAGTTAAAGTTCCGTGTTCGGACGCAAGTTCTCGTTATCTCAGAACCGGAACTAGAACTAGATTCTCCTGAACACAAAGAATGGGGGGTTCGCCCATCACTTATGATAAGCACTGCATGTTCAGCCACAACTCTGTCTAAGGCCAGCAGCGGTCACGGGTATGCAGTTCACAAGAAGGGTTTCCTAGCTTGGGCATTTTTTGAGAGTGCAAAGGATGACCCAACTTTTGTTATCTGGCAATGTTGTAAACTCTCTCTTAGAGACAGACTAAGAACTGGGTTGTTCGAAACGCGTCCTCTTATGGGGCAGTTTGAATTATACCATGGACCTTTTTAATATGGATTTAAAAATAAATTTGAATTTTTAATGAAGAAAATTTTTCTGTGGACTTGTTTGCTGGAATTCCTTTCTCACTTTATAAAATAAATTGAGTACTACATGCATGAACCGACACATTAACAATCAACATGCCTTACGGTGCGAATCCTACTGTGCCAAAGTGCCTACTACCGAGCCTATCCAACCACTTGCCGACAAATGAACCACGTCTTCTACTTCTTCCTTCTCCCGTGTCACCATTGAAGCTGCTCTCACACAGGTCTCCAACCACATAACCTCCACTTGTTTAACCACTACAGTAAGTAGATGTAAGTGAGAGTCCGTCAGTTGTTACGGAAGTGAACATATCTGTTGTTTTTGACCCATGTGACACGCCGAGGCCACATCTGGCATGTTGCATGGACCATAATTCCCTGGTGTGCAAACAGACTATGGTGAAATGGGGAGGGGGGAATTGATGCCGCTGTCCTGCTGTCTGCCTGAAAGGTTTTTAAATATCATGACTCCAATCTGGATCTCCAAGTTGTGTCTTTTGTGTAGTGGCAGGGTTCTGTGAGAAAGAGGTCTACGCCTGTCACTCATTCATCTCTTGATTTTTTTAGAAGAAAATGCCAGCCCACATCCTGTGTGTTGAATGGACCATATTTCATTGTTGTGGAAACAAACTATGGGTAAATGTGGAGGATGCGGGGAACTGATGCTGCTTTCTGCCTCAAAGGTTTTTACATATCAAGACTCCAATACGGTTCTCCAAGTCGTGTCTTGTGTGTAGTGGCAGGGTTCTGTGAGAAAGAGGCCTATGCCTTTTACTCATGCGCCTCTTGATATTTTAAAATTAAATTAAAATGCCAGCCCACATCATGAAATCAGCAGACACATGAGCACCTTCTTGCTGCAATATCTGCAACATGATGTCTGTATTGTTAGTATTAGAAATAGTACTAACTAATGGGTTGCCACTCTGTTAGGTCCACGGTACAAGACTAATTTTAGCAAGATGCTTCCCCCCTGGACACATGGATGCTGAAGTATCATAACATGCTTATAAACCATATTAACAGTGGTTTTCAAGAAGACAGCAGTAAGGCACACAACGTGCATTCTAGAATTCCAACCATGGAAACATTGCGTCGTCAATGCAGAAACGTTAGCAGCAGTTGAAGCGGCAGAAGCAATTTCTATGAAGTTAGTTTTATTTTCAATCCGTGCTAAGCAAATCGTTAATTGATCAAAATCACACTGATCTGTGAATTCCATACATTTTGACTGGAATTCACTCCTATTTAATCTATTCTATGATCTCTAACTACTACTCATTTAAAATTCACTCACAGTGGTATTCAGTTAAAACAGGTAAAGCAAGTTATTACCAAAGAATAGGTGATAACTTTGATTGGTGGGCATCTTACTACTTGGACCTGTCATGATTCTCATATCTGATTATTTCTATTTAGGAACTATTATTATGCTGCAACATGGTACATCATGGTTTTACACTCAACCGCCAATATATTCACTATGTATAGGTCTGCCAGAAAAAGCTGAGTGCAGCATTTTTCAGTTCCTTAGGGAATGAATGGTACAATGGCTGAGCATACGCATTGTTGCTTCATTCTAAAGCTGATAGTTCCCCCTTCTGCCAATAGGTACAGGTCTTTATAGTCATATATACAGTACATATGTGACAAATAGTTTTTCCAGGCAGTGCATGTATCAAATCAGTTTAGCTCCATGTATCTGTTTATTTTTTTTATTTTTTTACAAAAAAAAGTATTTTCATCAGTTTGTGCATTTGTGTAAAATACAGATGCACAAAATCTAAAACTGAATTGTTATTTAGAAAATGACTATGGTAAACCACTAGATGGCAATAATAAACTATCATAGATTTGCCCTCAGCTTCACATTGGAAAAAACATTCCCAGGCTCCATTTTTTTTTTATTTTCAGTAAAAACAAATATTCTTTCATACTGTATCTTACTGATTTGTATCAGGGAGAAAGGAAGGACAAAGCAGCGCAGCAATAATTCTTCCATCAGGAACACTCTTGACAATGCAGGCAGAGTTGAACATTTCTAGATTCAGAATGATGAATCAAAATAAGAAAGTAAAAAAACAAACCTGTTATGACTGTAAATTAAAGAGTGTATTCATTCTAAGCTTAGATTATGTACTATTGTTTCTAGTAAAGGCGCTGAGCTGCAGCATGAAAACAGCAACATTTTTTGTTGGTGCTTGATACAGTAATTTAAATAAAGGTACCTAGCAATTAAAAAAAAAATCATTAGAGTAGTAAGAAAAAAATATTGATATATGAAATTTTTTGTAATAACCTTTTTTGCATATGTTAAAATATTTTTAGTGACATCCTTCTCTGTAAGATGACCTTCTTATTAAGACACTTTCATAACAGTGAAGCAAAAATGAATTATCATATGTCCTTAATCAATCTAGGAAGTCATATGATCTTTATGCAAAGACACGAGTCGGGATGAGCGGACCTGTGGAACTTTGGGTTCGCCGGACTTTAGTTAAAAGTTTGGTTCAGTACCCGAACGTTACCCAAACTTGACTCTGGACTCCAAACCCCAAACCCCATATTAGTTATGGGGGATCTAAACTGTGGTGCTGTAAAATGGCTATAAAATGGACATAGAGAGGGCTAGGAAGCTGAAAAAGGAATTTAAATGGGGGAAACTGCCTTACAAACAAATGTGGATAGGAAATAAATACAAAAAAATGAAGTGGGTTCCTCCCTTTTTTTGATAACCAGTGCAAGTAAAGCAGATAGCTGCAACCTTTAGCTGACTGTTTTATCTTGGCTGGTTATCAAAAGTTGAGAAGAGCAAAAGTCGTTTTTTAAAATTGTTAATTTAAATAATTAAAACAAAATGGCGTGGGATCCACCTATTTTTCATAATTAGCCAAGGTAAGGTAGAGGAGACCAAATTGCGATTTGTGCATCTAAATAGGGCCACTTCTTTGTTACAAATCTAAATTATGATTTGTGCATCTAAATAGGGCCATATCTGTGATCCACTTCCAAGTTGCTATTTATGCATCTAAATAGCGCCACATCTGTGTTCCAGCTCCATATTGCTAGTTCTGCATCTAAATACTACTAAATCTGTGCTCCAGGTGAAAATTGTCATTGACTCATATTAATAATGTAATGTAATAGTGTAAGTAGTGTAAGAGGCGTATGTGGGGTAGGTGCTACATTTTCTGAAAGCTCTACTGAACAAACACTGGCTTGTCCTAGCAAAAGACAACTGACAACTTCTGTTATTGGATGAGCTACTCCACTCCATGCATACTGTACTGTGGGGTCAGGGCAGGAAGAGAAGAAGGGTGACTGTCAGGATGATGAAATATACTGACGGCTCTCCCAACATGCAGTCTGAACAGGTGCAATACTGAACATGACACATAACAAAAAAGACAGTTGCACTCTGAAATGCTAAAGTATAGAAACCATGAATGTAAGAATATAGACATGCATCACTGCTTAAAAAAATCTAAGAAACATTATTATATTTAGCATACAAAAATTGGCAAACTGTCTATTTTTATTTTATGTCATGATCAGTTTTGCACCTGTTCAGACTGCATGTTAGGAGTGCTGTCAGGTTTTTTTGTCCAGATTATGGAGTCATGTCCTCTGAGTGTGCACTTCTCCCCCATTAGCCACAGGTGATTTTATTCTCTATTAGCAGGTTCCCACTTGCCCATACACAGGAGGTTTTTAACCTAGAGAGAGGTATTAAAGTAGTTACCCTGTATACGAGATATGCATTGACATGGCTACTGGGCAGATATAGAAGTGGACACCAGACATCAGGTAAGGTTCCACACATCAGGCAGAGGTCGTCAACGAACGGACATAGGGCACCTCTGGTATGGATGGCAGCAGGGCAGCACAGACCACAGCAGGGTGGTGCAGGTACAGACTGCAGCAGGGCAATAGAGGTATAGCAGGTGTGGACTGCAGTAGGGCGGTGCAGGCACAGGAGGCTTGAACCAAAGCAGGGTGATGCAGGCTGAGACCACAGGAGGGCAGTGCAGGCACAACAGGTGTGGACCAAGGCAGAGTGGTGTAGGCACGGCAAGCTTGGACTGCAGCAGGGTGGTACAGGCACAGCAGGCTTGGACTGTAGCAGGGTGGTGCAGGCACAGCAGGCATGAACCATTGCAGGGTGGTGCAGGCGCAGCAGATGTGGAATGTAGCACAGTGGTGCAGGAACAGCAGGCACTCCAGATTTCAGGTTCAAAACACAAATAGGACTTTATTCACAGTTACATAACACAGTAGAGCTACTGGAACAGGACACAAACTGGTATCAGGGGACACATGGACAGGACAGGTCCAGTACAGACATCAGCATGCCAGAACTAGTTACAGTCAGGACTCGTGCTGGATACGGGCAGACCAGAGCAACATGCCAGGACCAACACAGAGCTGGTTAGGGAACCTAATGTGGTTGCTCGGCCCTGCTCATGAGGGAAGAGGAACGTTTATACCAGATGCCCTCCAGCCATAGGCTTGGAACACCAATTCAAGTTGCACGCACCACCCCAATATAGGTGGGGAAGGTGAGTATGCAGGCACCATAGGCTTTAACCAGGAACCCAGCATGATAAGATCAGGGCCTGGGACCTAGGGACCGAACACACGTGGATGGCCATATGGGACAGCAGAGGACCACACAACACGGGAGTGGCAATTCAGCCGAGCAGGGAACCAAGTAAGCAACCAAAAAGGAAACTACAATGGGATTCCAGGTGGGTAAGGGGGAGGAGAGTGCAGGGACATCAGCGCTAGGTCGCACTGGGGTGTCGGCGCACGTATGGAACCACAATGCTGATGCTACAATCTCACTCACTGGGCACTGGATGACTCTGATTGCTGAGGGGGCAAGCGGGCAAGAAGCTGCTCCACAAGTCTTGGAACCCCCAAGGCTTGCGGGACAAACCTCTGTATCTTTCTCTTCCTTCACTGCTTCTGCCTACTCCATCTCCTTTACGGCCTGCAACTACTGTGCTCTCAAGCTCTCCATTAATGTGACATGGGTTACAACAGTGCAGAGATTCCCCTCCCTCTCCATACAGCACTGTCAGGGCTCATCGCAATCAGGCAGTGTTGAAATTAAAATCCATGGGAGAATACAGTCAAACAACTGCAGATTTGTGAACAATTATTCAGGCTGAATTTTAGCATTTGCTGTCTCCACTGACCCTGGAGCCAGGGAAAGCCGTGTGGGATAATGATGCAAACCTGATGGTGGCCCTATGCCTTTGCAACCTCACACATGTGGCTTGCATGGCTCACATCCTCAATCTGGATGTACAGAAATTT
The DNA here is from genome assembly GCF_048569485.1 of Anomaloglossus baeobatrachus. NCBI lineage: Eukaryota > Metazoa > Chordata > Amphibia > Anura > Aromobatidae > Anomaloglossus > Anomaloglossus baeobatrachus. The sequence continues at coordinate 582,991,356 of NC_134354.1, read as the reverse complement.
CTAGGTCACTATCCCAGCATAGAAGAGCTGCTGCATAAGACACGGTCACTGTGTGCTCACTTCCCCTATTTGCACTCCACGGCTCAGTGACTTGCATCGCTATAGAGGTCTTTCAGCCTACCGGTTAACTGGTCGATATGGGATGTGCTGACACAGTGGAATGCTACTCTCCGGATGTTGCAGCAACTGTGGAACCAGCTACAAGCTGTGGTGCAGTACGACATAAGGTATACAGTCGGCCAACGCGATGCGGTCATGGGACAATTGACGGTTGCGAAGTGGGCACAGATGAAGGAACTCTGCACCCTTTTCCAGAGTTTCGAAATGGTAACTAAGATGGTTAACGCTGATGATGCCATAACCAGCATCATTATTCTGGTCATCTATATGCTGGAGCAGACTTTGAATAGTCTGTGGGAGGAAGTGGTGGTCACGGAGGAAGTAGGGTAAGATGCGTAAGGGATATCAATATCTCTAAGGTTTGGACTGTTGTCAAACAGGCGGGTGGCAATGGAGGGTTGGGTACAGTGATCGGGTGGACTCATGGTACCAGACAAACTATTAGTGGAATCTTAGAAGCCCAGGAAGAAATTTAGAGGGATGAGGAGTAAGAGGTGATGGGCGAGCAGTAGTCTGAGGATGAAAAAGATATTGATCCCCTCTCTGTTGTCCATGATTGGTGGGAGGGGATGGAGGAAGCAAGCTTGAGTGCTTCCCCACCATCAGCACACCATGGACTTGGACCTCACGGAAGCACCAGACATGAGCCTTATTGCTGCACTATCTGCAATATGATTCCAAAATTGTTAGGATTAGAGATAGTGCTGACTACTAGGTTGCAACTCTGTTGGATCTATGGTACAAGAGTATATTTTGCCAGATGCTTCCCCCCCGGAAAAGAACACGCGCTTGCTGGAGTATGGAAAAACAAGCTTGTACACAATTGTAAGAGTGCTTTTTCCCTAGGCAGCAATGAGGCACTCAGTGTGCATCGCAGTTCTTCACATTAAACACTGGGAAATTTGAGTCGTCGTTGCAGAAACATTAGCAGCAGCAACAGTTTAAGTGGCAGAAGCTATTTCTGCAAATTGTGGAACACATTTTTTAGACAATCCCGTGCACCAGCAGAACAGAGTACAAGTCTGACACATAGTGAACAACTGGAGAATATAGTGCAGGACTATCTCAAGCTCAATATCAATGCCATCAGGTCTGGGTCAGACCCTCCTTTTGCATTTTGGGTTTCAAAAATGGAAGAGTGGCCTAAGCTCAGTCACGACTTGGAGGTTTTGTTATGTTCTCTCAGAACATGTCTTCAGTGCTGCTCGTGGTGTCCTGAGAGATAAGTGCATCCGGCTGTCCCATGAAAACAAGTCAATGGTTTTTCCACTCCAGTTGAAAACTGTGCATACTAACCAATGTTGTTCTTTTCAGTGTAATACATTGATATCATGATATTGCAGTCTTCTACTGCCAGAAACTACATGACTGTATCACCCGTGATACACCTGTGACAGGTTTGAGCTGTTTTGGTAGCTATTGGGCCCACCTAAAGATATTGTCTCTGTCTTTTCTTTAGCCTTCCATTCAATTTAATGGGTTCCATTAAATTCATCGATCCATTCAGCGAACACAGGCGAGCTTGGCGAATCCAAACCGAACCGAGCCTGGCTAGTTCACTCACCTTTATTAAAGACTTCCCCACACTCCCTAATTCACCAATTTATTAAATCAAAAGAAGTATTTGAAGTTGCAATGTAATCTAATTGTTTGACGTGCCATCATGCCCATCCAATCCTATGCTGCTTTGTTCTGAGAACGATTTTGTAATGTCGGCGTTCTGGTTCCATACTTGTGCCGGCATCCCAGTATGTTCTAGCACTGATGTCCCCTGCACTTTTGTCCCCCTTAACCAGCTGGGATACCATTGTTGTTTCCTTTTTGATTGCTTGCACAGTTCCCTGCTTTGCTGCACTGCCACTCACGTGTTGTTTAGTTGGTTTAGTCTGCTGTCCCGTATAACCATCCACAAGTGTTCGGTCACTAGGTCCCAGGCCCTGAGCTTGTTCTGTTCGGTTCCTGGTTAAAGCCTAAGGTGCATGCGCGCTCACTTTCTCCACTTATATTCCAAGCACCTTGAATTGGTGTTACCAGCCTATGGCTGGGAGGCATCTGGTATAAAAGTTCATCTTCCTTGATAGCTGCGGCTGAGCAACCACCTTAGGTTCCCTAATCTAGCTCAGTTTTGGCTATGCTATCTGGTCTGCCTGTATACAGCACCAGTCCTGACTGTAATTAGTGTTGGCATACTGATGCCTGCTCTGTTCCTGTCCTGTTCATGCATTCCTCTGGAACCAGTTTGTGTCCTGTTCCGGTAACCCTTCTGTTTCCTGTTTCTGTGAATAAAGTCCTGTTTGTGCTTTGAACCCAAAGTTCAGACTGCCCACTGTGCCTGTGCCACCTTGCTGCAGTCCAAGCCCGCTGTACCTGCACCACCTTGCTGCGGTCCAAGCCCGCTGTGCCTGCACCGCCATTCTGTGGTCCAAACCCGCTGTGCCTGCACCACCTTGCTGTGGTCCAAACCCGCTGTCCCTGCACCACCTTGCTGCGGTCCAAGCCTGATATGCCTGCACCACCCTGCTACTGTTCGAGTCTGCTGTGTTTGAACTAACCTGCTGAAGTCTGAGCCTGCTCTGCCTGCACCACCCTGCTGCAGTCCGAGCCTGCTGTGCCTGCACCACCATGCTGCGGTCCACACTTGCTATGCCTGACCACCCTCCTGAGGTCTGTGCCTGAATTGTCCTACTATGGCCCACGCCTGCTCTACCTTTACCTCCCTGCTGCGGTCGACGCCTTCACTGCCCTGCTGCAGTCTGTGCCTGCACTGCTCTGCCGCGATCCACACCTGCTGTGCCTTTACACCCTGCTGCAGTCTGTGCTCCTCTGCAGGGATATATGGTGTATGGAGCCTTGCCCAATGTCCAGTGTCCAACCTTTGTCTGAAGCTATGCCCGACGTCTTTTGTCTGACAAGCTCTGTTTGATGTCTGGAGCCTTGGCCAATGTCCGGCGTCTGATGACCTCTTCACAATGTCTGGAGCCTTGCCCGATATGGAGCATGAGGACTTCTAGTGTATGTTGTCCTATTCCAGTGTCTGTTGTCCTGTGTTCCTTTCCGTTTCCATGGCCGGGACCAGCCAGTATCCCTGATTTGATCTGCATGTGTTTCTGTGTAAGGATGAGTGGAACCGGACTATAAAAGTCTGGATCCGCACGGTCTCAAAGGTGCCCGGTGCCAGGCCCGGGCCTGCGGGCCTGGGATTGTGGCTATTTGATCCGGATCAGGCACTAGAGAAATTAAAAAAAAAATTAATCAGTTCTAGTCCACCAATATCAATAGGGATCAAACTAACTTTCTCAGAAAACCTGTATATATATATATATATATATATATATATATATATATATATACATATATATATATATATATATATATATATATATATATATATATATATATATATATACACTACAGACCAAACGTTTGGACACACCTTCTCATTCAAAGAGTTTTTTTTATTTATAAGACTCTGAAAATTGTAGATTCACATTGAAGGCATCAAAACTATGAATTAAAACATGTGGAATTAAATACTTCAGAAAGTGTGAAATAACTGAAAATATGTCTTATATTCTATGTTGTTCAATGTAGCGACCTGTTGCTTTCATTACTACTTTGCACACTCTTGGCATTCTCTGGATGAGCTTGAAGAGTTAGTAACCGGAAATGGTTTTCCAACAGTCTAGAAGGAGTTCCCAGGGATGCTTAGCACTTGTTGGCCCTTTTGCCTTCGCTCTGCGGTCCAGCTCACCCCAAACCATCTCGATTGGGTTCAGGTCTGGTGACTGTGGAGACCAGGTCATCTGTTATAGCACCCCATCACTCTCCTTCTTAGTCAAATAGCCCTTACACAGCCTGGAGGTGTGTTTGGGGGAATTGTCTTGTTGAAAAATAAATGATGGTCCAACTAAACGCAAACCGGATGGAATAGCACGTCGCTGCAAGATGCTGTGGTAGGCATGCTGGTTCAGTATGCTTTCAATTTTGAATAAATCCCCAACAGTGTAACCAGCAAAGCACCCCCACACCATCAAACCTCTTCCTCCATTGCTTCACGGTGGGATCCAGCCATGTAGAGTCCATGCATTCCCCTTTTCTACAAAGACACGGTGGTTGGATCCAAACATCTCAAATTTGGACTCATCAGACATAAGCACAGATTTCCACTGGTCTAATATCCATTCCTTGTGTTCTTTAGCCCAAACAAGTCTCTTCTGCTTGTTGCCTGTCCTTAGCAGTGGTTTCCTAGCAGTTATTTTACCATGAAGGCCTGCTGCACAAAGTCTCCTCTTAACAGTTGTTCTAGAGATGAGAAGGTGTGTCCAAACCTTTGGTCTGTATTGTATATGGAGGAGATGTAGTGATAACACTGGTGAACCTGGTACAATGTCATCACATTCAGATACTAACTGTCTGAGTGAACTCTGTGATACGTCCAATTCTTCTTTGAGTACTCGGTCGAGAGCAGGATTTGGTGGAGGAGGGAATCCTGGCCAGTCTTTTCCCAAACATTTCAAATCACCTGGTTATAAGAAACAGGATAACAAGGTATTGAATTTGAGCTCTCATATACTATCTGATGTTGATTTGAGGCTGCTGGAGAAAGGGTTCTTCTTTTCCCCAGCCTCAAATTTTCATCTGTTTTTAACAATTAAAGATCTTCATATTTTTGCCAGATCTGTCCTTTTTAAAAAGTATTATTTTGGTGAGACCTCAAATGCTTTGTGTCTTACAGATAAAGAACAAAATGCAATAAAAATTCTCCAGGAACTGTCTGAGGATCACAATCTATCTATTGGAGGTAAGATTCCTCCCTCGATCAAACCTCGTTCCAACAAAATTCCCCCCACTCTCCACCTGCACAAACATTGATTTTTTTGTGCAGGTTGTTTCGCATGAGCTTAAGGGTATCCCTCGGAGAGTTTTAAATGACAATCTGAGTGTTGAAGAACATCAGAGACTTGAGGAGCTTTAATAACTACCAGGTGTGGTGCTGAAGTCGGCTGATAAAGGTGGTAACATCGTCATCTGGCCTATCTTCCTATATGAAAAGGAAAATTATCGACAACTACAAAATAAAGTTTGTCAAAAAAAGCTTGCATACAACCGCTTATCATCATATAAGTTGCAATTACAAAAAATATTGGGAGATGCCATTGATGGCGACGTTATGACCAGAGAGCTGGCTTTGGCAATGCAAGTGATGGAACCTACCATTGCTATGCTATACCTCCTACCTAAGATCCGTAAGAATGACAAAATCCCCCCCTGGAGACCTACTGTATTATCTTCGGGTGTGGTAGTTTTCTGGAGAAAGTCAATTGCTGGATCGATTCAATTTTGCAACCCTTGGTAGAGTGCCTTCCATCCTATTTCAAAGACACTGGTGAGTCTTTGAAAAAGGTAGTTGGGTTATTTGTGGGCAGAGGCACACAGTTAGTTATTGGGGATGTGGCATCCCTATATACTAACATTATACACAGTGATGGTCTCTGTGCCATTAAATTCTTTCTTGATGCTACTACTAACCCACCTTCCTTTAATGATTTGGTGTTGCGTCTACTGGAATTCTCCCTGACTCATAACTTTTTTGTTTTCCAAAGGGTCCTTCTACCTACAGCTCCAGGGCACCACAATGGGGGCATCTTTTGCCCCATCTTATGCAAATTTGTTCCTGGGACTGTGGGAGAGGGACCTCCTCCTGTGAGATCAGGGGTCTTTTATGGACTGTCCTTTTTTGCACATGGTACATCGATAACATATTCCTGATCTGGCAGGGGTCTGTGGATGATTTACATTCTTTCATGCATCACATTAACTCCAGTGGATGCAACATCATTATCACTTTCAAGTGGTCTGATAATCAAGTTGAATTTTAGGACGTGAAGGTTAGGAGGGATAAAGATGACTTCCTCCAAACTGATTTATTTTGCAAACCCACATCCACCAATGCTCTTCTCCACACCTCATCAGCCCACCCTAGATTAATGATTCATTCAATACCTGTGGGCCAATTCCTACGGTTACGGAGGATTTGCTCGACGGACGATGATTTCTAATTAAAGGCGTCTGATTTTATGTGCAGGTTCAGGGACCACGGTTACAGCAGGAGAATGATAAAAAAGGCCTATCATCGTGCCAAATATTCTTCTCATAATTCCCTGCTGTATTCCTAGATGGTCCCTGAGCCTAATGGTCAAGTCCATTTCATTACCAACTATAGTTCAGGATTTAATTCTGTTGTGACCTGTTTGGAAAGGGCTTGGCCTATATTACTCGCTGATCCTGTACTCAGACAAGTGTTACCAGATATAACTAAGATCACCATTCGCTGGGCAAGAAACCTGTATGACCTTCTGGTAAATAGCCATTTGGACCAAGGTAGTGGGGTTCCAACCCCCTTCTGCCTTACATTTGACAGTAACTTTATTGAACCATGCAATGGAGTCTGACTCATGTCATTATGTTTCCTACATTATATTATATTTACCTGCCTCATTCAGAATAAACCACCTCTCCCACTGATATTTGAGATTGATAAGAAACTTTGGTATCACCAATGAGTGCACGAGTGCACACTGTGTACCCCCCTTGATGTATTGATATTTTGGTAGTATTTTAAGTGTTATTTTGTGCTGTCTTTTTTGCATATGATCTCTATTAATAAAGTTTTTTTATTTGCATATATAATCACATTTCTCCTTTTTTCTGATGTATTTGTATATGTATATTTTATACACTATGTAAGAAATATGTATGTATCTGTGATTATTCTGTACACTATTTCTATATTTATATGTGTTATTCCTATTTATTTTTGTATGCACTGACACATGTGGATATACAGTATGTTTTGGAAATTTAATGCAATACTGCTGGTGTTATTGTTCGTATCCTTTTGATGCAGTGTTTGTGTATATAACAATTTCTATATACATTTATGTATAATACATTTTTAGATAAGGTGCATATAATGTAGTACAAATACTGTTTAATTGATTGCACAAATGTAGTAAAATTGTGTCCAGGTTAATGCATGTATATACAGTACATATATATATTTTTTTAATTAGTGGGTCTGTTGTGATATTGTATTGTAGCTGGCCCCATGATATAGGTCTTGGAGTGGTTCTGGTTTGAACCAGCATTCTATGTGGTATATTCAGTGGAGGTTCTGCGGGGAATTTGTCTTGTGTCCTGAGCCATTGTGCCGGATACTATTCTCCACCTATATGAAATCGTATGATCTTTATCCTGTGCACCTGCACGAGCCCGCACCATTGGCTATTCAAAGCCTGCCGGCTCACTGTATCTTTCTGGTCCACTGCTTTCAGGTCACATGACCTGGAATCAGCTGATCGGTGACACTGCGGGTGGCGGGGCATCAGTAGTCTGCCATGACGACACGCGTGTCACTGTGTGTGCTACATGTCGATTGGCACCCGGGAGTATTTAAACCTCTCTCCATGTCCAATAACCACGCCCCCTGATGATGGTAAATAATTACCGAAACATACATGAGTGTCGACTTCTAGACCCGGCCTTCCACGTCGCCACAACAGCAATCCTTCCATGTAAGTTTATCTTGGATTTGCACTTTATCAAGTGGGTATATGGATAAGTAGTTAGCCTTAGGCTTCCTTATATATAATTCATGGTCCTTGGAGTGCATATCCTTACCTTGGATATTTAGCGACCCTATGTGGCAGAACTATGTATTGTGACTAATTTACTATTATTTCAGTATGTTTCTATGGATAGCTGTCCCCAGATTCCTGATTTTATGATATTTGTCTGTTTGTGCACCTCCACATGAATCTTGTCAATTTGCATATTTGTTAATAAAATCTAATTGCAGTAATCAAGCCTGTTGATCATTTTTCCTTGTTCTTTTCATTTACATATAGTGATTGCCCATACTATATGTCGCCATACAATTTAATCATATATGACATTTATTTGACATTGCTAATATGGTTTAACTATATTCTATATCAATATCTATGGATCTTTTTTGCTTTTAGTAATTGACCTCTGCCTGATGTCTGGAGACTTACCCAGTGTGGAGCTTGATGACTTCCAGTGTCTGTTGTCCTATTCCAGTGTCTGTTGTCCTATTCCAGTGTCTGTTGTCCTATGTTCCTTTCCATTTCCATGGCCGGGACCAGCCAGTATCCATGATGCGATCTGCATGTGTTTCTGTGTAGAGTGAGTGGAACTGAGCCTGGGATTCCAGCTGTTTGATCTGGATCAGGCACTTGAGAAATAAAAATAAAGGTAAAATAAAGAAATTAAGAATGAAGAGAGTACTTCATACTTACCGTGGCTCCAAGGCAGCTGTAAACTGCTCCTGTTGCCTCTCCTTCACTTTATGTGTCGCTCATCATTGCTCATTGCATATGCACTGCTTTCCCTGCTTTCCCTGCTCACCAGCCATCCTGGCCTCTGTGATTGGTTGCAGTCAGATGTGCCCCCAGCCTGTGTGACAGCATCTGCCTGCAACCAATCATCGCTCATCGTGGCTCATTTATTCTTTGTCTGCACTCACAGTGGGCAGTTATGCTCTATGGCTGCTCGCTGTGGTTGAGATGTAGAAGAGCTGTAATCACCGTGGGACCTCGTGTGGATTACGTTGGATCTGCAGGTTTGTTTTGAGGGTCAATAAAGTAGTGAAAGAGGGTATTTTTTTGTATTTTTTTTCAAATGAAGGATTTTTCAGTGTCTGTGTTTGTTTATTTTCACTTACAGATTAGACACCTGCCATCACTAATCTAGGGCTTAGTAGCAGCAGTAGGCTGTTAATAACCCCTTATTACCCCAATTTCTGCCGCACCTGGGCAACGGGAAGAGCCGTGTAAAGCGCCAGTCTTGTCACATCTAATGGATGCAACAATCCTGGGCAGCTGCAGGTTGCTATTTTTAAGCTGAGAGAGGCCAATAACCATGACCTTCACCAGTCTGAGAATACCAGTCCCCAGCTGTCGGACTTTATCTTGGCTGGGTATCAAAATTGGGGGGACCACATGCTGTTTTTTTAAATTATTTATTTAAATAATTGAAAAAAAAGCTGCATGCGGTTCCTCCTATTTTCATTCACCACCAAGATAAGTGCAGGAATGGGGCCTAAGGCCGTGGGCTTTATCTGTGCTGGGCATCATAATACAGGGGGACCCTATGCCAATTTATTTATTTATTTATTTTTACTGTACGAGTAGACATGTAAGACAATGCTGCAGCTCACATTTGTGAGTTTTTCCTCAGCCCTAATTTGACTGAGGAAAAAATCGCACCATGCTGCCATTGTCTGTGACTCTCCCGTCACTCGCACCCATATAAGTCTATGGGTGCAACAGAAACATCGTACTGCACTCAGATGACATTCAAGTACAGTGCGATATACACCAAGGCAGACAATGGAGGAGAAGGAGCGATTAATCCCTCCCTTTCCTTCGCAGCTATGATCCGATCACAGGATCGGATGAAAGTCACATGACACTTGGACCATGCTCGCAGCAAAGCCTGACCCGAGGTTCTTTAGCATATTGCATTAATGCTCTCGCATCGGATGCCATACGCCAGTGTTATCTTGGCCTATGATATAAGATGAGCATAATGCCTGTGGATGGAAGCAGTCAGCTGACACACAGACATGCCTCACTCAGTATGGGGGTCTGACTGACTGCTACCGATTACAGGCCCAGTAGGTGAGGAAAGCATTACATATTCAATGAAAGCTAATTAGCTGCTCTGGAAGTGATTGCGCAACTTGAAAGAAGTTTACCGCCATGACAGATCCTCGGTGAGTATACTGCTCCTATCTCCCTATCCCTTCTACCAACGTTTATAATCTCTGGTTTCTGATCCCTATAGACATATATGGATACCGGCGATAACAGGGACCTGCCGCTACCGGTTTTCTGAGAGTCCGCTCATCTCTATTCCTGTGTTCCAGGACCAGACTGAATCCCTGATCCATCCTGCCTGAGTTCCTAGTCCATTCCTGTGTCCTAGGACCAGCCTGATCCTGACCCATTCCTGAACTGTACTGTGTTCCATGCTAGTCCTGCCTGAGCTTAGCCTGTCCCCTATCCTGCTGTCACCTAGCCCTGGTTCAGCTGCCACAGTCTCTGGATCTGCCCTTTCCTTGCCTGGGTGGGTCTGGGTCCCACCTGTGTTCCACTGTGGTCCAGTGGGACCACCTCATCCTTTGGATGCTATTCCTGCACTCACCATCTCATCCCCGGCGAGAAGCGTGACAGATACAATCAGACTTTAAACACTTTGTGATTTGATTTGCTGGAATCTCAAAGAAAAATAAAACATGCATGGCACCATTTCGCAAACTGTTTGAAGCATCAAGGAGCTGGCTAATTAAGTCATGTGAGGCCACGTGGGTGTCCCTTGCAGCTGTGACATCACATGATCTTCCCCAGTTTATCAACCAAGCTTGGATCATGTAAAAAAGCAACAAAAAAGAGAAATAAATATCATTACTTACAGCAAAGCTGGAACTGCAGCTGTACTTTACTTAGGCCAAAAACTACTACTCCAGTAGCATACAGCTAAGCCCCCACTAGGTGGAGGCATCACAGGTGCAGGAGGAGCAAATCACATACATGCTTCCAAAACATGAAGGGGGCACTGTTCACACTTGCAGATGCACAGTCACAAACCCGCAGCCTATTAGGCGATGCCCATACTATTAGATCAGGTGGGCTGCCAAGCCATACCCCAACAGCGCATCATACAAAGACAGGAACTCTAATATGCAAGGCCTAACAAAAAGGGGTCTGGCTTTATCCTGTACAAAAAAGTAGGGGAGACAGACAGGGGACAAAAAAACAAAATAGAGAGGATACCACTTCAGGAAAAGCCACAGCAGCTCCTTCTGCCAAGGCAGCTAGCATACAAATGATTTTGTATAATCGGCAAAGCTCGCTGGGAAAAACAGCTATTAAAATATTTAAATACAAGGGGGTGTGGCTACAGAGTAGCTGTAGCTGACCTTAACTGCAGGAAAGCTGATAGCAGAAAAACTGACATTAACTTTTTCAGAACCAAAAGAAAGGAAAGAACATTTAAATGCAGGGTACTAGAAAGAGATAAGGGGCTCAAATCCTCAAGCTGCCACTTGGCTCCAAAAACAGAGAGACGTTCATGGCACAAAATCTACAAAGCCAATTTTTTAGGGACCACGTCACATTTGAAGTGATTTTGGGGGCTTATGTAACAGAAAATATCTAAATGTTTCACAATTTTGACAACTGCACCCATTAAAGTGTTCAAAACCACTTTCAATAAGTTTATTAACTCTTTAGGCGCTTCACAGGAATTAAAGCAATGTGAAAGGAAAACAAAACAATGAAATATTTTCCCTTTAAAAAATATTACTTTAGCTTTAAATTTTTCATTTCCTCAAGGGTAGCATGAAAAAGTTGAGCACATAATTTATTTTGAAATGTCTGATGGGCACATCGATACCCCATATGTGATGGAAAACGACTGTTTTGGTACACACCAGAGCTCAGAAGGGAAAAGAGTGCTAATTGAAATTTGGAGCGTCATTTTGGCTGGAATAGATTGCGGATGTCAGAGCCCCTAACATGACAAACAGCATAATCCTCCCACAAGTGAACCCATTCTGGAATTTACACCGATTGAGAAAATCTTCTAGGGCTTTAGTGAGCAATTTGGCTACTACTTTAACATTAATGGCCTATCCTTATTACTAGAGTTGAGCGCGGTTCGTGGTTCGGGGTCGTGGTTCTCCAGTTCTAGGCTCGAGTGATTTTGGGGCATGTTCTAGATCGAACTAGAACTCGAGCTTTTTGCAAAAGCTCGATAGTTCTAGAAACGTTCGAGAACGGTTCTAGCAGCAAAAAAACAGCTAAATCCTAGCTTGGTTTCTGCTGTAATAGTGTAAGTCACTCTGTGAATCACACTATTATGACATTTCAGTGTATAGTGTGCGTGAAGAGCGCCTTCAGATCACTGCTGTTTGTATAATGGCGATCGCCATTTTTTTTTTTTCTTGTCTTCCTTCCCTAAGCGCGCGCGTCTTGTGGGGCGGGCCAGCATGTCAGCCAATCCCAGACACACACACAGCTAAGTGGACTTTGAGCCAGAGAAGCAACGGCATGTGTGATAGGATGTCCATGTCACATGTCCCTGCATTATAAAACCGGACATTTTCTTCCAGGACGCCATTATCTGCCTTCTGCGTCTTTGGTGTCAGACATCACTGTCGCAGCTCCGTCCTCCTGAGTCCTATAGCCGATACAGCTGTATGCGCTGCATACACAGCGTTAGACAGCATAGGGAGAGCACTTTATAGCAGTCCTTTTAAGGGCTCAAACCGGCAGGGTCAGAGTTAAGGTGACAGGTCCTGAAAACAGCGCCAGCGTCTGTGCAGCCAAGGTCAGGGATTTACTCCCTGCATTTCACCATTAGGAGGGAATAGAAAGGCAGGCTTCCATTCCTCTACCCAGAGCACCACAATCCTGCCACTGTACCCTCTTGTCCTCTGCACACTCCAACTAATTATAACTAAGCCATTATACTAGCAAACACTGTGTACCTAGTGGCATCCTATACGTGGCTATTGGACTTTGCTATAGTCCCACTAGTGCCAAGACATTTGCAGAGCGCATCTGCCTGCGTTGCACACTCCAACTAATTATAACTAAGCCATTATACTAGCAAACACTCAGTGTACCTAGTGGCATCCTATACGTGGCTATTGGACTTTGCTATAGTCCCACTAGTGCCAAGACATTTGCAGAGCGCATCTGCCTGCGTTGCACACTCCAACTAATTATAACTAAGCCATTATACTAGCAAACACTCAGTGTACCTAGTGGCATCCTATACGTGGCTATTGGACTTTGCTATAGTCCCACTAGTGCCAAGACATTTGCAGAGCGCATCTGCCTGCGTTGCACACTCCAACTCATTATAACTAAGCCATTATACTAGCAAACACTCAGTGTACCTAGTGGCATCCTATACGTGGCTATTGGACTTTGCTATAGTCCCACTAGTGCCAAGACATTTGCAGAGCGCATCTGCCTGCGTTGCACACTCCAACTCATTATAACTAAGCCATTATACTAGCAAACACTCAGTGTACCTAGTGGCATCCTATACGTAACTATTGGACTTTGCTATACTCCCACTAGTGCCAAGACATTTGCAGAGCGCATCTGCCTGCGTTGCACACTCCAACTCATTATAACTAAGCCATTATACTAGCAAACACTCAGTGTACCTAGTGGCATCCTATACGTGGCTATTGGACTTTGCTATAGTCCCACTAGTGCCAAGACATTTGCAGAGCGCATCTGCCTGCGTTGCACACTCCAACTCTTTATAACTAAGCCATTATACTAGCAAACACTCAGTGTACCTAGTGGCATCCTATACGTGGCTATTGGACTTTGCTATAGTCCCACTAGTGCCAAGACATTTGCAGAGCGCATCTGCCTGCGTTGCACACTCCAACTAATTATAACTAAGCCATTATACTAGCAAACACTCAGTGTACCTAGTGGCATCCTATACGTGGCTATTGGACTTTGCTATAGTCCCACTAGTGCCAAGACATTTGCAGAGCGCATCTGCCTGCGTTGCACACTCCAACTAATTATAACTAAGCCATTATACTAGCAAACACTCAGTGTACCTAGTGGCATCCTATACGTGGCTATTGGACTTTGCTATAGTCCCACTAGTGCCAAGACATTTGCAGAGCGCATCTGCCTGCGTTGCACACTCCAACTCATTATAACTAAGCCATTATACTAGCAAACACTCAGTGTACCTAGTGGCATCCTATACGTGGCTATTGGACTTTGCTATAGTCCCACTAGTGCCAAGACATTTGCAGAGCGCATCTGCCTGCGTTGCACACTCCAACTAATTATAACTAAGCCATTATACTAGCAAACACTCAGTGTACCTAGTGGCATCCTATACGTGGCTATTGGACTTTGCTATAGTCCCACTAGTGCCAAGACATTTGCAGAGCGCATCTGCCTGCGTTGCACACTCCAACTAATTATAACTAAGCCATTATACTAGCAAACACTCAGTGTACCTAGTGGCATCCTATACGTGGCTATTGGACTTTGCTATAGTCCCACTAGTGCCAAGACATTTGCAGAGCGCATCTGCCTGCGTTGCACACTCCAACTAATTATAACTAAGCCATTATACTAGCAAACACTCAGTGTACCTAGTGGCATCCTATACGTGGCTATTGGACTTTGCTATAGTCCCACTAGTGCCAAGACATTTGCAGAGCGCATCTGCCTGTGTTGCACACTCCAACTAATTATAACTAAGCCATTATACTAGCAAACACTCAGTGTACCTAGTGGCATCCTATACGTGGCTATTGGACTTTGCTATAGTCCCACTAGTGCCAAGACATTTGCAGAGCGCATCTGCCTGCGTTGCACACTCCAACTCATTATAACTAAGCCATTATACTAGCAAACACTCAGTGTACCTAGTGGCATCCTATACGTGGCTATTGGACTTTGCTATAGTCCCACTAGTGCCAAGACATTTGCAGAGCGCATCTGCCTGCGTTGCACACTTCAACTAATTATAACTAAGCCATTATACTAGCAAACACTCAGTGTACCTAGTGGCATCCTATACGTGGCTATTGGACTTTGCTATAGTCCCACTAGTGCCAAGACATTTGCAGAGCGCATCTGCCTGCGTTGCACACTCCAACTCATTATAACTAAGCCATTATACTAGCAAACACTCAGTGTACCTAGTAGCATCCTATACGTGGCTATTGGACTTTGCTATAGTCCCACTAGTGCCAAGACATTTGCAGAGCGCATCTGCCTGCATTGCACACTCCAACTCATTATAACTAAGCCATTATACTAGCAAACACTCAGTGTACCTAGTGGCATCCTATACGTGGCTATTGGACTTTGCTATAGTCCCACTAGTGCCAAGACATTTGCAGAGCGCATCTGCCTGCGTTGCACACTCCAACTCATTATAACTAAGCCATTATACTAGCAAACACTCAGTGTACCTAGTGGCATCCTATACGTGGCTATTGGACTTTGCTATAGTCCCACTAGTGCCAAGACATTTGCAGAGCGCATCTGCCTGCGTTGCACACTCCAACTCATTATAACTAAGCCATTATACTAGCAAACACTCAGTGTACCTAGTGGCATCCTATACGTGGCTATTGGACTTTGCTATAGTCACACTAGTGCCAAGACATTTGCAGAGCGCATCTGCATGCGTTGCACACTCCAACTCATTATAACTAAGCCATTATACTAGCAAACACTCAGTGTACCTAGTGGCATCCTATACGTGGCTATTGGACTTTGCTATAGTCCCACTAGTGCCAAGACATTTGCAGAGCGCATCTGCCTGCGTTGCACACTCCAACTAATTATAACTAAGCCATTATACTAGCAAACACTCAGTGTACCTAGTGACATCCTATACGTGGCTATTGGACTTTGCTATAGTCCCACTAGTGCCAAGACATTTGCAGAGCGCATCTGCCTGCGTTGCACACTCCAACTCATTATAACTAAGCCATTATACTAGTAAACACTCAGTGTACCTAGTGGCATCCTATACGTGGCTATTGGACTTTGCTATAGTCCCACTAGTGCCAAGACATTTGCAGAGCGCATCTGCCTGCGTTGCACACTCAAACTCATTATAACTAAGCCATTATACTAGCAAACACTCAGTGTACCTAGTGGCATCCTATACGTGGCTATTGGACTTTGCTATAGTCCCACTAGTGCCAAGACATTTGCAGAGCGCATCTGCCTGCGTTGCACACTCCAACTAATTATAACTAAGCCATTATACTAGCAAACACTCAGTGTACCTAGTGGCATCCTATACGTGGCTATTGGACTTTGCTTTAGTCCCACTAGTGCCAAGACATTTGCAGAGCGCATCTGCCTGCGTTGCACACTCCAACTCATTATAACTAAGCCATTATACTAGCAAACACTCAGTGTACCTAGTGGCATCCTATACGTGGCTATTGGACTTTGCTATAGTCCCACTAGTGCCAAGACATTTGCAGAGCGCATCTGCCTGCGTTGCACACTCCAACTAATTATAACTAAGCCATTATACTAGCAAACACTCAGTGTACCTAGTGGCATCCTATACGTGGCTATTGGACTTTGCTATAGTCCCACTAGTGCCAAGACATTTGCAGAGCGCATCTGCCTGCGTTGCACACTCCAACTCATTATAACTAACCATTATACTAGCAAACACTCAGTGTACCTAGTGGCATCCTATACGTGGCTATTGGACTTTGCTATAGTCCCACTAGTGCCAAGACATTTGCAGAGCGCATCTGCCTGCGTTGCACACTCCAACTCATTATAACTAAGTTGCATTGTCAGGGATATTTATTCTTTATTATTCTGCTGTTAATAAAGCTAGACCACCACTGCAATCTTCACCACCTCTCAATTTTTACTACCACATTTTCAGTCCACAATCTTGTCGCAATCAACATGAGTGGCAAAATGACAGATGCTGGTGGAAAGGGGAAGAGGCGTGGTGGAAAAGGCAAAAAAGGTTTTGTACGTGGGGAAGGTGGCAAAGCTCCATTATCATCTGCTGAAGATAGACCATCTACCAGCAAAAGTAAGATGTCTACTACTTACCGTGGACAATCCGATGTGCTCCCTTTTTTACGGACACGAACAACAGGAAGAAAGGTAGATGATGGGCAAAAAATGAAAATGCTTGAATGGATCTCAAGTGGTCCAACAAGTGCCCTCTCAGCCACTTCAAGTACCGCATCCAAAAAACACCAGTCCTCTGAGTTGTCATCCCAATCACACTTGATTTCTCCCAGCTCTGAAGTCTCCATCAGCCCTGCACAGTATGGTGGAACTGAGATGGCTGAGTCTGCAGAGCTGTTCAGTCACACTATAGCCTGGGAATCAGAGGTCTGCTCCCAAGCTACAGTGAGTACAGAACAGGAAATGGTCTGCAGTGATGCCCAGAACCTTTGTGACTCTGATTCAGGCCGTGAGGACCAAGTTTCTGAGCATAATGTTGACCCTTTGTCACAAACTGTAACACCTGTGGTTATAGACAATGAGGAACATACTGATGAAGATGAGACGCAGATACCAAATTGGGAGGACAACTTAAATATTCGGTCAGGGCAAGAAGAGGCTCCGTCTGAGGGGGAGGGGAGTGCAAACACAACAATTGATGATGACGTTCTAGATCCCACCTACTGTCAACCCCCAGTCAGGCACTCGAGGAGGTCAACAGAGGCGGTGGAGGAGGATGCAACCGACGACGAAGTTACCTTGCGCCTTCCTGGACAGAGTCGGAGCACTGGTAGCACGTCTACAACTGCATCTTCAGCCATCACTCTGCCTATGAGCATTATTCGGGGTGGATCAACAGGTCACATGGCCTCTAAGCCTTGCCTAGCCTGGTCCTTTTTTGACATAGAAAAAGATCGCCCAAATCATGTGATATGTAACATTTGTCATGATTCTCTTAGTAGAGGTCAAAACCTCAGCAGTTTGACAACTTCTTCCATGAATCGTCACATGAATAAATATCATAGGTCCCGGTGGGAAGCTCACCGTGCTGCAATGCGGCCTAGCGGAGCGAACCATCCACCGCCCGCCCCTTCCAGTGCATCCGCGCGCTCTTCATCTTCTAGGACTGTGGGGACAGCTGTCACACCTGTTTTTCCACGCAAAACTTCCACCACTGTAACCGCAACAGGCAGTTTGCTTGTAAGGTTGTCAGTTGGTTTGGAAGGGGAAACAAGTGAGTGTGTACAGCTCTCTCAGACATCGATAGCACCAACGTTGGATGAAGGCAACATCATGTCTCCGCCTGCACTTTCCTCACAAACCTGCATTTTTCCAGGGACACCCTACTCAACACCGTTTACACACAGCAGCCAGATCTCTGTCCCTCAGATGTGGTCAAATAAAAGGCCACTTCCTCCGACCCATGACAAAGCTAAGAGGTTGACTCCATCCCTCTGTAAGCTGTTGGCTACCGAAATGCTGCCTTTCCGCCTAGTGGACACACAGGATTTTAGAGACCTTATGTCTGTCGCTGTGCCCCAGTACCAGATGCCTAGTCGCCACTACTTCTCTAAGAAAGGTGTGCCCGCGCTACACCAGCATGTCGCACACAACATCACCGCTTCCTTGAGAAACTCTGTGTGTGAACGGGTGCATTTCACCACCGATACTTGGACCAGTAAGCATGGACAGGGACGTTACATGTCGCTGACTGGGCACTGGGTAACTATGGTGATAGATGGTGAAGGGTCTGCTGCACAAGTCTTGCCGTCCCCACGACTTGTGTGTCAATCCTCTGTCTGTCCAAGTTCCGCCACAGCTTCTGCATCCTCCACCTCATCTGGGTCCTCCACCTCCGCCCCAAGCCTGCCTGGTCAGGCCACCAGCGTTCTCACTGCGCAGAAGGAATCACGCACCCCTCATTACTATGCTGGCAGCAGAGCGCAACGGCATCAGGCGGTCTTTAGCTTGACATGTCTTGGGAATAAGAGTCACACAGCTGAGGAGTTGTGGTCAGCTCTGCGGTCCGAGTTTAATAAATGGTTGTCTCCACTCAACCTGCAGCCTGGTAAGGCCGTGTGCGACAATGCTGCAAACCTGGGTGCGGCCCTTCGCCTGGGCAAGGTGACACACGTACCTTGTATGGCTCACTTGTTGAACCTTGTCGTCCAGCAATTTTTAACACACTATCCCGGCCTAGATGGCCTTCTGAACAGGGCACGAAAACTGTCAGCTCACTTCCGCCGTTCAAGCGCCGCAGCAGAGCGACTTGCATCGCTCCAGAAGTCTTTCGGCCTGCCGGTTCATCGCCTGAAATGCGATGTGGCGACACGCTGGAATTCAACTCTCCACATGTTACAGCGACTGTGGCAGCACCGCAGAGCCCTGGTGCAATACGTCATGACGTATAGCCTGGGCCAACGAGATGCAGAGGTGGGGCAGATCACCCTGATGGAGTGGTCTCAGATCAAGGACCTATGCACCCTTCTGCACAGTTTCGACATGGCGACGAATATGTTTAGCGCTGACAATGCCATTATCAGCATGACGATTCCAGTCATTTACATGCTGGAGCACACGCTAAACACTATTCGGAGTCAGGGGGTGGGACAACATGAAGGGGAGGAACTACAGGAGGATTCATATGCGCAAGGGACAACAACATCACCAAGGTCCAGACGTTCATCATCACCAACGCAGCAGGCATGGGACCATGGGGGACAGGGATCGACAAGGGCGCATAGTAGCAGGCGAAATGTTGAGCAAGGTGCAGGAGAACATGAAGAAATGGAGGACGAACTGTCCATGGACATGGAAGACTCAGCGGATGAGGGAGACCTTGGTCAAATTTCAGTTGAAAGAGGTTGGGGGGAGATGTCAGAGGAAGAAAGAACGGGTAGCACCTCTATGCCACAAACACAGCGTGGACTTGGTCCGCATGGCTGCGCAAGACACATGAGTGCCTTTTTGTTGCACTACCTCCAACATGACAGTCGTATTGTAAAAATTAGAAGTGATGATGACTACTGGATTGCCACACTATTAGATCCCCGGTACAAGTCCAAATTTTGTGACATAATTCCAGCCATAGAAAGGGACGCACGTATGCAGGAGTATCAGCAGAAGCTGTTACTCGATCTTAGCTCGGCTTTTCCACCAAACAACCGTGCAGGTGCAGGGAGGGAATCTCCCAGTTGTAACTTGACAAACATGGGACGGTCTCGTCATCTTCAACAGTCTACCCGTACCAGTAGGACCGTATCTGGTGCCGGTAACAGCAATTTTATGGAATCTTTTCATAATTTTTTTAGACCCTCTTTTGCAAGGCCACCAGAGACAACAAGTCTGACACATACTCAACGGCTGGAGAGGATGATACAGGAGTATCTCCAAATGAACATCGATGCCATGACTGTGCAACTGGAGCCTTGCTCCTTTTGGGCTTCAAACCTAGAAAAATGGCCAGAGCTCGCAACTTACGCCTTGGAGATTTTGTCGTGTCCAGCTGCCAGCGTTGTCTCTGAACGTGTATTCAGTGCTGCTGGGTGTGTGCTGACAGATAAGCGCACGCGTCTGTCCAGTGACAATGTGGACAGACTGACGTTCATCAAAATGAACAAGTCATGGATCCAGAAGGAATTTACTACTCCTGTGTCATCCTGGGGAGAGTAAATGCTTGTTGATTTTGAATGTGCTTGATGCAAATCAAAACATCCTGTTTGCAACTAGGGCCCAAGTGCTGCCACTGATGGGGTGGGTGTCTGTGTGGCCCAATTTTTGGAAAAAAGGGAGGCTGCGCTTGGAGTAACCCTTGCTTGCTGTGTTTTTAAAAGAAGCCAAGATGAACAGAGCTGGGATCAGGAAAGACTTTGCTACCTACCCCGGTGTCATCCTGGGGACGGATAAGAATGGCGTATTTTTGAATGTGCTTGATGCAAATGTAGCTGTGAAGTGTACAACTGGGGCACAACTGCTGCCACTGAAGGGGTGGGTGTGTGTGGGGCCCAATTTTTGGAAAAAAGGGAGACTCCGCTTGGAGTAACCCTTGCTTACATTGTTTTTAAAAGAAGCCAAGATGAACAAGTCATGGGTCAGCAAAGACTTTATCTACCTACCCCGGTGTCATCCTGGGGACGGATAAGAATGGCGTATTTTTGAATGTGCTTGATGCAAATCTAGCTGTGAAGTGCACAACTAGGGCACAAGTGCTGCCACTGATGGGGTGGGTGTCTGTGTGGCCCAATTTTTGGAAAAAAGGGAGGCTCCGCTTGGAGTAACCCTTGCTTGCTGTGTTTTTAAAAGAAGCCAAGATGAACAGAGCTGGGATCAGGAAAGACTTTGCTACCTACCCCGGTGTCATCCTGGGGACGGATAAGAATGGCGTATTTTTGAATGTGCTTGATGCAAATGTAGCTGTGAAGTGTACAACTGGGGCACAACTGCTGCCACTGAAGGGGTGGGTGTGTGTGGGGCCCAATTTTTGGAAAAAAGGGAGACTCCGCTTGGAGTTACCCTTGCTTACATTGTTTTTAAAAGAAGCCAAGATGAACAAGTCATGGGTCAGCAAAGACTTTATCTACCTACCCCGGTGTCATCCTGGGGACGGATAAGAATGGCGTATTTTTGAATGTGCTTGATGCAAATCAAAACATCCTGTTTGCAACTAGGGCCCAAGTGCTGCCACTGATGGGGTGGGTGTCTGTGTGGCCCAATTTTTGGAAAAAAGGGAGGCTCCGCTTGGAGTAACCCTTGCTTGCTGTGTTTTTAAAAGAAGCCAAGATGAACAGAGCTGGGATCAGGAAAGACTTTGCTACCTACCCCGGTGTCATCCTGGGGACGGATAAGAATGGCGTATTTTTGAATGTGCTTGATGCAAATGTAGCTGTGAAGTGTACAACTGGGGCACAACTGCTGCCACTGAAGGGGTGGGTGTGTGTGGGGCCCAATTTTTGGAAAAAAGGGAGACTCCGCTTGGAGTAACCCTTGCTTACATTGTTTTTAAAAGAAGCCAAGATGAACAAGTCATGGGTCAGCAAAGACTTTATCTACCTACCCCGGTGTCATCCTGGGGACGGATAAGAATGGCGTATTTTTGAATGTGCTTGATGCAAATCAAAACATCCTGTTTGCAACTAGGGCCCAAGTGCTGCCACTGATGGGGTGGGTGTCTGTGTGGCCCAATTTTTGGAAAAAAGGGAGGCTCCGCTTGGAGTAACCCTTGCTTGCTGTGTTTTTAAAAGAAGCCAAGATGAACAGAGCTGGGATCAGGAAAGACTTTGCTACCTACCCCGGTGTCATCCTGGGGACGGATAAGAATGGCGTATTTTTGAATGTGCTTGATGCAAATGTAGCTGTGAAGTGTACAACTGGGGCACAACTGCTGCCACTGAAGGGGTGGGTGTGTGTGGGGCCCAATTTTTGGAAAAAAGGGAGACTCCGCTTGGAGTAACCCTTGCTTACATTGTTTTTAAAAGAAGCCAAGATGAACAAGTCATGGGTCAGCAAAGACTTTATCTACCTACCCCGGTGTCATCCTGGGGACAGATAAGAATGGCGTATTTTTGAATGTGCTTGATGCAAATCAAAACATCCTGTTTGCAACTAGGGCCCAAGTGCTGCCACTGATGGGGTGGGTGTCTGTGTGGCCCAATTTTTGGAAAAAAGGGAGGCTCCGCTTGGAGTAACCCTTGCTTGCTGTGTTTTTAAAAGAAGCCAAGATGAACAGAGCTGGGATCAGGAAAGACTTTGCTACCTACCCCGGTGTCATCCTGGGGACGGATAAGAATGGCGTATTTTTGAATGTGCTTGATGCAAATGTAGCTGTGAAGTGTACAACTGGGGCACAACTGCTGCCACTGAAGGGGTGGGTGTGTGTGGGGCCCAATTTTTGGAAAAAAGGGAGACTCCGCTTGGAGTAACCCTTGCTTACATTGTTTTTAAAAGAAGCCAAGATGAACAAGTCATGGGTCAGCAAAAACTTTATCTACCTACCCCGGTGTCATCCTGGGGACGGATAAGAATGGCGTATTTTTGAATGTGCTTGATGCAAATCAAAACATCCTGTTTGCAACTAGGGCCCAAGTGCTGCCACTGATGGAGTGGGTGTCTGTGTGGCCCAATTTTTGGAAAAAAGGGAGGCTCCGCTTGGAGTAACCCTTGCTTGCTGTGTTTTTAAAAGAAGCCAAGATGAACAGAGCTGGGATCAGGAAAGACTTTGCTACCTACCCCGGTGTCATCCTGGGGACGGATAAGAATGGCGTATTTTTGAATGTGCTTGATGCAAATGTAGCTGTGAAGTGTACAACTGGGGCACAACTGCTGCCACTGAAGGGGTGGGTGTGTGTGGGGCCCAAATTTTGGAAAAAAGGGAGACTCCGCTTGGAGTAACCCTTGCTTACATTGTTTTTAAAAGAAGCCAAGATGAACAAGTCATGGGTCAGCAAAGACTTTATCTACCTACCCCGGTGTCATCCTGGGGACGGATAAGAATGGCGTATTTTTGAATGTGCTTGATGCAAATCAAAACATCCTGTTTGCAACTAGGGCCCAAGTGCTGCCACTGATGGGGTGGGTGTCTGTGTGGCCCAATTTTTGGAAAAAAGGGAGGCTCCGCTTGGAGTAACCCTTGCTTGCTGTGTTTTTAAAAGAAGCCAAGATGAACAGAGCTGGGATCAGGAAAGACTTTGCTACCTACCCCGGTGTCATCCTGGGGACGGATAAGAATGGCGTATTTTTGAATGTGCTTGATGCAAATGTAGCTGTGAAGTGTACAACTGGGGCACAACTGCTGCCACTGAAGGGGTGGGTGTGTGTGGGGCCCAATTTTTGGAAAAAAGGGAGACTCCGCTTGGAGTAACCCTTGCTTACATTGTTTTTAAAAGAAGCCAAGATGAACAAGTCATGGGTCAGCAAAGACTTTATCTACCTACCCCGGTGTCATCCTGGGGACAGATAAGAATGGCGTATTTTTGAATGTGCTTGATGCAAATCAAAACATCCTGTTTGCAACTAGGGCCCAAGTGCTGCCACTGATGGGGTGGGTGTCTGTGTGGCCCAATTTTTGGAAAAAAGGGAGGCTCCGCTTGGAGTAACCCTTGCTTGCTGTGTTTTTAAAAGAAGCCAAGATGAACAGAGCTGGGATCAGGAAAGACTTTGCTACCTACCCCGGTGTCATCCTGGGGACGGATAAGAATGGCGTATTTTTGAATGTGCTTGATGCAAATGTAGCTGTGAAGTGTACAACTGGGGCACAACTGCTGCCACTGAAGGGGTGGGTATGTGTGGGGCCCAATTTTTGGAAAAAAGGGAGACTCCGCTTGGAGTAACCCTTGCTTACATTGTTTTTAAAAGAAGCCAAGATGAACAAGTCATGGGTCAGCAAAGACTTTATCTACCTACCCCGGTGTCATCCTGGGGACAGATAAGAATGGCGTATTTTTGAATGTGCTTGATGCAAATCAAAACATCCTGTTTGCAACTAGGGCCCAAGTGCTGCCACTGATGGGGTGGGTGTCTGTGTGGCCCAATTTTTGGAAAAAAGGGAGGCTCCGCTTGGAGTAACCCTTGCTTGCTGTGTTTTTAAAAGAAGCCAAGATGAACAGAGCTGGGATCAGGAAAGACTTTGCTACCTACCCCGGTGTCATCCTGGGGACGGATAAGAATGGCGTATTTTTGAATGTGCTTGATGCAAATGTAGCTGTGAAGTGTACAACTGGGGCACAACTGCTGCCACTGAAGGGGTGGGTATGTGTGGGGCCCAATTTTTGGAAAAAAGGGAGACTCCGCTTGGAGTAACCCTTGCTTACATTGTTTTTAAAAGAAGCCAAGATGAACAAGTCATGGGTCAGCAAAGACTTTATCTACCTACCCCGGTGTCATCCTGGGGACGGATAAGAATGGCGTATTTTTGAATGTGCTTGATGCAAATCAAAACATCCTGTTTGCAACTAGGGCCCAAGTGCTGCCACTGATGGGGTGGGTGTCTGTGTGGCCCAATTTTTGGAAAAAAGGGAGGCTCCGCTTGGAGTAACCCTTGCTTGCTGTGTTTTTAAAAGAAGCCAAGATGAACAGAGCTGGGATCAGGAAAGACTTTGCTACCTACCCCGGTGTCATCCTGGGGACGGATAAGAATGGCGTATTTTTGAATGTGCTTGATGCAAATGTAGCTGTGAAGTGTACAACTGGGGCACAACTGCTGCCACTGAAGGGGTGGGTGTGTGTGGGGCCCAATTTTTGGAAAAAAGGGAGACTCCGCTTGGAGTAACCCTTGCTTACATTGTTTTTAAAAGAAGCCAAGATGAACAAGTCATGGGTCAGCAAAGACTTTATCTACCTACCCCGGTGTCATCCTGGGGACGGATAAGAATGGCGTATTTTTGAATGTGCTTGATGCAAATCAAAACATCCTGTTTGCAACTAGGGCCCAAGTGCTGCCACTGATGGGGTGGGTGTCTGTGTGGCCCAATTTTTGGAAAAAAGGGAGGCTCCGCTTGGAGTAACCCTTGCTTGCTGTGTTTTTAAAAGAAGCCAAGATGAACAGAGCTGGGATCAGGAAAGACTTTGCTACCTACCCCGGTGTCATCCTGGGGACGGATAAGAATGGCGTATTTTTGAATGTGCTTGATGCAAATGTAGCTGTGAAGTGTACAACTGGGGCACAACTGCTGCCACTGAAGGGGTGGGTATGTGTGGGGCCCAATTTTTGGAAAAAAGGGAGACTCCGCTTGGAGTAACCCTTGCTTACATTGTTTTTAAAAGAAGCCAAGATGAACAAGTCATGGGTCAGCAAAGACTTTATCTACCTACCCCGGTGTCATCCTGGGGACGGATAAGAATGGCGTATTTTTGAATGTGCTTGATGCAAATCAAAACATCCTGTTTGCAACTAGGGCCCAAGTGCTGCCACTGATGGGGTGGGTGTCTGTGTGGCCCAATTTTTGGAAAAAAGGGAGGCTCCGCTTGGAGTAACCCTTGCTTGCTGTGTTTTTAAAACAAGCCAAGATGAACAGAGCTGGGATCAGGAAAGACTTTGCTACCTACCCCGGTGTCATCCTGGGGACGGATAAGAATGGCGTATTTTTGAATGTGCTTGATGCAAATGTAGCTGTGAAGTGTACAACTGGGGAACAACTGCTGCCACTGAAGGGGTGGGTGTGTGTGGGGCCCAATTTTTGGAAAAAAGGGAGACTCCGCTTGGAGTAACCCTTGCTTACATTGTTTTTAAAAGAAGCCAAGATGAACAAGTCATGGGTCAGCAAAGACTTTATCTACCTACCCCGGTGTCATCCTGGGGACAGATAAGAATGGCGTATTTTTGAATGTGCTTGATGCAAATCAAAACATCCTGTTTGCAACTAGGGCCCAAGTGCTGCCACTGATGGGGTGGGTGTCTGTGTGGCCCAATTTTTGGAAAAAAGGGAGGCTCCGCTTGGAGTAACCCTTGCTTGCTGTGTTTTTAAAAGAAGCCAAGATGAACAGAGCTGGGATCAGGAAAGACTTTGCTACCTACCCCGGTGTCATCCTGGGGACGGATAAGAATGGCGTATTTTTGAATGTGCTTGATGCAAATGTAGCTGTGAAGTGTACAACTGGGGCACAACTGCTGCCACTGAAGGGGTGGGTATGTGTGGGGCCCAATTTTTGGAAAAAAGGGAGACTCCGCTTGGAGTAACCCTTGCTTACATTGTTTTTAAAAGAAGCCAAGATGAACAAGTCATGGGTCAGCAAAGACTTTATCTACCTACCCCGGTGTCATCCTGGGGACGGATAAGAATGGCGTATTTTTGAATGTGCTTGATGCAAATCAAAACATCCTGTTTGCAACTAGGGCCCAAGTGCTGCCACTGATGGGGTGGGTGTCTGTGTGGCCCAATGTTTGGAAAAAAGGGAGGCTCCGCTTGGAGTAACCCTTGCTTGCTGTGTTTTTAAAAGAAGCCAAGATGAACAGAGCTGGGATCAGGAAAGACTTTGCTACCTACCCCGGTGTCATCCTGGGGACGGATAAGAATGGCGTATTTTTGAATGTGCTTGATGCAAATCAAAACATCCTGTTTGCAACTAGGGCCCAAGTGCTGCCACTGATGGGGTGGGTGTCTGTGTGGCCCAATTTTTGGAAAAAAGGGAGGCTCCGCTTGGAGTAACCCTTGCTTGCTGTGTTTTTAAAAAAAGCCAAGATGAACAGAGCTGGGATCAGGAAAGACTTTGCTACCTACCCCGGTGTCATCCTGGGGACGGATAAGAATGGCGTATTTTTGAATGTGCTTGATGCAAATGTAGCTGTGAAGTGTACAACTGGGGCACAACTGCTGCCACTGAAGGGGTGGGTGTGTGTGGGGCCCAATTTTTGGAAAAAAGGGAGACTCCGCTTGGAGTAACCCTTGCTTACATTGTTTTTAAAAGAAGCCAAGATGAACAAGTCATGGGTCAGCAAAGACTTTATCTACCTACCCCGGTGTCATCCTGGGGACGGATAAGAATGGCGTATTTTTGAATGTGCTTGATGCAAATCAAAACATCCTGTTTGCAACTAGGGCCCAAGTGCTGCCACTGATGGGGTGGGTGTCTGTGTGGCCCAATTTTTGGAAAAAAGGGAGGCTCCGCTTGGAGTAACCCTTGCTTGCTGTGTTTTTAAAAGAAGCCAAGATGAACAGAGCTGGGATCAGGAAAGACTTTGCTACCTACCCCGGTGTCATCCTGGGGACGGATAAGAATGGCGTATTTTTGAATGTGCTTGATGCAAATCAAAACATCCTGTTTGCAACTAGGGCCCAAGTGCTGCCACTGATGGGGTGGGTGTCTGTGTGGCCCAATTTTTGGAAAAAAGGGAGGCTCCGCTTGGAGTAACCCTTGCTTGCTGTGTTTTTAAAAAAAGCCAAGATGAACAGAGCTGGGATCAGGAAAGACTTTGCTACCTACCCCGGTGTCATCCTGGGGACGGATAAGAATGGCGTATTTTTGAATGTGCTTGATGCAAATGTAGCTGTGAAGTGTACAACTGGGGCACAACTGCTGCCACTGAAGGGGTGGGTGTGTGTGGGGCCCAATTTTTGGAAAAAAGGGAGACTCCGCTTGGAGTAACCCTTGCTTACATTGTTTTTAAAAGAAGCCAAGATGAACAAGTCATGGGTCAGCAAAGACTTTATCTACCTACCCCGGTGTCATCCTGGGGATGGATAAGAATGGCGTATTTTTGAATGTGCTTGATGCAAATCAAAACATCCTGTTTGCAACTAGGGCCCAAGTGCTGCCACTGATGAGGTGGGTGTCTGTGTGGCCCAATTTTTGGAAAAAAGGGAGGCTCCGCTTGGAGTAACCCTTGCTTGCTGTGTTTTTAAAAGAAGCCAAGATGAACAGAGCTGGGATCAGGAAAGACTTTGCTACCTACCCCGGTGTCATCCTGGGGACGGATAAGAATGGCGTATTTTTGAATGTGCTTGATGCAAATCAAAACATCCTGTTTGCAACTAGGGCCCAAGTGCTGCCACTGATGGGGTGGGTGTCTGTGTGGCCCAATGTTTGGAAAAAAGGGAGGCTCCGCTTGGAGTAACCCTTGCTTGCTGTGTTTTTAAAAGAAGCCAAGATGAACAGAGCTGGGATCAGGAAAGACTTTGCTACCTACCCCGGTGTCATCCTGGGGACGGATAAGAATGGCGTATTTTTGAATGTGCTTGATGCAAATGTAGCTGTGAAGTGTACAACTGGGGCACAACTGCTGCCACTGAAGGGGTGGGTATGTGTGGGGCCCAATTTTTGGAAAAAAGGGAGACTCCGCTTGGAGTAACCCTTGCTTACATTGTTTTTAAAAGAAGCCAAGATGAACAAGTCATGGGTCAGCAAAGACTTTATCTACCTACCCCGGTGTCATCCTGGGGACGGATAAGAATGGCGTATTTTTGAATGTGCTTGATGCAAATCAAAACATCCTGTTTGCAACTAGGGCTCAAGTGCTGCCACTGATGGGGTGGGTGTCTGTGTGGCCCAATTTTTGGAAAAAAGGGAGGCTCCGCTTGGAGTAACCCTTGCTTGCTGTGTTTTTAAAAGAAGCCAAGATGAACAGAGCTGGGATCAGGAAAGACTTTGCTACCTACCCCGGTGTCATCCTGGGGACGGATAAGAATGGCGTATTTTTGAATGTGCTTGATGCAAATGTAGCTGTGAAGTGTACAACTGGGGCACAACTGCTGCCACTGAAGGGGTGGGTGTGTGTGGGGCCCAATTTTTGGAAAAAAGGGAGACTCCGCTTGGAGTAACCCTTGCTTACATTGTTTTTAAAAGAAGCCAAGATGAACAAGTCATGGGTCAGCAAAGACTTTATCTACCTACCCCGGTGTCATCCTGGGGACGGATAAGAATGGCGTATTTTTGAATGTGCTTGATGCAAATCAAAACATCCTGTTTGCAACTAGGGCCCAAGTGCTGCCACTGATGGAGTGGGTGTCTGTGTGGCCCAATTTTTGGAAAAAAGGGAGGCTCCGCTTGGAGTAACCCTTGCTTGCTGTGTTTTTAAAAGAAGCCAAGATGAACAGAGCTGGGATCAGGAAAGACTTTGCTACCTACCCCGGTGTCATCCTGGGGACGGATAAGAATGGCGTATTTTTGAATGTGCTTGATGCAAATGTAGCTGTGAAGTGTACAACTGGGGCACAACTGCTGCCACTGAAGGGGTGGGTGTGTGTGGGGCCCAATTTTTGGAAAAAAGGGAGACTCCGCTTGGAGTAACCCTTGCTTACATTGTTTTTAAAAGAAGCCAAGATGAACAAGTCATGGGTCAGCAAAGACTTTATCTACCTACCCCGGTGTCATCCTGGGGACGGATAAGAATGGCGTATTTTTGAATGTGCTTGATGCAAATCAAAACATCCTGTTTGCAACTAGGGCCCAAGTGCTGCCACTGATGGGGTGGGTGTCTGTGTGGCCCAATTTTTGGAAAAAAGGGAGGCTCCGCTTGGAGTAACCCTTGCTTGCTGTGTTTTTAAAAGAAGCCAAGATGAACAGAGCTGGGATCAGGAAAGACTTTGCTACCTACCCCGGTGTCATCCTGGGGACGGATAAGAATGGCGTATTTTTGAATGTGCTTGATGCAAATCAAAACATCCTGTTTGCAACTAGGGCCCAAGTGCTGCCACTGATGGGGTGGGTGTCTGTGTGGCCCAATTTTTGGAAAAAAGGGAGGCTCCGCTTGGAGTAACCCTTGCTTGCTGTGTTTTTAAAAGAAGCCAAGATGAACAGAGCTGGGATCAGGAAAGACTTTGCTACCTACCCCGGTGTCATCCTGGGGACGGATAAGAATGGCGTATTTTTGAATGTGCTTGATGCAAATGTAGCTGTGAAGTGTACAACTGGGGCACAACTGCTGCCACTGAAGGGGTGGGTGTGTGTGGGGCCCAATTTTTGGAAAAAAGGGAGACTCCGCTTGGAGTAACCCTTGCTTACATTGTTTTTAAAAGAAGCCAAGATGAACAAGTCATGGGTCAGCAAAGACTTTATCTACCTACCCCGGTGTCATCCTGGGGACGGATAAGAATGGCGTATTTTTGAATGTGCTTGATGCAAATCAAAACATCCTGTTTGCAACTAGGGCCCAAGTGCTGCCACTGATGGGGTGGGTGTCTGTGTGGC
Organism: Anomaloglossus baeobatrachus; assembly: GCF_048569485.1. Taxonomy (NCBI): domain Eukaryota; kingdom Metazoa; phylum Chordata; class Amphibia; order Anura; family Aromobatidae; genus Anomaloglossus; species Anomaloglossus baeobatrachus. The sequence continues at coordinate 582,961,027 of NC_134354.1, read as the reverse complement.
CCAATTTTTGGAAAAAAGGGAGGCTCCGCTTGGAGTAACCCTTGCTTGCTGTGTTTTTAAAAGAAGCCAAGATGAACAGAGCTGGGATCAGGAAAGACTTTGCTACCTACCCCGGTGTCATCCTGGGGACGGATAAGAATGGCGTATTTTTGAATGTGCTTGATGCAAATCAAAACATCCTGTTTGCAACTAGGGCCCAAGTGCTGCCACTGATGGGGTGGGTGTCTGTGTGGCCCAATTTTTGGAAAAAAGGGAGGCTCCGCTTGGAGTAACCCTTGCTTGCTGTGTTTTTAAAAGAAGCCAAGATGAACAGAGCTGGGATCAGGAAAGACTTTGCTACCTACCCCGGTGTCATCCTGGGGACGGATAAGAATGGCGTATTTTTGAATGTGCTTGATGCAAATGTAGCTGTGAAGTGTACAACTGGGGCACAACTGCTGCCACTGAAGGGGTGGGTGTGTGTGGGGCCCAATTTTTGGAAAAAAGGGAGACTCCGCTTGGAGTAACCCTTGCTTACATTGTTTTTAAAAGAAGCCAAGATGAACAAGTCATGGGTCAGCAAAGACTTTATCTACCTACCCCGGTGTCAACCTGGGGACGGATAAGAATGGCGTATTTTTGAATGTGCTTGATGCAAATCTAGCTGTGAAGTGCAGAACTAGGGCATAAGTGCTGCCACTGATGGGGTGGGTGTCTGTGTGGCCCAATTTTTGGAAAAAAGGGAGGCTCCGCTTGGAGTAACCCTTGCTTGCTGTGTTTTTAAAAGAAGCCAAGATGAACAGAGCTGGGATCAGGAAAGACTTTGCTACCTACCCCGGTGTCATCCTGGGGACGGATAAGAATGGTGTATTTTTGAATATGCTTGATGCAAATGTAGCTGTGAAGTGTACAACTGGGGCACAACTGCTGCCACTGAAGGGGTGGGTGTGTGTGGGGCCCAATTTTTGGAAAAAAGGGAGACTCCGCTTGGAGTAACCCTTGCTTACATTGTTTTTAAAAGAAGCCAAGATGAACAAGTCATGGGTCAGCAAAGACTTTATCTACCTACCCCGGTGTCATCCTGGGGACGGATAAGAATGGCGTATTTTTGAATGTGCTTGATGCAAATCAAAACATCCTGTTTGCAACTAGGGCCCAAGTGCTGCCACTGATGGGGTGGGTGTCTGTGTGGCCCAATTTTTGGAAAAAAGGGAGGCTCCGCTTGGAGTAACCCTTGCTTGCTGTGTTTTTAAAAGAAGCCAAGATGAACAGAGCTGGGATCAGGAAAGACTTTGCTACCTACCCCGGTGTCATCCTGGGGACGGATAAGAATGGCGTATTTTTGAATGTGCTTGATGCAAATGTAGCTGTGAAGTGTACAACTGGGGCACAACTGCTGCCACTGAAGGGGTGGGTGTGTGTGGGGCCCAATTTTTGGAAAAAAGGGAGACTCCGCTTGGAGTAACCCTTGCTTACATTGTTTTTAAAAGAAGCCAAGATGAACAAGTCATGGGTCAGCAAAGACTTTATCTACCTACCCCGGTGTCATCCTGGGGACGGATAAGAATGGCGTATTTTTGAATGTGCTTGATGCAAATCAAAACATCCTGTTTGCAACTAGGGCCCAAGTGCTGCCACTGATGGGGTGGGTGTCTGTGTGGCCCAATTTTTGGAAAAAAGGGAGGCTCCGCTTGGAGTAACCCTTGCTTGCTGTGTTTTTAAAAGAAGCCAAGATGAACAGAGCTGGGATCAGGAAAGACTTTGCTACCTACCCCGGTGTCATCCTGGGGACGGATAAGAATGGCGTATTTTTGAATGTGCTTGATGCAAATGTAGCTGTGAAGTGTACAACTGGGGCACAACTGCTGCCACTGAAGGGGTGGGTGTGTGTGGGGCCCAATTTTTGGAAAAAAGGGAGACTCCGCTTGGAGTAACCCTTGCTTACATTGTTTTTAAAAGAAGCCAAGATGAACAAGTCATGGGTCAGCAAAGACTTTATCTACCTACCCCGGTGTCATCCTGGGGACGGATAAGAATGGCGTATTTTTGAATGTGCTTGATGCAAATCAAAACATCCTGTTTGCAACTAGGGCCCAAGTGCTGCCACTGATGGGGTGGGTGTCTGTGTGGCCCAATTTTTGGAAAAAAGGGAGGCTCCGCTTGGAGTAACCCTTGCTTGCTGTGTTTTTAAAAGAAGCCAAGATGAACAGAGCTGGGATCAGGAAAGACTTTGCTACCTACCCCGGTGTCATCCTGGGGACGGATAAGAATGGCGTATTTTTGAATGTGCTTGATGCAAATGTAGCTGTGAAGTGTACAACTGGGGCACAACTGCTGCCACTGAAGGGGTGGGTGTGTGTGGGGCCCAATTTTTGGAAAAAAGGGAGACTCCGCTTGGAGTAACCCTTGCTTACATTGTTTTTAAAAGAAGCCAAGATGAACAAGTCATGGGTCAGCAAAGACTTTATCTACCTACCCCGGTGTCATCCTGGGGACGGATAAGAATGGCGTATTTTTGAATGTGCTTGATGCAAATCAAAACATCCTGTTTGCAACTAGGGCCCAAGTGCTGCCACTGATGGGGTGGGTGTCTGTGTGGCCCAATTTTTGGAAAAAAGAGAGGCTCTGCTTGGAGTAACCCTTGCTTGCTGTGTTTTTAAAAGAAGCCAAGATGAACAGAGCTGGGATCAGGAAAGACTTTGCTACCTACCCCGGTGTCATCCTGGGGACGGATAAGAATGGCGTATTTTTGAATGTGCTTGATGCAAATGTAGCTGTGAAGTGTACAACTGGGGCACAACTGCTGCCACTGAAGGGGTGGGTGTGTGTGGGGCCCAATTTTTGGAAAAAAGGGAGACTCCGCTTGGAGTAACCCTTGTTTACATTGTTTTTAAAAGAAGCCAAGATGAACAAGTCATGGGTCAGCAAAGACTTTATCTACCTACCCCGGTGTCATCCTGGGGACGGATAAGAATGGCGTATTTTTGAATGTGCTTGATGCAAATCTTGCTGTGAAGTGCACAACTAGGGCACAAGTGCTGCCACTGATGGGGTGGGTGTCTGTGTGGCCCAATTTTTGGAAAAAAGGGAGGCTCCGCTTGGAGTAACCCTTGCTTGATGTGTTTTTAAAAGAAGCCAAGATGAACAGAGCTGGGATCAGGAAAGACTTTGCTACCTACCCCGGTGTCATCCTGGGGACGGATAAGAATGGCGTATTTTTGAATGTGCTTGATGCAAATGTAGCTGTGAAGTGTACAACTGGGGCACAACTGCTGCCACTGAAGGGGTGGGTGTGTGTGGGGCCCAATTTTTGGAAAAAAGGGAGACTCCGCTTGGAGTAACCCTTACTTACATTGTTTTTAAAAGAAGCCAAGATGAACAAGTCATGGGTCAGCAAAGACTTTATCTACCTACCCTGGTGTCATCCTGGGGACGGATAAGAATGGCGTATTTTTGAATGTGCTTGATGCAAATCAAAACATCCTGTTTGCAACTAGGGCCCAAGTGCTGCCACTGATGGGGTGGGTGTCTGTGTGGCCCAATTTTTGGAAAAAAGGGTGGCTCCGCTTGGAGTAAGCCTTGCTTGCTGTGTTTTTAAAAGAAGCCAAGATGAACAGAGCTGGGATCAGGAAAGACTTTGCTACCTACCCCGGTGTCATCCTGGGGACGGATAAGAATGGCGTATTTTTGAATGTGCTTGATGCAAATCTAGCTGTGAATTGTACAACTGGGGCCCAACTGCTGCCACTGAATGGGTGGGTGTGTGTGGGGCCCAATTTTTGGAAAAAAAGGGAGACTATGCTTGGAGTCACCTTGCGGTGTTTTACATGATTTTAGAATGGCGTGCCATGCCTATATCTGTGTGTCCTCCTCTTTTTCCTTGTCCAGCTGTTTTGTTTTCGCATGAGTATATGTCCTTGTGTTTCAGTTGTTTGTCACCTTTTGGACACCTTTGAGGGTGTTTTCTAGGTGTTTACTGTGTTTGAGATTGCCTGCCATTGTTTCCTATTGGCTCGAGTTCGGTTCGTCGAACGTTCGACGAGCCGAACTCGAACGGGACCTCCGTTCGGCGAACCGACCTCGAGCCGAACCGGGACCGGTTCGCTCATCTCTACTTATTACAAGACATCAATGTCTGATCTATCAGCTGCTCTTGGTGTCGGCAGTGGGAGCAGACTACTGGAAATGCTCAGTTGCAGAGCTGCCCTTTCAAGTGAGTGGTTGCATCTGGGTACTGCACATCTGCCTCCTACTGGTTTTAACCCCTTCACCCCCGTCCACTAAAACACCCTAATGACCGGGCCATTTTTTGCAATTCTGACCAGTGTCACTTTGACAGGTTATAACTCTGGAACGCTTCAACGGATCCTGGCGATTCTGAGATTGTTTTTTCGTGACATATTGTACTTCATGTCAGTGGTAAATTTAGGCCGATATTTTTTGCGTTTATTTGTGAAAATTTAGGAAATTTGGCGAAAATTTTGAAAATTTCGCAATTTTTAAACTTTGAAAATTTATGCCCATAAATCTGAGAGATATGTCACACAAAATAGTTACTAAATAACATTTCCCACTTGTGTACTTTACATCAGCGCAATTTTCGAAACAAATTTTTTTTCCGTTAGGAAGTTAGAAGGGGTCAAAGGTCATCAGCAAATTCTCATTTTTCCAACAAAATTTACAAAATAATTTTTTTTAGGGACCACATTACTTTTGAGGTGACTTTGAGAGGCCGAGGTGACAGAAAATACCCAAAAGTGACCCCATTCTAAAAACTGCACCCATCACTCTGCTCAAAACCACATCCAATAAGTTTATTAACCCTTTAGGTGCTTCACATGAACCAAAGCAATGTGGAAGGAAAAAATGAAAATTTTACTTTTTAACACAAAAATGTTACTTTAGCCATAAAATTTTCATTTTTACAAGAAGAAATTTTTTTTTTTTTACCACAAAACGGTTGCTTCAACTAGGTAGCTTTTTTTTTCACAAGGCTATCAGGAAAAAATGCACCATAAAACGTATTGTGCAATTTCTCCTGAGTACGCAGATACCTCATATGTGGTGGAAAGTAATTGTTTGAGCGCATGGCGGGGCTCAGAAGAGAAGGAGCGCCATTTGACTTTTCAAACGCACAGACGCAGTGCACTGATCGGCCGCTGCAGGACGCACGGTCGGATGCGATAAAAAAAAGCGTCGGGGATACGTAAAAAAAAAAGTCACGCCAAAAATTGACCATGGATGCAGATACGTTATGTGCATCCCTGATCAGCGCTTGGCGGGATGCACGGACGGATGCGATACAAAAAGCGTCGCAAATACGTAAAAAAGTCACGCCAAAAATTGAGCAGGGATGCCGATCCGTTATCTGCATCCCTGATCAGCGCTTGGCGGGACGCACGGACGGATGCGATACAAAAAGCGTCAGGGATACGGAAAAAAAAGTCACGCCAAAAATTGAGCAGGGATGCCGATCCGTTATCTGCATCCCTGATCAGCGCTCAGCGGGACGCACGGACGGATGAGGTGTAAAAATGGACAGGGGATACGGAAAAAAAAAAAAAGTTATACTCACAGTACCCAGAGGACTAGCAGGAGGATCACTGACCAGAAGAGCTGCAGAGGAACAGATGGCAGAGAGATGGACAGCTTTACAGGAGCAGCAGGCAGATCAGCAGAATGCCCAGGAAGGACCCAGCGATGGACGCAGATGTGATCAGGCCGGTGAAGACAGGTAAGAGGACGTCGGGGGAGAGCAGAGGGGGAGGGGGGGGCTGAGAGCAGAGGGGGGGTTGAGAGCAGAGGGGGAGGGGGGAGAGCAGAGGGGGAGACCGGAGAGGGAGCTGCAGAAGCAGAATAAAGATAATGGGGGAGGCAGTCAGATCGCGGGGGGAGCAGATCGGGATGTCGGGGGGGGGAGCAGATCGCGGGAGGGGCACAGCAGGGGCTATCACGGCAGCGCGCAGGGGCACCACGGGAGCGCGCAGGGGCACCACGGGAGCGCGCACGGGCTGCAAAGTGAGCACAGTACTCACGTGCAGCAGCAGCGGTGACATCAGCAATGGCAGCGGCGGCAGCAGCAGCAGCGGTGGCGTGGTACCACAAGTACCAGCCACTGCATGCTGCATACATGTTGGGGGAGGGCTCTCAGGCCAGGACAGGCCTGGGGGGGCGGCCACCGGCAGATCAGACCGCCCCACTGCACACTGATTGGAGCGATTGCGCGTCATAGCACGATCGCTCCAATCAGTGCTGCAGGGGCTGGGGGCGGCATGTTTGAGGTCCACCTATGATATGCTGCAGCAGCTGCGGCATCTCATAGCTGGATCTCACAGGATCGCACTAATTCAGGCATTATTTTTGCCGAAATTAGTGCGATCGATGTGGTTGGCGGTTCAGATTTGAACAGCCAATCACATCGATCGTCGATAGGGGGTGGCGATGCCGCCCCCCCTGGGGTCAAGCAAAGGTCCCCTGCTGTCAGAAACAGCAGGGGACATCATTTGAAAGCCGTTGCTATGGCCACGGCAATCAAATGAAGTTTAGGCCGTAAAATTACGTCCCTGGTCGTTAAGTCACGTTAAAATAGGACGTAATTTTACGGCCCACGGTCGTGAAGGGGTTAATGGGAGGCAGCTGTCCAATATCTGGCTGCGGCCGCTATCAGAAAATAGGGCAGCTCCAGAACTGAGCATTTCCGGCCACTTGCCGCCACCGGTGCAGACAACAGGTAATCGACGGGTGTGCAAGGTGTAAGACACCAGCCAATCAGACATTGAGGACCTATTCTAAGGATAGGCCATCAATGTTAAGTTAGTGGTCAATCTCTTTAACCCTTAGGCGATTCACAGTATTGTGCAATATTTGGCTGTAAAGATAAAAAAAATACATTTTTTTTCCATTAAAATGTTGCTTTGGTTCAAAATTTTAATTTTCAAAAAGGATAATTGGAGTAAATGTACAATACAATTTCTTAAACAATTTCTACTGAGTTTGTCATAAAAAGTCAAACATTACTTCTGAGTAATAGTGCAAAACTGAGAAGGGAAGGAGCAGCATATTGAGGTCCAGATTTAATTGGAATTGTTTATTTGTGCCATGTCTGGGATGTCTGAAAGAGCCCCAGATATGCCGGAAAAGAAGACCCCCATAAGTGACCCTTTTGTCCAAATTATACCTGTCAATTAATCGGTGGAGTGCGCTTATTGACACATCAGGTGTGCCATAGAATTGTATACCATTGGGAGGTCTAGAAAGAATAATTACATTTTCTTACTAAAATGTTTTTTTAGACTTAAGTTTTGAATTTTTATAAGTGCTATTAAAATATTTTGTAATTTTTCCTTAGTATGGCAATACATTACATGTAGTTGAGAGCTACACTTGAGGTAAAAGGCAACAGTCAAAAAGGAAGAAACGCCATTTTGCAGATTCTGGTGGAGTGGTTTGCGGGTACCATGTTACATTGGCAAAACCCCTGAGGTGCCAGAACACCAGAGATCCTCAAAAGTGACCTTATTTTACTAACTGCACCCCTCAATGAATTCATGTAGAAGTACAGTAAGAATACTGAGGTCTGTCTCAAAATGTTATACTATTTGGTGTTAAGGAAAAAAATTATTACATTTTTACCACTAAAATGTTGTTTTAGCCCCAGCTTTACAGTTTTCACAAGAAAAAGCTTTATAAAGTTTCTCCTGAACATGGCAGTTCCCCATATGTGACTGTACAGTACTGTTTTGCTACACGGAGAGATATGGGAAGGAAGGAGCGCTATTTTCCTAGAATACTTTGTAGACTCCGTTTACATACCCCTTGAGTGACAGAACAGCAGAAAACCCTTAAAGTGATTCCTTCTTGGAAATTTTACCCCTCTGGGAATTCATCTAGAGGTGTAGTGATGATTTTGTCTATTTAAAAAACCCATGGAGTTAAATGCAGTGAATGTTGCAGAATCAGAGAAATTGCAAATTTGCCATTGTAGTGTCCAATACATTTTAATGCTCATACAGCTTGAGCTTCTGGAGACATGTACCCCATAAAAAAGTGGGTCTCCTCACAAAAGTAATGCCAAACATGTGGACTCTAACTATGGATTAGACTATGAGGCTCACAAAAGAAGGGGGTACATGAACTTGAGAGCGCATATTTTTGGGTTTTCTATTTTGGTGGGGAGCTATAGCTCTTTACCAGTGCATCTGTGCTACCAGTAATGTAGAATCCCCTATATTTCTATTAACATGTGATGGACCTGAGTGGGTCCTTATATTTTTGTGGATTGAATTGTATTCTGTTGGTAGCTTTTTGGATTTCATAATATTTTGGATCACTTCACATTTTTCCTGTGCTAAGCTGATCACTTACATTTGTTTCCATCTGCATCTCTGAAATACGTGATTCAGAAGAAATCCCAGATGAATCCATTCACTAAATGAGGCAGCAGAGTTACTCCGCATACTGTTTGGCCTCTGTTCATTGGTGCACAAAACTGTGGTTGAACGCACCTTTGTGTATGCCTAAAAAGACTCAAAGATTGTGTTAAGGCAAATAGCCAAAAACCACATGTCCAGTGAATTGTGTCGGTGGAGGGAATAAAGAAAGTCACTCTGGAGACATCTGATTACCTGATAGGGAAATGGTCATATTTATTGAAAAGCTTTAACATGCAAGTCAATAAATTCCAACATTATTGGTCACATTTCAATTCTTATTGGTTCAAAAAGCTTAAATGAGTGTGTTGATTAGCTTTTTGGAGTATGACGTAAATCTGTAAGTAAATGACGTAAATGGTTGCCAAGGTGATGAACAAAGCAGAGTGTAAGTTCCTTACGGTCCTTATCTTATTTTGGCATACTTTTAGGGGCTTCCTAATATTATATGTAAGCATAGAAATTGCAAAGTCATGTCGTTTTTCTAAGTGTATCAAGCGCCATTTTAGATGTGTTATGTATAATAATAATAATAATTTTATTCATTTACATAGTGCTATTAATTCCACAGCCCTTTACATACATTGGCAACACTGTCCCCATTGGGGCTCACAATCTAGAGTCCCTATCTGTATGTCTTTGGAGTGTGGGAGGAAACCCACGCAAACACAGGGAGAACATACAAACTCCTTGCAGATGGTGTCCTTGGTGGGATTCGAACCCAGGACCCCAGTGCTGCAAGACTGCAGTGCTAAGCACTGAGCCACCATGCCACCCACAAGGTAATATGTTTTTTAGATATTGTATTATGCCACCATCCTTGCATTGTAACAAATTGAAACACAATAATATTCCATAAGCTGATGATTTCCTTAACAATGGACACTGCTGAATCACAGGCCAGATGGAAGATCAAAGTGACTCCATCTGCCTCATTCCAGTAAATTTTCAGTTGGGAATTTTGCTTCAATCACGTTTTTCAGAAAGGTATATGTAAATCCCGATATAGTTGCTCTATTTAGAGCGCAGTATAAATTTTGAGCTAAGCCTGACTGAAATCATTAGAAGGCAGAATGAACAAATCAACAGCAGTTCAAGAATTGGTTTTATTGTTTTATTTTTTATGCTGGTCATCTAGTAGAATAAGTGTTAGGCTGCCTTTATTCCTCATGTCAGTACTGTTACAGAAATAATGTATATATATATATATATATATATATATATATATATATATATATATTTATATTTATATTTGCAGTGCCTACAAGTAGTAATCAACCCCCTGCAGATTTAGCAGGTTTACACATTCGGAATTAACTTGGCATTGTGACATTTGGACTGTAGATCAGCCTGGAAGTGTGAAATGCATTGCAGCAAAAAAGAATGTTATTTCTTTTTTTATTTCTTTTTTTTAAATTGTGAAAAGTTTATTCAGAGGGTCATTTATTATTCAACCCCTCAAACCACAAGAATTCTGTTTGGTTCCCTAAAGTATTAAGAAGTATTTCAGGCACAAAGAACAATGAGCTTCACATGTTTGGATTAATTATCTCTTTTTCCAGCCTTTTCTGACTAATTAAGACCCTCCCCAAACTTGTGAACAGCACTCATACTGGGTCAACATGGGAAGGACAAAGGAGCATTCCAAGGCCATCAGAGACAAGATCGTGGAGGGTCACAAGGCTGGCAAGGGGTACAAAACCCTTTCCAAGCAGTTGGGCCTACCTGTCTCCACTGTTGGGAGCATCATCCGGAAGTGGAAGGCTTATGGAACTACTGTTAGCCTTCCATGGCCTGGAAAGCCTTTAAAAGTTTCCACCCATGCCGAGGCCAGGCTTGTTTGAAGAGTCAAGGCTAACCCAAGGACAACAAGGAAGGATCTCCGGGAAGATCTCATGGCAGTGGGGACATTGGTTTCAGTCAATACCATAAGTAACGTACTCCACCGCAATGGTCTCCGTTCCAGACGAGCCCGTAAGGTACCTTTACTTTCAAAGCGTCATGTCAAGGCTCGTCTACAGTTTGCTCATGATCACTTAGAGGACTCTGAGACAGACTGGTTCAAGGTTCTCTGGTCTGATGAGACCAAGATCAAGATCTTTGGTGCCAACCACACACGTGACGCTTGGAGACTGGATGGCACTGCATACGACCCAAGAATACCATCCCTACAGTCAAGCATGGTGGTGGCAGCATCATGCTGTGGGGCTGTTTCTCAGCCAAGGGGCCTGGCCATCTGGTCCGCATCCATGGGAAGATGGATAGCACGGCCTTCCAGGAGATTTTGGCCAAAAAACTCCGCTCCTCCATCAAGGATCTTAAGATGGGTCGTCATTTCATCTTCCAACAAGACAACGACCCAAAGCACACAGCCAAGAAAACCAAGGCCTGGTTCAAGAGGGAAAAAATCAAGGTGTTGCAGTGGCCTAGTTAGTCTCCTGACCTTAACCCAATTGAAAACTTGTGGAAGGAGCTCAAGATTAAAGTCCACATGAGACACCCAAAGAACCTAGATAACTTGGAGAAGATCTGCATGGAGGAGTGGGCCAAGATAACTCCAGAGACCTGTGCCGGCCTGATCAGGTCTTATAAAAGACGATTATTAGCTGTAATTGCAAACAAGGGTTATTCCACAAAATATTAAACCTAGGGGTTGAATAATAATTGACCCACACTTTTATGTTGAAAATTTATTAAAATTTAACTGAGCAACATAATTTGTTGGTTTGTAAGATTTATGCATCTGTTAATAAATCTTGCTCTTGTTTGAAGTTTGCAGGCTCTAACTTATTTGCATCTTATCAAACCTGCTAAACCTGCAGGGGGTTGAATACTACTTGTAGGCACTGTATATTTATTTATTTTAGTTATTGAGATGTACTTGTGTGTATATGAATAAATATATAAGTGTTTTCATACTATCCCACTAAAATCATTTTGTAACAAAAAATGTTTTTTTGCATCATTATACTTTGAAGACTACAGAATTTTTTATTCTTTTGCTGACACAGTAATATGAGGGCTTGTGTTTTGCAGAATGAACTGGGAGTCTTTATTTGTACCATTTTTGGACAGATTTTATTTTTTGATTAGTATTATGCATTTTGGTAGGCAAAATGAAAAAAAAAATAGCAATTCAGGAATATTTTTTTTATGTCATTCGTCATGTTCTAAAAGTTATAAGACAACTTTATCTTTTGGGTCATTAAAACTACAGTGGTATCTCATTTATATTTTTTTATGTTTTGCTGCTTGTACAAGAAAAAAACAATTTTATACAAAAAATATTTTTGCATGACCTTATTCTGACAGAGCTTTTATTTTTTGCTGAGGTTTGTTTTTTGCATGAAGAGTTGACATTTTCAGGGATACCATTTTCTCATTTTAATTTTTTTGACTGTATGATAAAAAGACAATTTTTGCTGCATTTTTTATTTTTTATGATGTACACTATAGGGGTTAAGTACTTTGACAGTAAGATCAGTTCCTTGCAGACATGGCAATACCAAACATATGAACGTTTTTGTTTATTTTTGTATTTACATAAATATACGTATTCATTGACATAATGTAACGTCATTTTTGCAATTTTTATTTATTTTGCTTATATTTTTTGTACCTAGTCAGTCTATGGGACTTTAACTTTTATTACTGTTCTAATGCATTGCTATACACATGTACTGCAGTGCATTAGACCTGTCAGTCTTACATTGAGAAGAGGCCACTGTTGCTGGCATATTCGGAGGTCATTATTTGACCTCAGGTTGGCATGACAACTATTTGCATCCCCTGATTAAATTGCAATGGTGCCAATCAGGTGGGAGAGGGAGCCCCCTCCCTCTACTAGCCTCCTAAATATTGTGATTGCTATTGCGCATGGCTTTTAATTGATTAACCATCCAAGGACAGTGCAGGCCCTGACCCTGGTAGTGAAAGACACAGCTTTTCTATCACTTATGCTGAACTACCAGTGGTAATCATGTGTTCCCTGCTCCCACACACTGACTAAAAGCCGCTCAACATTAGTAAAGGCTATCAGTCAGTGCGAAAGGTGAGTCAGGTTTAGAATGCTATTATCCTACAGATTAAAGCCAAAATTGCAGGTTACAGTAATATCGTTTTTTGATGATACCGTTTTTTTTTAAACTGAGTCTTGCACCACATATGCATATCATAAATAGCAAGCATGCAATGTCCAGTTCATCGTAAAAATAGAGAGGGTGAGTTTAGGAGGAATTGGCCATAAAGCTAAAAAAGGTACCTGGAGACACTTATTAATAACAGCAGAACAAAGTCCGCATAAATGATGGGTAGTTTTTATACCTTTGTCTATTTTTGTCTGTAATGAAAGCAGATATATCTGTCTAATATTTTATTATTCATAAACGTACAAGAGATAGCTTTATGAATATTATCAGTCTTCATGATTACAGTTGAGAATTTATATGCAAAGTTATGTTTCTTACTGAGTTTTTCTTTAGTAGCTGTCATTGTAATGCCATAAATTAAGTCCTCTCCACAAACCAGTAAGTTTTGTTTAACCCAAAGAACTTGCACAGTTACATATATTATACCTAGAATAATAATGACTATATTCTTAATGGAGTTTAGATTTGCCAAATTGTGCAATCTTTACAGTGAATTTTAATTCCCAGAGAAGTTTTTCAACTCACACTGTTTTTTACTATTCACTGGTGTCTCCTCAGACCAGTTTGGGACTGCAGTGACACAGGTGGAATTCACCTCGGTGGCCCTCTCTACGGCTACTGTACATGGAAATATTACATGTTCATATGTAAGCCCCGGCAATGTGTATGTGAGAGCTTTATCACACAATACAGTGGGCAAAACAGAACTGTATGGTCTGCTGCTCTACCAAAGTTCATCTCCCTTTAAAGGAGTGGTGCTCAGTTTAGACATTATAGATAACGCCCCAATCCCTAGAGGTGTGATCGCTTGGGATGTGTATGCTCAACCTTTGATTTATTCTGAAAATTAATCATGTTGATGTTAATGACATACGCTGTGGATAGGTTTTCAGTATGTTCTGACTTCCATTTTCTCATATTTCATATTAAGGTTCAAATTCATTATTCCCCTTGCTTCTATTTTTTTGGAAAATCTTGTTTTTTTTGTGCACTTTTTTGTTTGCGCTTTATTACTCTTTTTACATCTTTTTTAAATCTATTTTAAATTTGCTTGTTTGTGTTTTTTGTGCTTTGTGTTTTGTAGGCTGAGTTTAGTGATTCCAGATGTTTTTGGCCCATTCATCAATAGTTAAAAATTGTTAAAAAGTCGCAAATGTTGGTGCAAGTCTTCTCTGCTCTACTCCCCAAAGTAATTTTGTGCAGAACTTTCAGAAAGTCGGAAAGGGATATGGTTTGAGACATTTTAAAAAATGAAACTTCTTGCTCAAAAGCCACAAAATATGGGTTTTAACAGAAAAAAAAAATCAACTTCATGTGCCATTTTCACTTCGGACACTGTCAGGTGGGTTTCATTTGGAAATATTCTCAATCACAAAAAACTAAGGTGTCTGAGACTATGTGCACTGCCTGGCTCATTAAAATTCTGCCTGTCTTCTCAGAATTATTATTATTATTATTTATTATTATAGCGCCATCTATTCCATGGCGCTTTACATGTAAAAGGGGTATACATAATAGGTGCAAGTACAATAATCATAAACAATACAAGGCACAGACTGGTACAGGAGGATAGAGGTCCCTGCCCGTGAGGGCTCACAGTCTACAGAGGATGGGTGAGGGTACAGTAGGTTAGGATAGAGCTGGTTGTGCAGCGCTATTGTAGAGCCCACCTGCAGTAGTCACCCCAGTGACATCATTCCACCTTCAGGGATGCCACAGGGTCTTCTTTTGGTATTTCTGGCAACAGGTATGTTGGTTTTGTATATGTATGAGTCGTGACGCCACTCACGGTTTGCGGTCAGGGATATGGGTGACCGCCACTGCAGGTTTAACGAGCGTCTGGGGCTGATGGGGTCTGCAGTCGGGTGGTGTGGCCTCCGGTGAGTGAGGCTGGCCCCAGGGGCTCGGGTGTGTAGAACAACAGGTCCCAGAATAACTCAGTCCGGAAAGTCTTTCAACTTGTTTTTACTCACTTTTGGATGGTTTTGTGAGGTACCTGAGCGATGCTGAGATTAACCAGGTGGAACCAGATATCCTTTAGACCGGTCTAAGGGTAACCATTAACTCATCTTCCTAGCACTGCCTTTTCTCCCCTTTTTGGCACATTTGCTGGCAGCGTGGACCAAGGGAGATGGCTCCAGGCTCGATCCCCCTTATGGGCCCCATCGTTGCTGCTGAGGCTTGGACTCTAGATGGTTGGTGAGGTACTTGTAGTTCCCCTCACCGGCAGGTTTAGCAGATCAATAAATGGATGTCTACTTTAGGGACCTGTTCCCCGTGCGTGCCTAGTAACCAGCAGTCCCCGTACTCGACCGACTGACTCCCTCATCGTCTTTCTGACTGACTCTCTGGTAACCATTCTCCCCCCGCTAACGACTACTTCACGTGCAGGGTCTGACTAGAGTCTGCGCGCGCCTGTGTCTCCTAGCAACCGCTGCACTCCACTACCAGACTGGCTCACTCCCCTTCTTTCCTGACAGCCTCTGCAACTATAGCTCCCAGCCTCTCCACTACAACCCTTGATGAGATGTGGAGGCAAGCCCCCTCTTGAGTCTGACCAAGGGTCCCATCTAATGGTGTGGGAGACCTGGTTGCTATGTGTCTGTGCGTACACACCCTATTCCAGCCTTCAGGATTACCTGGAAGTACTGTCCCAGCATGGGTGCAGTACTCAGTGGTGCCTGACCAGGTCAGGGGCGCCACACTATATCATATCATATCATATCATAATTAGATCATCTTCATGCTTAAACGGGTGATCCAGAGGTAATTTTCATCTAAATACATATCTATTTGGTACTGTTAGCTAACCTATATTTTACTATATTTGCATTAAAAGTTCCCCACCATTCCCTAACTACACTAACAAGTAGACAACAGAGCAGAGTGCACTCAGAATCATTGTGCATTGGCAAAATACCCATCATGTAGAAACTAACGCTGCCCCCACAAGTGACGGTAGTGAGCCTGGACAACCACTGCTTTATAGATTCTATAGGAGTGGGGGATGCATATACAAATTAATACTTGAGGGAACTTTACAGCCTGCATTATTGGAATCAGTAGGGGTGATCTCTGCAGCTAGACCCCCAGTGATGATATATTTAGCATGGGTAGCAGCAAATAGTCCTGTGGGTAGGTAATAATTATTAACTATTAATACAGAGCATGACATTGCAAGCAAAATACAGTCATGTCCTTAACACAATACCTGTGCCATGAATGTCTCTTACTGTTGAGAGATTTATAACGGTTCACATTTTGTCTCTAGGTTCTCAAAATTACATATATTTAGTTTTTCCTTGCAGTTTGCTGCAAACTAGTTGATCTCAGCTGCAGCCAGTTTCTTACCTCTCTCCTCCTCTTGAAATAGTCCCATTATCCTTCAAGTGACACCGGCAATAGATTAATTCTATACTGACCACCTGAGGAGACAGGAAGGTTCTTGTAATTCTTAAGATCCTGCTATTGGAGCCATGTCATGTGCTGTCTCATGTTTGACTGCTTCTATTTGTTGTTTATCATCTTGTTGTCCTCCTCCTGTTGTCATACCCCTGTGTTAGCGTGCTGTATGATAGATTTTTGGTGTCCCTTGTTTGTCTATCTCTGTGGGGTTACTACTCCGGTTGCAGCCCTCCCCTGAGGTGGGGGGATATTAGATTGAGGTTGGTTATCAGAGGTATCTCTGGGAGCAGGGTTAGCTATAACCCCCTAGCCTTAGGGAAAGTCTAGGAGCCCCGATCCCCAGTTATCTCTAATAACTCCATGAAGGTATGGCTGACAATATATAGTATTGTTTTGTGCCATTATAACTCAGGCTGCAGCATTTGCACACCTTCTAAGACCTTAACACAGGAAGTTGTGCACCTGCTTTCTTAGGTCATGCAGCAGCTGCTGCAAATTGCTATTTTTTTAACTCGGCTCACACTCACGCTCATCTTTGCCCCTAGTTTATAATGACTTTCACAGCATCTTCTTTACTGAGTCTAAACTCTTTAGATTCTAGCAGGGGGCTTGGCGGCTGGATGAGGTGTACAGCTCAGAGTTTTGCAGGTGGACTACTGATCTGATAAGCAGACAGGTGCTGCTAACAGGTGGGGTGTTAACTCCTTAGATCCCACTGTCAAACTCTGACAGCGTAATTTAAAGCGCCATGGCAGGGATCGCGCTATTTCCTGCCACCATCGGTGGCCTCGTGATCAAGGAGGGACGCTGTGTTACCATAAAAGTAAGGGGTGAGTAGAGATGGGAAAATCTGTGTGATAAAGGTTAACAAATTTCAAATTCGGTACGAGCCTTAGCCTGTTCAGCTTAGGTTCGGTAACCCGAACACTTTCCCCAAAAGTTGGTAATGTTCGGTTTTGTTTGATCACTGATTTGGATCACGGTTTCCAAAAATGCTTTTCTAATAATATGCTATGCTTTTGGATAGGATTGTGGTGCTGTATGATGAGGGGCAATGTGTTTAATTAGTTTATTTTTCTTAACTTTATTTGCGTATGTTCCTGCAGCCAATCACAGTGCAGAAAACATCCACAAGGGTCAGACACAAGGGCTTGTGTCATTGGCTGCCTAAGTCACATGTCTGCCTGCATAATAAATGTGGACATGTGGCGTCAGCACCATTTTGTGAATGTTAAATATTAGAAAAGGTGCTGCTGCCATTGCTACTAGACAGTTAACTTAGCTAAGGGTTTAATGATAGGTAGTTGAGATAGATAGGAAAGTGATAGTGTAGAATTGAGATTCACAGTGTAGGGAAAGCTGTGTGCCACAAATTGACATTTCCTAATAGTAATAGTGATTGCAACTTGTGAGTGATTGCTAAAGAGTTGCCAGTGAATGTTCTAAATAGGTATTGCTACTTATTACTGCCTGCTCCAAATTAGGGAGGGAAGCACATTTCTGGGTATTGTTAGATAGTACTGTCTGCTATAAATTTGATAGTGAACTAGGGAAATATGTCTTGGCACTTTTCAGTGCCTGATATAAATTACACATTGACTCACATTTATAAATATTGTTAGTTAGTAGTGCCTGCTGTATATTTGCTAGTGAACTAGCTAAATAGGTCTTGCCACTTTGGAGTGCCTGCTACAAATTACACATTGACGCACATCTCTAGGTATTGTTGATTAGTAGTTCCTGCTGTAAATTTGCTAGTGAACTAGCTAAATAGGTCTTGGCACTTTTCAGTGCCTGCTCAAAATTACACAATAAACCACATTTCTAGGTATTGTTAGTTAGTAGTGCCTGCAGTAAGTTTGCTAGTGAACTTGCTAAATAGGTCTTGGCACTTTTCAATGCCTGCTCAAAATTACACAGTAAACTACATTTCTAGGTATTGTTAGTTAGTAGTGCCTGCAGTAAGTTTGCTAGTGAACTAGCTAAATAGATCTTAGCATTTTTTAGCGCCTGCTCCAAATTACACAGTGAACCACATTTCTAGGTATTGTTAGTAGTGACTACTGTAAATTTGTAAAGAAGTATTGCTACTTGTTATTGCCTGCTAAAAATTAGGCAGTGAAACACATTTCTAGGTATTGTTAGTTAGTAGTGCCTGCTATAAATTTGCTAGTGAACTAGCTAAACAGATCTTGGCAATTTTTAGTGTCTGCTCCAAATTACGCAGTGAACTACATTTCTAGTTATTGGTATTTTTCATTCCTTCACAATATTGCCATCTAAGGCATGACATTATATTATCACCAAATAGAGTCTGGATATAACCAATATCCTTTTACTTAACAAAACCCACTGTACCAAGAATAATATGCCAATAATTTCCCATACAAGGAACAAATACCAAAACACTATTATCATATATTGCTACTACATATATTACTGACTGAATTATATCATCATACTGATCATTAATAATACCAATATTACCTACATATAAAGACCGTACAGAATCAGATACCAGTAGAGATGTGCGAACCACAGATGTTCAAGTTCCACGGGTCCAGCCGAACTTAAAAAAAAATCCAATTCGGGGCCGGACTTAAATCTGAATATCTGCCCGGACACATATAAGTCTATAGAAACCCAAACATTGTGCTATAAAATGGTGGTAGGAAGGACTTGGGGAATTAGTGCAGGACAGTGCCACTTACCGAGTCTCCCGTGCAACTGTCATACTGCTTATATATTATTTCAAATAACAGATTTTTTTCAGTGTTTGTGTTTATTTTTTTTCATTTACAGGATTAATAATGTTGCAGTTACATAGACCCATACACATTGCTAATCTAGGACTTAGTGGCAGCTGCGAGCCGTCATTAACCCGTCATATTACCTCGATTGCAACAAGACCAGGGCAATCATGTTGAGCCAGTTAAAGTGCCGGGATTGTTGCATCTAATGGATGATACAATCGTGGGTGACTACAGGCTGCTATTTTCAGGCTGGGAGGAGTCAATAACCATGTCTATCCCCAACCTGAGAATACCAGCCCCCAGATGTCAGCTTTACCTTGGCTGGGTATCAAAATTGTGAGGAACCTCATGCTGTTTCTTGTAATTATTTCTTCAAATAATTAAAAAAGCCACATAGGGTCACTATTATTTTGATACACAGCCAAGATAAGCACACGGTTAGGGGTTACAGCCTGTAGCCGTATGCTTTATCTGTGCTGGTTATCATAATATGGGGGGACCCTATGCCAATTTTTTTTATTTATTTTTACACCACTAAAGGGATGCAGACAGCTTGTGTCATTCCAACGAATCACAGACACTGTCACACAGGGTTCGGGTGCAGTCTGACTGCAACCAATCACAGATGCCGGGCCTGATGGTGGGCACGGCAAACAGTGAGTATGTAGTGTGTCAGCTGTGGGGAAGGTCAGTAAGTATAATGCTCTTGCTTTATTCCTTACTAGCTGTACTACCCGGCTTCGCCTGGGTTAATAACTGCTGTTAAGAAAATAGAATGTATTAACAAAAATGTATTCTGCACACAAAAACCACAAAACAAATATATAGAAATGTAATTATTAAAAAGCAAAAACTGAGCTAATAGAAGCATTTCACAACATATATTTCAGCACCACAGATATTCCACACATATTTAACTAAATTGGCCAAGTAATGTGCTCTGTCTGTCTCTTTCCAGATCTGTCTCTTGCCCCGTCTGTCTCTTTCCCCGTCTGTCTCTGTCTGTCTCTTTCCCTGTCTGTCTCTTTCCAGGTCTGCTTCTTTCCTCATCTGTCTGTCTCTGTCTCTTTCTTTGTCTGTCTCTATCTCTCTGTTTCTTTCCCCATCTGTCTCTTTCCAGGTCTGTCTCTTTCCCAGGTCTGTCTCTTTCCCCGTCTGTCTCCCCACCTCTTTGTCTGTGTCTTTTCCTGTCTGTCTCTTTCCGTGTCTGCCTGTCTTTGTCTGTCTCTATTTCTCTGTCTCTTTCCCTGTCTGTCTCTCAAGGTCTGTGTCTTTCCCCATCTATCTTTGTCTGTCTCTCTGGATGTCTTCTCCTTCCCTGTTTGCCTGTCTCAGTCCCTGTCTGCATGTCTGTCTGTCTCTTTCCCCATCTGTCTCTTTCCAGGTCTGTCTCTTTCCAGGTCTGTCTCTCTTTTTCACCGTCTGTCTCTGTCTGTCTCTTTCACCGTTTGTCTCTGTCTGTCTATTTCCCAGTCTGTCTCTATCTCTCTGTCTCTTTCCCTGTCTTTCTCGCTCTATCCGTCTCCCTACCAACATCTTATTGCCTCACATATAAGCTTCTTATACTATGAATGTCTTTTGTTCCTATAGCAACCACTCACAGCTCCTACTAATAACCTGTAGTTTCAGGCTCTATTTACTTTAATGAAGGCATGTTGTTTGGAGAGTAACTGTAAAGCACGGGGTTAAATTTTCCTGTAAAAACATAGTCTACGACGTTCCCTGGGTCACATGAGGTGTCTGTGCAAAATTTCTTGATTGTAAATGCGACAGTGCGGATACACTTTTCGTTTCACTTTTTCCCCTAGCTAGGCTAGGGGCAAAATTGATTGGTAAATTGGAACGCGCGAGGTTAAAATTTCACCTCACAACATAGCCTATGACGCTCTCGGGGTCCAGACATGTGAGCGTGGAAAATTTTGTGATTGTAAATGTGACAGTGCGGATACACTTTTCATTTCACTTTTTCCCCATTATGTAGATAGGGGCAAAATTGATTGGTAAATTGGAACGCGCGGGGTTAAAATTTCGGGAGCTCTGATTGGTTGCTATAGGCAACCAAGGACATTCTGAATAGAAGACAGCTTATGTGTCAGTTAATATGGTTTAGGTTATGAGAGGGAGGGTGGGAGAGAGGGGGAGAGGGAGAGAGAGAGATCTGGAGAGAGGGAGAAAGAGGGAGAGAGAGGGAGAGTGGGAGAGAGAGGGAGAGTGGGAGAGTGGGAGAGTGGTAGTGTGGAAGACTGGAAGAGAGGGAGAGTGGGAGAGAGGGAGAGTGGGAGATAAACAAAGAGAGAGAAAAAGACTTAGTTACTATCCCGAGCAATGTCGAGTACTTCAGCTAATTCTAGATAAATACATAATACTAAAGACTCAGACACTTCATTTTGTTCATTTTGGTTTCACACAATTAATACAAATGTAAAAGATCTGCTTCAGCCGCCCCACTTTGGTAGACATATGCAAATCAAGATATCCAATATTGATCACAAAAACGGAGATTGATGAAGTCTGTGAATTAACATTAACTTTACCATTTTTAGATTTGGCTAAACAAAGATGAATTTATAGGTTTTATCATAATGGACCCCTTTTCATCAGAAAGAGTAGATGTGCCTATTTAATAAATAACTTTTAACCTATTTATTAAAAAAAAACCCAAAACATTTTAGTTTTATTCATGATAAAGTAAAAAAGTTGTTTTCTAAATTTATATCACACAACTTTAATTTCAATTAGAATTTATTTGTAACAGCTTCATAAAAATTATGATTGTTGATGAGAGGATTTAGCTTGTTACATCATTAATATACAGTGTAAAACTTTCCACTCTTTCATAGTTTACTGCCATAATTGTCAAAGATTTGCAGTGATGACTAACAACAGATGTATTGGCGTTGGGCCATTCTGAACAAAGAGACACAGTGATAACAGCTGTTCAATAGTCACAAGACCAACACTAAACAGCCTGATTGTTATATTGTTACTTTATTAATGCTACAAACAGCAGACATGTATGATACTGATATCTTTTATTGATATTTCAACTGTCATTCATTCCAAAATTCAGCGAATTTCATTATCACTAACATAAATTAATAAAATAACTAATAAACTAAGTAGCAATAGTTCAATACATTCAGAAGTCTTGCATGACTATATACCATACCACAGTCTTAAAAAAACAATTAACAATCCTAGACAATGCTGAAACAACAAAATGACATTTCAACATTTCTCAGAAGTATTAAAGAAGCTATCTTTTCTAATTTTTTGTGTATATGGATGCCATTTTGTAGATTCTTGGATTGAGGTCCTTTTGTATATTAAGGTAAACAAAAAAATTGCAAAAAACAACTTTATCTCTTCTGGACATGAATAGACATTTTAGAAATTACATTTTCTCTACAGTGGATATTGCAGATATCTGAGAAAATGTAGCCCATGATAACTATTGAAATCTGATGATCTCAAATGTGGAACTGTGATGAGGGTTCTGGGAGGGCATGTATTTAGAAAAGGTGGTGTTTTGATCAAAGTAATCATATAACCTATGGATAGAAGTTATGCTCCATGGTTTCCTATCCTTTTGATATTTGAGATTGACAGATTTGTGAACAGTTTGCTTCTTTGTTGCCATCCATGCAGGGGGGGCAGATGGGGCGGTCTCCCGAGGTCCCTGACCTGGATGGGCCTACTGGAAGGTTATGAGCTGCGAATACTCCAGGGGCAGACCAGAAGCTCCTTCCCAGATGAAGAAATTACATCCTAGAGGTGCAGCCAGGACTGGTGATAATGTCATGACCATGTGGGAGG